>NW_020172446.1:3673177-3750501 GCF_003031525.2 Neophocaena asiaeorientalis asiaeorientalis
CGCGGCGGCTGCCTGCGCCGGCTGGAGCCGAGGGAAGGGGGAGCGTCCGCAGCCCCGCCCCCGGCCGGGCAGGGGCCCCAGGTACCGCCCCGCCCCCAGGGTGGGCCCGGTACTGGCCCCGCCCACCTCCCGCCCACCTGGGCTACTCACCCGGGGCAGGGAGGCGGCCCGCCCTGGGCTTCTTTCATTTTTTCGATAGGGATTTTAAGGGGTTTTGGCTACCTTTTCCTACTTACTCGCTGTGCTCTAGCCACTCCGCCCCTCCCTCTGCCCGCAAGCAAGTTCCCACCTCAGGGTCTTTGCCTGGGATGCTCTTCCCCCAGATGGCCTCCTCTTGTCCTTCTGGTCTCAGCTCAAATGTCATCTGCTCAGAGACCCTCTCAAACACCCCCAGGCACTATCTGATCAGCCTGTTTTTTCTTTCTAATGCATTATCTGAAATTAGTTTCATTTGCTCACTGCCTCCGCCTCCTAAAAGACCAGTTCGGTGAAAGTGGAGATCCTGTCTTTGTTCTCTATAATACCCAGCACCTAGCACAGTGCCCCGTGCAGCCTGTGCTCAATACCGTTGACCCTCGAACAACATGGGTTTGCAGTGCGTGGGTTCACCTATTTGTGGATTTTTTCAGTAGAAAATACTACAGTACTACACGATGGCTTGGCTGAATCTCTGGATATGGAACTGCAGATCAACAGAGCCAAATATAAATTATACTCTGATTTTTGAATGCAGAGAGGGTGGGCACCGCACCCCCGATGTTGTTCAAGGGTCAACTGTATGTTCTTTTTTTGAATTTATGAATCAGTTAGTATCTGAGGGCTTACACTGGTACAAGCTATTCTCTCCCAGACCCCCTGCTAGACAACCCAGGACATACGGAAGGACAATAGCCTACAATGTCCAGCCACCACAGGGCCCTCCAGGACATCGAGGTAAGAAGGGCACATGGCCAGGTGGAAGCGAAATGGACCAGTGAGCCCAGGAGGACAGACGCCAGGAAACTATTACTTACACACGAATGAAGAATGAAAGGTATGCTCATATTTCATATCATTCCAATTCACATTCAACCAATGTTTCTTGAGAGCCCAGAATATACCAGATACTATCACATGCTCGTCACATTTAATCCTCACAACCACCTTGTAGGGGAGGTATCATTAGTACTATTTTAACAAATGAAAAACTGAGGCTCAGAGAGGATTAAGTGGCTTGTTCAAAGCTCCCCAGATGATAAGTACAGAAGCAAGGGTTTGAATTCAGGCATGTTTAATCCCAAGTCCAGAACTTTCCCCGCTCACCACACTGCCTCTATGAAAGGGTGAAGGGAACCTCTGCCACACCCAGCATCAGGCTGCACACAACAGGTACAGCCAGCCAGGAGGGAGGGGAGTCAAGGAGAAGGTCCCAGAGGTGACAGGTGCTTGGCCCCTTCTACGAGAGCAGTGCTAGGGCTCTCCCTGAGGGGTTAGAGAGAAGCGTGGAGGGAAGGGCCCTAGAATCCAACCCAGGGCTTTCCCCTAATGCTCCCTCTCAGTGCAAGAGGACTGTGAGGAACAGGGCAGAAGCACAAGCTGCCCCTGCTCCAGAGGGAGACAGAAAAGGGCCTTCAAGTTCAGGCCGGGTAAGGAGGCCCAGATGATGTGTCTTTTGAGGATAGGGGGGAAGGGACCTGAGTCAGAAGAACGGGAAGGAGTGTTATACTTTGACTGCTGGAGTAGCAACAGAGCAGGCTGGAGACAAGTCATTTGTGGCAGGCCCCATTATGTGCCTCTCAATCTAACACCTCCCCTCCTGGCTGGAAAGGAAGGCTTCCTACTGTGATGCTGCCCTGCTCAGTCTATCTTCTCAGGCTTTTTCCAGGACTTGCGAGTCTCCAGGAAGATCTTGAACAGGGACAAGAGGATGGGCACAGCCATAGGCAGGAAGAGTGGGATGTAGATGGCAAACTTCTGGTCATCAGGGAAATAGAGGAGGTGGAGGAGCGAGGGATCAAAAAAGGCACGCTCTGAGGATGTCACAGCTTCCTGGCTGGCAACGAAGGCAGAGGCCAGGTGCCCAGAGGCCAACTCCTCCGCTGCCTTCTGGACTGCAGCTACGGCCCTGTACACCTAGGAAGGGGGCAGGGGGTTACCAAAACGTCCTAGGCATCGGTTGGTGGGGAGGGTGGGAGAGGGCCTCACTGTGTCTTCCGTCTACCAGGCAGGTTGCCTGGAGTTCGCCCAGGATATATGGAGGCCGGTAGAAAAGGGCTAGGGGGTATCTTCTTAGTGCCTGCTTAACACCTCACACCCGCACTTAGACTCCTTACTAGGGAGCTGGCACTGACCTCTAGAGGAAGCCTGGGCACTCAAGGATGGCATGCCCACACATCCTCTGGACCTCAAATGGCTCTCTGGTTTCACCACACCCTGGGCCCTGCTGGCCACTCCAGTCCTAGGCCACGGAATCCATCCCCTGCCTGCTTACCTCAGATGCCACATCGTCCTTGATGACAATGTTGCTGATCTTGCCCAGAAGCTGGGCCAGGGAAGTGAGAGTGGTGGTAGCTGTGGCCAGGTTCTCCACTGACCGAGCCCAGAGCAGCCGGTCCAGCTCCCAGCTCATTATCCCTTCACTCTTAGGCCCTGAAAACAGGCATTTTGGAGGCAACTGGGGCTGAGCAATCCCAAAGAGCAGCCTGTAGGAACAGCAAAGAAGGTCAAAGGGGCAGAAGGTGGGAGAAGATGGTCAGGATTCCTAGAATAACTATTAGGATTTTCGATCTCACCCAGAAGCACAGGGGTTGTAGGAAGTGCCTTAGCGTCTTAGGGGGTGAGCAGCAGTAACACAGAGCCCCAAGCCCCAATTTAACCAGTGGTTTTTCACTTTTACCTGTTTCTATATTGTTTCTATATTATAAGATCTTGTGTGAAAAAAGGTTCCATGGCTAAAATATTTCTAATTAACACCAACTAGTTTAATCCCCTCACCCTGTCTACCCTCTCTTTGGACAAACGGGGCCCCTGAGCCTTAGTTAAGGGATGATCCAGGACCACCTCTGACAAGGCACGCGTGTGTGCCTCTCTATTCCTGCACCATGGCAGACATTGCTAATCAATCAGAATCCTCTTTCCTGATGAGCCCAGACACATTCTTAGAATACTAACCACAGGGCATCAGGAAGCCACTATCAATAGATCCGTTTGCACAAGAATTAACAGCTATTTTCTTAAGCATCCCTAATCACAGCCTATGGACCTGACATTCATGAGCCTATTTTTCCTGAAACGCTTTTTGTCAGCAACTAGTCTTTCTTAAGAGAAGGATGAAGTGATCCTTGGAAACCTTTCTTGGTTTCCTTGGGGCTCCAGGCACAGCCAAGGTATCCCTGCCAAGTGAGGGTTTACTGCAGTCAGCCCAGGAGACTGTGGTCAGTCTCAGTGGCCTCGCCCCCAAGTGGATCCCCCAGGACCTCACCGCAACTGAGCCAGGAACACCTCCATCACCCGCACCATGTCCACCTTGACTCTCACCGGCAGCTCCGAGCCATTGTAGGCTTTGGGGTCCACATTGTATACCTGCAGGGGGAAATAGGGGTGCCTCAACATCACGCCAGGACCATGCAAAGCTCTACCCTAGACACTCTGGAGGCCATGAGAGGAAAGGAAGACATACTCTGTGCTCTTTAAAAATTACAAACCTAATATTTTTGGAATACCTGCTATTAGGAGCTTTATATAAATTATCTCCTCTACTCCCTCAAAAATCTTGTTAAAGAAATATTTTTAATTCCATTTTAAAGTTCCTACCCATGAGAAACTCCAATCTAACAGGGGAGACAACATTCCCAACCTTGTTAAGACTCCCACAAACAGGGCCAAGATCTAAGTTATACACAGAATAGTCCTAAGTCAGCGCAAACTGCAAGTGCAAAAGGGTCCTACTATATAAACACTGATGGAAATAAGAAGCAGTGGGGCTGGCGGGGGGCGGTGGGGGGCACGAGCTCACAGCACCTCACCACCACCCGCCAACCCAGGCTGGGCCACACAGGACACCAGAGGAACAACAGAAGGAACAGTCTCAATGAACACCCCTGATGTTTGGGGCTCTGGGGTCTCCGTGGTGTGACCATACCATAATGCCACCCCAGCGGGGGCTGTGGAAGGCGTTGGTGGCCACTGGAGCCCCATCCTTGTCCTGAATGTACAGGGGGGAGTGGGCAAGCTCAGGAACATAGAGTAGAAAGTTGAGCACCGGGTAAAGGGAGGCAGCGCTGGATCCTGTGGCACAAAGAGAAGGGAAGTCAGCACACCAAACACGCTGGGTCTAGATCTTAGGTCTAGGTCAGCCTCTAACTTGCTGGTCACTCACTCTGGGCCTCATTTTCCCCAACTGATAATCACTAGGATATCCTCCAGGCCTGGGTTTCTGTGGTAAACAACTCAGCATTCTCCCGAGATGTGCCACATACATGAAGTGCAATCCTCAGCTTCAAACTGCCCCCAAAGCGCCTCTCCTCCAACAGCCTCCCACCTTTTCCGGCAGTGCCATAAAGCAGTCCCTTGGACCTTGTAGGAAAGAAGGGAGGAAAGGAGGGAAGCAGGGAGGGAGGAGGAATTCGCCAAGGCCTCATGTGCTGCCCCACCCATACCCCTTGGTCCACACTGGCCTAACCCTGGTGCCTAAAATTCCACAACTAGTGATATACTCCCTTTGGTTTGCCTCTATTACAGTTCTACTGTACTGTACTACCTACTCTTCTGAGGTACCAGTGCCAAAATGAAAAACTGGAACCCCCGCTTCAAGGTTCCTCAGCCTCAATCAGCAGAACTGTCGATTCAAATTCTGCCTTCCTGTACTTCTGCTGCTGTCTTTCCTACACGTGTGGCCATATTTTTCCTGGATGGCTTGCAGGGAGGGAGACGCAGCCTATCCATTTGTTTATAAAAAGTGTTGGGAATGTTTAATCAATGCTTTTCGATGTGACAGTGTGGAGATGGAGATATCAACAGACTATCGTGAAAAAGGAGCGTAAATGCCCAGCACCTCCTCAACGCCCTTGGACCAACGCAACCTGGGAGCCATCGCTATATATAACCCGCCTCCCACCCCAGGCTGAGCCTTCAGGGTCCTTCCCCGGCCTGGCAGAAAGACCCTCATCGTCAGGAACTCACCCAGCCGGGACTCCACTGGGTTGATGACATGGGGGAGGCTGTGTGCGGCCAAATAATAGCTGGAGGAAGCTGGGTCAAAGCGGGGGTTTACCCCCAATACTGCGTAGTAAAGGATCTGTAGAGCAAAGAGGGAGCATACTATTTGTCTACTGAGCTATATTCCAATTTGTCCCCCCAAAAGATTTGAGGTGCCTTAAAAAGATAACCATTAGGCAGGGCAAAATATAAGAGACAAAAATCAAGGCCGAGAGAAAGCAGGAGTAGGGAAAAAAATAACAAAGCTAAGGGTAAAGTTAACACACTAAATCCAGGTTTTGAACACCACGTTATTTTACCAGGCTTTCTCACAGCCTAAACAAAGAATAGCATAATTCAGTGTCCACAAGATCAAATCAAATCAGTTATTCAGAAGTAATTTCTCCCACTACCAAGACCTGATAAAAATTTCTCCCACCTTTTCCCTAAAAGGACACTGTGTAATTCAGAAGACTACATTCATCACATCTTTATTGTTATTACATTAACATATTTCAGGAAGTTTTTTTTGTTTGTTTTTTAATAAATTTTTAGGATGGCACAACTGGTGAATACAGTTCCAGAGGGAGCCATAAGGAAGTTACTTTTTTAACAAGCATTGACAAAACTCCCCAAGCTGGACACCAAGGAGAAAAAGTAGACCCCAGAACCATATACATACACCGGAATTTCCTGGCAAATCAGCAAGCTCAAAGAGCTGGAAGAACAGACTACACTTGTAAATGCCAAATATGGAGGGACTTGGAAAAGGATGGTGCAGCGGGGAAAAGGGCTCCTCAACTTGCTCCCAGTCTCACCTGAGAGTCCACAGAGAAGTTGCCCACAGCTCTGAGGGCATTCAGGAAGGGCTGCACATAGCGCCGGACAGCCCCCTCGATGTCCCAGTGGACGTCATGGGACTTGGGGTCAGGGTTGAGTAAACTGAAGGTGATTTCATAGCCTATAAAAACAGGAGTCAGGAAAGCCAGAGGCATCTGTGGATCAAAGGCAGCCTGTACCCCTGGCTGAGTTGAACTTGGTTCTCCTCTGAAATGGGGCTGGTTGCCATCATGGACGCAAAGGGAGGAAAAAAGTGGGATGAGGAACACTGAGTGCTTTAAGAAAAAGATGAAACCACAGAAGAAAGGAGTGAAGCGTTTGCATGCAGATTCCCCTCCTGCCCCACTGTCTCCACATAATTCATTTCCCTCTCCCTTCCCGTGGCACAGCCTGGTCACCCTACCCAAGCTGGACTTGAGAGGCCGCCTCTTATCAGAGCTCCACTTGTCCTCTGGGAGGTGGTCAGCCAAGGCTGCAGCAAGCACGTCCTCAGTCAAAGACATGGCCTGGGCTACTTGGATTACACGGCGGCCAATGATGTTAAAGGCCTCCCGGTGCATTATCCCCCGCACAACTGCCATCCTCTTGGGCCCAATGTAGCTCATCATGTCCTATGAGGGGCAAGCAAGGGACAGAATGCCCACGGCTCAGGGAAGAAAGCAGAAGAGCACTCTGGCTCCTGTCTTTGAGAATCTGGCCTTTTGCCACCGACCAACAGGCCTGCACCTCTCTAGACTCATTGAGAACTATTATGTCAACATTTCTGAGCTATGGGTATATATGAGTGTTTTCATTCATTTCAGTTCCCTTCTCCACCTATTGACATAGGTGCAGGCAACAGCTATATCTTCATGGGCTGGAAACTAAGAGACGGCATGCTGAGCAAGAATAAACAAACAACTGGAAAGTTTGATATAAGTAAATGGCAAAGAGGCAAGTACAAGAATTTTCACAGCAGAATTATTTGTAATAGGATAAAACTGGAGACAATCCAAATGCCTGTCAGCAACAGAATGGATAAATTGTGATATGTTTATACAATGAAACATTAGATAGAATTTTAAATGAATGCATTAGATTCAACTAGACATATTATCATAGATGATTCAAACATAAAGGTCAAGCAAAATGAAAACTAGAGAAGAACATGCGCTTCATTACGGCATTTATATAAAGTTCAAAAATATATAAAATTAAACATATTGTTTATAGAGATATATGTGATAAAACTTGAAAGAAAAATATGAAAATGATACATACAAACTATGGTCACCTTTGGCTGCAAGGGAGTGGGATATAATCATGGAGATGCACAGGGCTGTATTATAGTTTGCAAGCTAGGGGTGGGTACATGGATGTTTATTAAAATTTTCCTTCATCTTTTTGTAATAATTAATATTTCATTATAAATTAAAAAATAAAATGGTAGCCGGTACAGCTCCCACCAAACCTTTTGCTCAGAAACTGAAAAGGTCAATGTATTGCTCATATTATCATCACAGCCCATTCAAACCAGCTTCTTTAATCCTACTGATTTTTTTTCCACTTTAAATTGGAACTTTAGGACTTCCCTGATAGTGCAGTGGTTAAGAATCTGCCTGCCAATACAGGGGGCATGGGTTCGAGCCCGGGTCCAGGAAGATCCCACATGCCACAGAGCAACTAAGCCCGTGTGCCACAACTACTGAGCCTGCGCTCTAGAGTCCGTGCTCCGCAACAAGAGAAGCCACTGCAATGAGAAGCCCGCGCACCTCAACGAAGAGTAGCCCCCGCTCACTGCAACTAGAGAAAGCCCACGTGCAGCAAAGAAGACCCAATGCGGCCCAAATAAATAAATAAATAAATTTATTCTTAAAAAAAAAAAATGGAACTTTAACCACATACAAGCCTTGGATTTAGAAAGACCCAGAGTCAATGAAAACAATCTCTATTTGCATTCTTTTTAAAAAATACTTGAGGAGAGTTTTCTGTAGCAATCGGAAGGAATGGGCAGCAATACTGCAAGAAGGAGACTTAGGAGAGGACAAGCTGAAGGGAGAAGGCATGTCCGCAGCCTCTCTGCTCACCCTACCTGAGGGAGAAGTGAGGAGTGTTCAGAGATCACGTACACTGTCAGGGAGCCCTCTGCTTGCTCTGATGGCTCAGCAAACATGGTTTCTGCCTCTGGGGACAAGAACAGGTGGTGTACCAGGAGCGCAAACACCATTCCCTCTCCCTCTGGCTCCCACATGGTGCCTAACCCATCACTCCACCTCCCGCTCACACCCAACTGACACTGTGGCCAGGCTTGGCCCTCGGTGGCCCAGGCTGAGACACAAGGTATCTCATTCCCAGCTTTCCCAGAGAGATTTTGGAGTTAAGACAAGTTATGGAGGGAGTCCCCTGGTGGTCTAGTGGTTAGGATTCCGGGCTTTCACTGCCGTGGCCCAGGTTCAGTCCCTGGTCAGGGAACTGAGATCCTTGCAGGACACATGGCACAGGCCCCACCCCCCCAAAATAAAGGACAAGATATGGAAACTACACACTTAGAGATCAGAAGGAAAAAGAGGGCTTCCTGTTAAAATGATCACCCCTCCTAGTACCTTGTATACTGCCCAATGACAGGGCTTCCTCCTCATGATCCATAGCCCTCCGATAGGCCTTCTGGAAACGGCATTTGATTTTCAATTTGTCTTAGAGAAAAGAAAGAAGCATGATGAGAAGAGCAAGTGTCAGACTCTGCCAACCCTTCCAGCCCTAATGCTGTCCAGTGTCCAAGGAGAGCAAGATGATTGTTTGCAGAGAAATACCAAGAAGCAACAGCCAATTCTAATGATTTCTGCATGGATGATATAAATACATGACACTCCACCTCTTCCACCTGCCCAGCTCTTGCCTCTCGCTGTGCACCTTCAACCTGAAGTACCCTCCCCACAGGGAAATCTATTACAATATTCATTACATTAGTAGGTAAAAGGAGGAAAACCATATGATCGTTTCAATAGATGTCTCAAAATAAACTCAGTGAACATTCTTGATAAAAATAAGATGCACACTTAATGACAAAACACTATAGTTCCATTAAAATTAGCACGAAAACAAGGATGCCTGCTATCTCCCCTATTATTCAGCACTGTTCTTCCTGAAGTTCCTGACCAATGCAGTAAGTGAAAAAAGAGAAACATGAATATTTGAAAGAGACAAAATGGCCACTTTTTGAAGTAGCATAATTATTTTCAAAGAGAATCAAAGAGAACTAAAAAACTATTATAAGAAAATGCAAGAATGGGTAGCTTTCTAATAAATACCAGCAATATCTAATTAAAAAAGCAATATTTTTAAAAATCCCAATTGCAGTAACAATAAAGAATATAAAAATATCCAGGAATACATGTACAAAACTGTAAGAAAAAAAAAAACCAGGACTTTACTCAATGACATAAAAGAAGATCTGAATAAAATGGAAACACATACAAGGCTCCTAGATGAAAAAACTAAATATTCTCAGAATATCAATTCTCTCCAAGTTAATCTAAACATGTAAGGCAATCCCAAAGGGATTTTTTTCACCACTTGGAACTTGACAAGCTGAACCTAAAATTTATTGGGAAAGTTCTTCTTTACAGAATTCCAGAAGAATGCAGAAGAAATGGCAGAATTTAAAAATTGCCATTTTGCAACCTAATGAAATGGATTCCAGTATCAACAGATGCTAAAATCATCAGGTGAAAGGTTGACAGAGAACTAAAATACAGAAGTCAAGCTGACAATATCTGAACTAAATAATCATCTTTGCATCACCCAAAGTGAAACAACCAGGCCACTACATGATATAACACGATAGGAAGTACAACACACCAACTGTGAAGTTTTATTGCCTAAAAAACTGAACATGGGTAGTGTATATATGTCCATGCCACTCTGTCACTTCATCCCAGCTTACCCTTCCCCCTCCGCACGTCCTCAAGTCCATTCAAGTGCGGCCAAAAATTAAATTTAGGACTTCCCTGGTGGCGCAGTGCTTAAGAATCCGCCTGCCAATGCAGGGGACACGGATTCGAGCCCTGGTCCGGGAGGATCCCACATGCTGCAGAGCAACTAAGCCCGTGCGCCACAACTACTGAACCTGCGCTCTAGAGCCCTCGAGCCACAACTACTGAGCCAACATGCTGCAACTACTGAGCCCACGTGCTGCAGCTACTGAAGCCTGTGTACCTAGAACCCATGCTCCGCAAAAAGAGAAGGCAGTGCAATGAGAAGCCCTTGCACCACAACAAAGAGTAGCCCCCGCTCGCTGCAACTAGAGAAAGACCGCGAGCAGCAATGATGACCCAACTCAGCCAAATTATAAATTAAATAAATAAATTTTTAAAAATTAAAAAACTGATTTTAAGTAAACCTCTAGATCTAACTACCAGTTTATAAGAAATATGGATACTAGAGAAATAAGTTAAATGAAACCAAGAGGAAGAAATCTGCCAAATCCAGAATGTGAGATGTTCTATCAAACAAATGACCTGGTTTCTCCAACAAATCAATGAGAACAAGTATATTGGGATGGGGTAGGGAGAGCTAGTATATAATAAAAGAGACAAGAGACTTAAAATGGGGATCATAATGTTAGGATTAAATGAGGCAACACGTGTAAAGTGTTTCACCGAGTTTCTGGCATATAATGAACAACTAATATTAGCTATCATTATTACTAACTAGTGTTATCCCTCCCTCTCCTCCTTATTTAACTTGAATTCCTACATATCCTTTAAAAATCTGGCTTAAAAATTACAGCTCTCAAAACCTTCTCTACCTTTCTTTCCTCCAGACAGTTATAGTCTCTTTCTTAAGTACAATCTCTGTTTCTTATATACTTATATACTTCTGAGATTTCTTTGTCTCTCTCCCCTACCTATGAATTTCTTGAAACCAATATCAATTTCTTATTCATCCCCAAATTCCTGATACCTACGTGCCTAACACTTCGTAAAGTATTTAATGTTAAACTGAATAAGGCCTGTATGTAAGTCCAAATTGATTCCAAACCCTGTGTTCATTCCACTACATCCCACATCCTCCCCTATCCCGTAATGAGCATCACCTACTTCTGATCAGGTAGCACAACTGTTTTATGAATAAAACTGCCCCTTTAATGGTGAATACTGAATTTAAAGCTGCTTTTTTTCTTAGCAAACACACTGTTCATTCGAAGTGGCCTTTTAATAAGTTTGTAATCACCTTTACGGGATACCCATGCTCCTCCTATCCAACCTATCTGCGGACTGAACTCAGACCAGAAAGGCAGCCCTGATCAGGAACTCACACTTCAGAGGGATCTCTCTCTCATGCACAACGGTGAAGGGCAGCTTTTCCTGGTCGTCCAATGGCACTGATTCCTGGGTAAACACGACAGTGACCGGCACCATGAGCCGGAGCTGCGGGAAGAAGCATCAGGGCCATCAGTGAGTCTCCATCTTGCCGGTGGGCTGTCCCCTGGTCCTCCACCACCGAGGTCTTACCTGCAGGGAATTCAGCCCACTGATCTGGGAGTAAGGCAATGGGGCCCGGTAGGTCTCCGTGGTCTTCCACCAAAGCGGCAGCCCCAGCACGATGACCACCGCGGCGAAGAAGAGGGCGGCGCGCTTGCCTCGAACCACCTCTGGGGACACGGAGGGATCCACTGAGGCGCCGCCAGAGGTGGGCTCGGGTGCCGGCCCCACCCCCGACGCGGAGGAGCCCCGGCAACCTGTACTCAGAACCTCTCAGCCCGCACTCGAAGGGATTCCCCGGCGAGGGGCCCGGACCCTAGTCTGAAGGGATGCTGTCTGAGACGAACCCTGAACCCCCACTCGCGGGACCTCTGGCACAACACAGTCCCCACCCCCGCATTCCTCCCTCGCAATCCGCGAGCCGCAGCCCCCTCCCGAATGCCGCCGCACCTAGGTCTGTAGCTGCCGCCCCCGGGGCCGCCATACTCGCTTCCAACCACTCTTGCCGCCGAGGGGAGGAGCTGCGTAGGCCTCCCCCAATCGGAAACCCGCAAGGAGTGGGCGTGCCCACGGCAGCGATCGCGACCAATCACGAGCGGCACTCCAGACGAAAACCGACGAAGGGTGGGCGGGGTGCGCAGAGAGCTTCTCCCAGAGCTTGAAAGGACGCTGACCCGTCGATTGAGGAGCTGTGCGGGTTTCGGTTTTGCTGGAAGACACCCTGCGCTTCCTTGTGGAACCCACTCCTAGCCCAGGGAATATGAGCGCAAACTCTGCAGTTGTTAAATACTAGCCGGGAGACCACGGGAAGCTGTAAGTCTCAGTGTTCTCATCTGAAAAATGGAGATTCTTGACTAAAATGAGGTCATTCATGGAAAGAGCACACGGAAAGTCGCTTATCACGATAATTGTTTATCATCCCTATTATAGAGCTCCTCTTTCGGAGGAGCAAGCTAATAGTACGTTTTTAGGATATTTAGCTCATTTAGTATTTTTAAAATTCATTTGAATTCATTTACAACTTGTTAAAGTCTGAATACCTCACTTAAAATTCTTGAAAATTCATGAGCACAGAATTCTGGATGATCCTGATCACTTGGGTTCAAATCCCAGCTTCACCACTTTACCTGAGTGAGCTTGAGAAGTTAATTAACCTCTCTGTGCTTGTTTCCTCATATTAAAATAGGGATAGCAGGGAATTCCCTGGCGGTCCAATGGTCAGGACTCTGCAGGTGGCGTGGGTTCGATTCGGGGAACTAAGATCCCGCATGCCCCGTGACGTGGCCAAGAAAGATAAAATTGTTTTAATAAATAAATAAAATAGGGATAGCAATAGTATCTACTTTTGTAGAATTGTTGTAGTAAATGAGTTAACAACTGTAAAGTGACTAGAATAGGGCCTGGCAGGAGACTGCTATGTAAGTTTGAGCTATTTTTATTAACACAAGATCAGGCCACAATCGGCCTACACACCCATATTGCAATAATTAGCTGGGCGGAGCATTGATTGTGCACTTCACACAGAGCATGGCCTCCCCAGTTCACACAGAACACACAGCAGGTTCTCTCATCTTTTCATCTGCTCAGATAGACCCAGGTGCTCCACCTACAGCCCCACGTCCAAGCTAAGTGGTCAAAGTTCATTATGAGACTTCACCAGGTCTGCTCTTGCCCAGACCCTTAAATTGGTTCCCTCTGTGCCCCTATCTATCCCAACTGGGAGTGAGCAACAGCTCTCGGCAACCTGCTAGATAACCTGCTGTGTCGGGCATCGCTGAGCCCTGGGGATTTTCCCTGTTGGGCAACCCAGGTGCTCCTTTTGCAGTGGCTCCCCCTGGTGAAATGTGTCAAGCCTCATTAGGGCTTAACACAGCTGAGAGGTGAGAGACTCCTCCCATCGCCTCTTATCCCAGTTTGGGGCCATGTGCAAAAGCTGTGTTCAGAAGTAGCTTGAGTCCTGCCTCACTCCATCCTTCTGCACCTGCTGCCAAGTGCCTCTGAAGTGGCAGTTCCCGAAAGACTCACAGCCCTCCATACTGCCATGCTCCAGCCTCGGACATCAACAGCAAGAGCCTGAGCTGAGAATGGTGACTGGGTGTGCCCCTCCCCCGCCAAACTTAAAGCCCAGTAAAACTCAAAACCCACCCTCTCCACCTCCACAGTCGGAGAGGGCTCAGAGACAGTAGTCAGCAGAGATCAGAAACTGGGAGGTGGGAATTGGATGTGTAAAAAAGACAGACAAAGTAGCATGCTTTGCTACCATTTATTTGCTATGTGGTATGTACCCAAAGCATGAGTCAGCTCTGGTGCCGTACCCTCTGATCCCAGGAGAGAGGGTGGGCAAGGAGAGCCCAAGGAGAAGCAACCCTGTCATGGGGAAATTGTGGGGGCTGGCAGAGGCACGGGGGAGACCCAGGCATCCTGCTCTGACTTCTAGCAAGTTCTCCTGCCCTCAGTCATGAGGGGCTCCCTATCCTCCCATCCAATGGTCCCAGGTGCAACAATCGGAGAGGGGAGGGGAGGAGAAAAAAGGAAGATGACTCAGTGCTGGGTGGAGGCATCTCCACTCTTCATGGCTACTTGGCCCTGGCTGTAACTACAGGCAAAATTGGGTGCAGGTGGCCGGGCCGAGGGCTGTGGTATGGAGTGGGTACTCAGTAGGCATGGTTGGCAATGTAGAGGGATTGTGCTGCCGCTCCACCATCTTCTCCGCTGCCTTCATACTTGCCCTGGGCCGCAAGGCCATTCACCTGCAAAAGGAAGGGGGTAAGTAGGCTGACCCAGTCCACAGGTGCTGAACCCTTCCAGACTACAGCCTTTGGGTGCTGACCCTGCCTGGCTACACACCACCTCCCCACCCACCACCTCTAGCTCCCAACCTCGGCCCGCTTGATGAACTCCTCAGTGGCGGCTCCAGCATTATCCCGTTGCCCTCGCCAGGTGTTGAGTGCAGAGGCCTGCAGGGCACGCCCATAGGAGAAGGTGAGGGCCCAGGGCCGGGGAAGGGGGCATTGGTTGATAGCATTGAGGTTGAGAGATGCCTCCTCTTCACTCTGACCCCCAGACAGAAAGGTCACTCCTAGGGTGGAGAAGAGAAGACAAACTGATTGATCACTCCTTATTTTTCCAGGGTAAGGAACCCCTGGAGGCCGCAAGAACGGGGGAAGAACGTGAGAATGGGTCTTAGGGAAAGGAACAGGTTTGGAAGCAGGGTGGTACCTGGGACAGCTGGGGGCACAGTGCGGCGCAGGGCAGTGACAGTTGCCATGGCGATCTCCTCTGGGCTATACTTAATGGGACAGGCATGGCCAGGGGTCACCATGTTGGGCTTGAGCAGGGTCCCCTCCAGGTACACGTGATGGTCACTCAGGGCCTTGTACACCGCAGCCAGGACCTGGGGATCAGAGGAGGTTTACTAAGGTTCCGGGGCCCTGCCACTCACTACATTAGGTTCTCTGTCTAGGGCTGGGTGGGCATGACTGTGAGGGTGGGTACAGGTCAGACTCACAGGTACATTCTGGGAGCAAGTAAAAGAGTGCTTGAGGAAGGTGCCTGCATCTGAGCCAGGGACTGTGGGGAACAGGCTCCCTGTCAGGCTTTCTCTGTGGTATATGTCTGTGCCCAGGTGTGGACTCACCTTCTCTGTAACATACTGGCAACGTTTGAGGTCATGGTCTCCATCAGGCAGGATCTCAGGTTCCACAATGGGCACAATCCCATTCTGCAGGTAAGAGCAGAGTATCTTGGGATGGGCAGTCGGTAAGATGGAAGAAAGCCATGTAACTCTCTCGCCCCCAGGCACAGAGCACCCATCTGACCCCTGTCACACACACAGGCACACCTGCTGGCAGATGCTGGCATAGCGGGCCAGCACGTTGGCATTCTCCAGAACAGCAAGTGCTGAGGGCGTGCGTTCACTGATTTTCAGCACGCAGCGCCACTTGGCGAAGTCGGCGCCATCCTTCTTGTACTGGGCACAGCGTTCCGAGAGCCCATCCAGCCCTGCAGGCATAGTGCCAGCCTCATTACTCTGCTCCTCTTTGCCAGCAGCAACCACCCAACAACCCTGTGGTCCTGAAGCCCACCCCTCCTGTACCTTGAGTGGTGGTTTCTCCATCAGTTCCGGCTAGAGGCACTACACCCTTGTCAACCTGAAGGGGAAACACAGGCACAGAACTGAACCCAGGCAGGATTCTGCTTGCCACCCCTCACACCCACACACCTATTTCCATGCTCAGCCCCCATCCAGGGCCAGTGGCTGCACCTTGATGCCCACGACAATGCCCTTATCCTGGATGGTACGGACGAAGAGGACACCATTATCATCTTTCTGGTAGAGTGTCTCATGGAAGAATATGACACCTCCGATGCACTTCTTCACACGGTCATCGGCACTGAACAGGACCTGACGGTACAACCGGCGGTTCTCCTCTGTGTTCTCCACCCCAATTTGGCTCAGCCGCTTGGCCATGCTGCCTGGGGGCAAACAAAGTAGGGTGGGAAGGTCATCCCCAGGGCTCCCTGGATACTTCTTCCCCACCTGACCACAGGCCCCCACCTACCTACAGACTCATCTGCGGCCAGGATGCCTTTGCCTGGGGCCACAATCCGGAGGGCAATGTCGGACAACTCCTTTTTCTGCTCAGCAGAAAGGGCTGGGTACGAGTGGGGCATGGTGACAGTTCTGTGGAATGGAGACAAGGTATAAAAGCTGGACCCCACCCACTACCTCCTCTGCTTCCTCTCCTGTCCATATGGAGAGGAATGGCCTTTTCCTTCCACCCCAACAAGGAGGGGCTGGGAACAGGGCAGCAGCAGTCCTTGGCATGGGTCCTGGGCATTAAAATGGCACCAATCCCTCTGACAGCCAGCAGGCTCAGGGCCCCAATTCCCACATCTCCCTTTGTCCCTGCTGGGCACCCTTCCCAGCCCCAGGGTGGGGGTGGGGAGGTGAGCAGCCCCAAAGCTGCAGGTCTTCTTATGAAACTACTGCCCAAATAAAGATGCCAACCCTTTTTTCACTGAATTTGGCCCCTTCTTCAGGTGGGCGTAAGCACTGGCCTTTCCACCTTCCCTCTTCTCATCCTCAGCAGGGCCCTGAGGGAAAATGCACTTACTTCAGAGGCTTCAGAATGAGGCAAAATTACCCATCACCCCTCTTCCCTCAGCTTCTGGAGGAAAAGAGTGGGGGTAGGGAGGAGGAGTGGCACAAAACACGGCCACAGGCTTCCATAACCTCTTCTCCATTCCCTGAACCTAACTGCCTAGGCAGTCAGGAGAATGGGAGCAGAGGATCAGGGTTGAAAGGAATGAGGAGAGAGCCTGAGAGGAGAGAGAGGGAGACATGCAGGAGCAGCAGGGAGGAGACTTGTGAGGAGATGATGGTGAGACAGGTTAACTAGTGAAGGGAGAAGAACTGGAGAGGGAACTCAGCCTAGGAGAGGCAGCAGGCTGAGATTAAAAGGGTCTGGGTGAGAGAGGCTAACCCCAAGGAAAAATCCAGTAGGCAGAAGATTTAGGATTGGAAAAGCTGCGTAAGAGCTTAAGAGGAAGGAGTGGTGTGGGAGAAGCTGAGCAGTGGTGTGGGGTTTCCAGTGGACAGAAGGGAGAGAGAATGTAAGGAGAGAGCTGAGAAGGCACATCAAGGGGCCCCCAGGAGCAGGGTAAGGAAGGCAGAAAGAAGAATCAGGGAGAGGAAGCGGAGATGCTGAGCAACTCCCGCTTCGCCCCGGGCCTCACCTGTGCGCGGCGAGTTAGCTGCGGCAGCCACAGGAGCAGCTCGGGTTCAGGTCCGCAGCAGCTGTGGCTCCAAGCCCGGCTCCTGTAAATGAGGCTGTGGCGACTGCAGAGCTACGTGACTCCCCCGGAGGGCGGGGCCAGCACCTCCCCGCCCTGGCCACGCCCTCTCCCAGGACTGGAGTCAGCGGCGAGGCCACGCCCACAGAGGCGGGGCGACGAGGTGGAGTGACTACTCTGCTGGGATCTCCGAGGTGTTTGCGCACTGTCCCCCTCCCACCAAGCGGGCCAGCCACCAAGGCCCCATGGGCACGAAATGGCCTCGCCTCATTTCTGCCACAATCGCCTTTACCATGTGCAGAGCACTGTGATGGCTGTTGGGGACGAAGCCTGGTCTGGTGAAGGAGGGTCACCTAAACAATCACAACAGTTGGGTTAGATGGGACACAGGCACCAACAGTGTGGGAGTCCAGGGCAGAGAGTAAGGAACTGAGTTTCTCTGTCCTCACCCCCTTATTCACCAGGGCTACAGGCAGTGAGCCAGGGAACAAGCAGTCCAGTTACCAGAGTATCTGGGGAGAAAAGGCGTCGGGGTGGTGGGGGGAGACGGGCTTTGGCTCTGGATGCAGTGGGAGGGGTGTGTGGAGGATGCCCAGGCAAGAGGGCCAAGCTGCCTCTCCCCTGACCTCATCCACCCACCTCCTACCCAAGAAATAAGATTCAGTGAGCCTGAAGAAATATATTAAATATACTTTATTTAAATAGCATTAAACAGAGCTGGATCTAAGCCAATTGGTCCTAGTGTTGGGGTAAGGGAGTACTGCAGGTAAAAAGGGGTGAAACAGAGTCCAGCTTTCAGTTTCTTAGCTCAGAAATTCCAGCAATCCCTGTAGCTCCTTGCAACCCCTCACGACCTCTGGGATGGACAGCAGAGTCTGGCAAGAGATACAGAAAAGGCAGCTCAGGGTCACAGGCTAAAGGCCCAAGGCTCCCAGCCCCAAGAAGCACCCACTGAGTTAGAGGGGGGGAAATGGAAGCCACAGAGAAGGCTGCAATAGTGAGTCAGGCCCAGCTCTCAGCAAAGGCTGGGATCCACAACTATACTCATCAGTACCCCCTGGGCCAGGCCTTATAACAAGTGCCTTAGTTGCATCAACTCCCTCCCTCCTTTACCTCATAAATATGTTGAACAATGTCATCTAGTTTCTTTAACTCCTTGTCAGAGCGCCGCAGATTCTCTTCCAGGATGTTTCTCTAAAAAGCAAATAGGATGCATAAGCTCTATGCTTAAAAGAACAACATAGCTTGTGGGGAAAGATAAATATGGCAGGGCACCCGCTAGTGGTGACAGGAAATAGCCCTAGAATGACATGGAAATTCTTACGTGGCTCTGGAACTTGACCATGAGTTTTGCCTTCTCATCTTTCATCTCCAGGAACATCACCCTCAGCTTGTCCACCTACAGATATGTTCAGATCAGTAGGGGCACAGCCTAGGGTTCCCACCAGTTGCCCAGCTCTTCTGTTAACTCTGAGTCACCTCCTGGGAGAGCCACACTTTCTCCTGGATCCAGTTAGTGGCCATGGGCTGACTGTCGGGGTTCAGCTGGCCTGCCAGGGTCTCTTGGAGCACCTTAGTCTCTGTCTCCGCACGACGAAGTGAACGGGTGAGCTGGGTCACTTCCTCTCTAAGCCTCTGGGGATGAGAATGGAGAGGTATCTAGTAGCCCTCAAAGGTCCTCTCTGTCCTCATCCCATGTGGTGAGCAAGGGTAGACCAGGGGACCCAGTTCCCACATTTGGGACCCTGGCTACCAGTGACGTAGAAGGCAGAGGCTGGGCATCATGAGGAACGTACTATGAGCTCACCACTCTTGTCTATCTGCTCTAGGATCTTCTCGTTCTGCTGCTGTACCACTTCCTGGAGCTCCTTTTCATTCTGTGAGGAAAAGGGAGGTAAGAAGGCAGTGGGAGAGCTGGCTTCTTTGCAGCCCTTGCCAGGAGATAGGATTTTGTGCCTGACCATGCTCGGCCCAGGTGATACCAATTGATAACACTCCAGTTCTTCCTCTAGGGCTACATCAGGCCAGGCACATTTCCCTGTTGGGAGAGTTCTCCTGGAGTTCTAGGTCAGCCTGGAAGATGGGTCAGTCTATAGCTGGTTCCCAAACATGTGAATTGTCTGACCCCAGGAAGGGCAAAACTAGGGCAATGGTTGGAAAATCTCCACCACCCAGATTCCTGGAGAGACAACAGCTCCCAGTGGGCCCTCACAGTTGCCCCAGTTCTTCATCGCTTCACTTCCAGGCCCCTCCTCCACCTTGTAGCGCAAGCACAAGGCCTGGTTCAGCTTCTCTATGTCCGCTTCCTTTGCCTTCTGGGCTTCCTGATGCTGTTCTTCCTGGGCCTGCAGCTGAGCCTGCAGATCACATCTAGGGGAGGGAAGAATTCAGCATTATTCCGGTCCCCCCAGGGGCTGCCTGGGCCCTTAACATAAGGGGCTGCTCACCTGACCTGCCCCCTCTCACCAGGACTGCACTCCACTCACATCTTTCGCTGCAGAGTCCTGACAGCCTCTTCTTTAGACTCCTGCAGCAGGGAACACAGGCTCTGAAGCTCCAGAGTCATAGTACTCATTTCTGCCAGGCTATTCTCGATGCCTGGGGTTTCTGAAAGACAAAGTACTAGATAGAGGTAGAGCCCTTTAGCTCTGGAAGGAAGGAGTGTGTAGCTATCACTTCCACAACTCTTATCCATGTTCCCCACCCACAGGATCTGAATAACACTACCGATCCCAAAAGGCAGAAATGAAATGAGCCCAAGTAAAATTGAGGTTTTTAGAGCAAAGCACTTCTCACTGCTTTAGTCTTTATCATCACTACCAGATCTAGAAATGAGGCAGGATCCCTGGAGCCCATCCTAACCTGTAGGCTGATGGGAAACCGTTGATGCTACTCTGGTGAAAGCACTCTTGTCACTTCCAAGCAAGGGCACAGGAGCTGATTCTGGATCTAAAACAAAATGCAACCATGGTAGAGGGCCCCTCTGGTGACCCAGTCAAGGGTCGGCCATCACGGGAGCCAGGGAGAGACAGGGTCTGTTGGCGGCATCTTCAACAGCTGAAGATATCAGGAGCAGCGCCACAACTTTCCCACCCCTAAATTCCAGGGCCTTTAACCTTCATCTGTCACTGCTGTCAGGGTGCTTCCCAAAAAGGTGCTGTCACTGGGCAGAGGGTGTTCCTGGGAAGGAGCACAGGCTGTGCTTATCGGGAGGGTCTCTGGTTCAGCCTAAGGGCAAAGGAAAAAAAAACGTCAGCTGCTTTTCAGGGATAGTGGGTTCCCTGAACTTCCAGGTATTCACTGGCCATCTCCTCAGGATGCTGTTCTATATGTCACCTCTCTTCTCTATCTTCAACTTCAACATTAGCTCCTTTCCCTGAACTTAATTCTCTCTCACTAGAACAACAATTAAAAAAAAAACAAAAACCCTTCTTCTTACTTTAAGTATGCTTTTAGCTACTCCCTTTTCTTTTCCCTTCCATTAAAAAAAAAAAAAAAAACCCTTCTTCTTACTTTAAGTATGCTTTTAGCTACTCCCTTTTCTTTTCCCTTCCATTAAAAAAAAAAAAAAAAACCCTTCTTCTTACTTTAAGTATGCTTTTAGCTACTCCCTTTTCTTTTCCCTTCCATTAAAAAAAAAAAAAAAAACCCTTCTTCTTACTTTAAGTATGCTTTTAGCTACTCCCTTTTCTTTTCCCTTCCATTAAAAAAAAAAAAAAAAACCCTTCTTCTTACTTTAAGTATGCTTTTAGCTACTGCCTTTTCTTTTCCCTTCCATTAAAAAAAAAAAAAAAAAAGAAAAAGAAAAGCCTACATTTCTTGCCTAAAATTCTCACCATGTATGGACTCCCTAGCCCACTACACTCAGGCTTCTGCCCCACCATTCCACAAAAATTGTCATTATTTGGTACACCAATGGCATCGGACACCTTTCAGGTCTTATTTTACCTGACCTATGTGATAACCAATGACCATGTTCTTTTAGAAACTTCATTTTCTTCACTTGTGTGACATGACTCTCTCTCCTTCACAGGTAGGACTCATACCTTTCTGGCTATCTCTTCTCTCTATCCACAGGTCTTTCTTTAACTGTGGGCCCCTTTTGGTTCATCCTTGACCCTCTTTACATTCCCCAGGTGGCCTCACCTCAGGAGCTCCACAAAAACATCCACTTCTACATGGATGACCCTTCAATCTGTCTCTCTCAACTGGACCTTCTCCCAATCTCCAGGCCCAAAGGCTCAACTACCTGTGAAAAATCTACCAGATTGCTCCACAGTTCATCTGAAATTTAGTATGTATAAAGCTGAGCTAACCATTTTTCCTGTCCCACCCCACCAAAAATTTATTCCTCCATCTGTATTTAAGATCCTAGAGCAGGGGAGCAGCAAATTACAGCCTGTGGTTCAAATCTGGCCTGCCACCTGTTTTTGTAAATAAAGTTTTATTGGAACACTGCCACATCCATTTATTTATATACTCTCTATGCCTGCTGTTGAGCTACAAAGGCAGAGTTGAGTAGTTGAGACAAAGACCATGTGGCTTGCAAAGCGGAAAATATTTATCATATTGCACGTTACAGGAAAAGTCTGCCAATCCCAGTTCTAGAGTGTCACCATCTTTCCAGCAATCTAGAGATCATCATTCACTCTTCCACCGTACTCCTATATCAACCTGGTCACCACGTTCTGTTACTTTTTTTTTTTAGACTTTTTTGATGTGGACCAGTTTTAAAGTCTTTTTTATTGAATTTGTTACAATATTGCTTCTGTTTTGTTTTGGTTTTTTGGCCGCGAGGCATGTGGGATCTTAGCTCCCCAACCAGGGATCAAACCCGCACCGCCTGCATTAGAAGGAGAAGTCTTAACCACTGGACTGCCAGGGAAGTCCCCATTCTGTTACTTTTACTTCCTAAATATGTATTGAATTCATCCCCTCCTCCATATCCCTTTAGTTCAAGCCTTCAAAAATCTGGCCTCCTGCCTAGCTCTCCAGTCTTTTCTCCTTATCATCCTTGCCCCACATAGCTCCTATAATCCAATCATAAAGAGCTACCTCCCAGTTCCCAAACTCACCACATTCCACATGAGCAGGGCCTTGGCCTTGTTCACCTGTAGTCCCAGCACCTAACCCAGGTCTTGTCACAAGGTAGACACTACAAAAAGTACCCATAGTGCCTCTATGACTTTCATACTATTCCCTCTGCCTGGTGGGCCTTCCTATATACCCAACCCTGCCCTACAAACTTCTAACCTCAAGACTCTGACCAAGAGTCACCTGCTCTGAGAAGACATCTTAACTCTCAAAGGTAAAACTGATGCTCCTTTCTCTGTGGTCATCCAGGCAACCCTCAGTGGCCATCCAGGCAACCCTCTATCATAATCACAAGCCAAGATGACAAGTTTACATCTGTCTGTCTTCCCTGCAAGACTGGATTCCTGTGCTTGGCACACACTGGGGAATGGGGTCAGATCATAAGCAATTCGATTTCAGGATTCTGGCTGTGTCTTTAACTGTTGAATAAGCTAACTAACGCTGCATTCTAAAAAATATCCATTTATTGTTCAGTGTGCACTGTGGGGAAGCCAAAGAAGCAAGGCTAAATTTCTGCTTTCTTTAAATACAGTCTAGTTGAAGAGACCAAACATCCAAGGAAAATTAATACAAGTGCAAAAGGAGAGTAAGTTCATGAGGAATATAGCAGGAGATCACTGAGTCCACTGATGTTTGGGAACATTTCAAAGAAGAAGGTGAACCAGGGAGGATTTTAATAGGAAGGAAAAGGTATTTCCAGTTTGAAGACAGAAGAGAACGGACGTGGTAACAGCACACATCTGGGTGCAAATGGGGATGAGACGTGTGTGTAGTACGTAGGCAGTCTATGGGAGTAAAGGGTTCATAACAGGGAGGTAGGAGACAGAAGAAGAAAAGTTTGAGTGATAGGTTGAAGATATCCTGTAGGCAACTGAAAATCACCGAAGGTCACAGAGATGGAACGAGAGCAGAATTTTAGGAAGACCATTCTATACAATAAGGATACAAGTGGAAAAACTTTCAGTAAACTAGGATTAGAGGGGAACTTCCTCAACTGGATAAAGAATATCTACAAAAAGCCTACAGTTAACATCATACTTAAAGGTGAGAAACTCAAAGCTTTCCCTTTAAGATCAGGTACGAGGCAAGGGTGTCCCCTCTCACCATTCCTTTTCAACACTATAGGGGAAGTTCTAGCTAACACAGTAAGACAAGAAAAGGAAATAAAAGGCATACAGTTCGGAAAGGAAGAAATAAAACCGTCTTTATTCGAAGATATTGATACAATTGTAAGGGAAGAGAAGAAAACCCCGGACCCTACCTTCTCCTTCAGTTTTGTCTGTAGGAAGAGGGTCAGGCTATGGAGTTGCTCAGTCAGCACCCTTAGCTCTTGGGAATACTGGCGTGTCTTCTCCAGGTCTTGCTGCTGTTTCTCTGCCATGGTGCTGGCCAGTTTAGCCCTGAAATAAGGAAGGAACAGAGAAGACAGCCAAACACCAGGTGACCTTCCCTGAACACTTCTCCAAATCCCCACACAGAACTGCGTTCAAACAGGGGAAACAAGAGGCTCTCAGACCCTGTCACAATTCCCTTCTTGGAGACTTTAGCTTCTAGAAGCAGTCCTGAGATAAACACTAACAGGGAAGCACAGAAAGGTAGAGGTCTTACTTCAGGTTCTCCATGGTGTCCTTCAGGTCCTCACACTGCAGGCTGCGCTCCCGGAGTACTTCCAGGGTGGTTTTCAACTGACACTCAACCTGGCCTAGCTCCAGGTGAGCGACCTGATTCTCTTGTTCTGCAAACTGGGGAGACAGGAGCAGGAAGGAAGGCAAGGAGAAAGGAAGGGAGGGGGCAAAATGCATCTAAGTGGGAAATTTTAGAGTCCTGGGAACAGAGGCTTTTTCCAGTCCAGAGTCTCAAACCTCACCTCAATACCATCAGGGAAGAGTCACACTCCTGCAGCTCCCCTGCCCCAAGCCATCTTCCTTACCTCCAGGGTCTCCTTTAGGTCCTGCACCTCCTTGGCCAGGACCGCCTGTTGTTGCTGCAGCTCTGCCTGCATATGTTTTAATGCCATCTCTTCCTTTTGCCATCTGCCAGAGACCTTATGTTAGATCCCATTGGTCCCACATCCTGGATGCCTACTGCCACAATAACCTGAGAGGAACTCACTGAGCAGCCTTCTCCTCACTGCTCTGGGTAAGCTGGCAGAGCAACTGATCCTTCATGGCCAGGTCCTGGGTACAACGGGCATGCTGACTCTGTAGCTCTTTTAGCTGACTCTCCATGCTGGCCAGAATCTGCAGCTGAGCCCGGAGATCTAGACCAAAATTATCCTCATGACACCATGTGGTCACCAGGCCCAAACGCCCCCACACTTCTGCTCTAAGACAAGTGCCCTAGAGCACTTTCTTACGCTACTGCCACACCCCAAGCCTCAGCAGGGTACAACTGCTGTACGCATCCACACACGCACACCTGTTGCCAGACGACTGTTTTCCAACTCCAGTTGTTCTAGTTGGCTTTTGCAGTCCTCTAAATGGGAAGAGACTTGTTCCAGCTCCCTGGAAACCTAGGAGAAAAAGACAGTTTTCTTCCCACAGCTCGTCCTGAATCAAGAGTCCCAAGACTTAGTCCAGTTTCTCTTTCTGGACAGGACAATAAACCACATTGTTCCCGGGCAAAAACGCTGCAGCAAATAAGTCTGATCCTCAGGAAAAAGCAGAAACGGGAGGAAAGCTGCTGAAGAAGGTGCTGAAGGCCATCTTGTAGCAAAGGGACTGGCTGGTCTCCAAACCCACAGATGGAAGGAAGACAGGTCCCAGGGAAGAGGCTAATGACACCACTCATCAGAAAGGCCTTCTGTAGAGAAGGAGGAGGAAACCAGGCCTAAGCAGTCCCCACTCCTGGTTTGTACCTGCTGCTTTTCCGCAATTGCAGCATCACGTTCCTGCAGGGTCTGCCGGCTCTTGGCTGTAAACTTCTCTGTGAGTTGTTGAAACCGGCTCAGCAGAGCTGTCCATGTTACATACTACCAGGGGAAGCAAGCAGGTCAGAAGAGCACCCTTGAGACAAGACTCCTAACAGGGCTGGCTGTAAGCAAAGGAGCAGTATAATGGCCCCAAATACTCACATCCAGTTGCATGGATATCCAGTCCTGCTGCAAGGCTGAAGTAAGACTTGCTGTCTGCTGAGCCAACCCTTCTTGCTCAGTATGAAGCCCTACCTACATGAGAAGGATTGTCAATGGAGGGGGCCCTTTCCCTCTGGATACAGGGAAGTAGGGGTACATGACCATCCTCCCAGTGTGTCAGTATGGATCCCAGGAAAGAATATGCCTTCAACTACCAGTTGGGTCTGGGTTTCCTTCAAAAGGCCTCTGAATTCCCCCATGGATGCCATGTCCTGTTCCAGCTGGCTGATGCGCTGGCTGGCGTGTGCACAGAAAACCTCTAGCACTGTCTCTGCCTGTTTAGAGAAGAGGTTGAGAGGACATTGTGGGCAGAGGAAGGATATAGCACAAAAAGCCATAACTATCCATCACACCAGCAGTTTAGTTCATTATTCCCCAGGGCAAGCAGTTCTCAGGCCACCCATCTGTGTCTCAAGTCAATTTATGTTCCTGCAGGAACCTTAGGAAGAGACCTCCTACATCCAGGAACAAAAGCCTGACACCTTACCGCATCTTTGCCTCTGAGGGCCATTTCCTCTCTGTGCTTTGCCTCCTCCCTCTCTGCTTTGAGGCTCTGGAGCCTTGCCCTCAGTTTCTTCAACACATCAAAACAGCGGGACACCGAGGTTTCTGTACGCCAAGACTATAAGATAAGAATCATATACTGTGTCTGGTTTCTTAATTTGGCTGAATTTCAGTCCCACCAAAGGCCTCTGCCTCCATCTGCATGCTGCTTACCTCCTGACTTAAAGCAGTTTTATCTTCATCTAAGTGCAGCAGAGATAGTTGAAGCAAGGATATCAGCTCTTTAGAGACCAGCACCCATGACTGCTATAGAGGGAGAGATGGTTAGGCTAGTTCAAATAAAGTCATTAAGCAGGAAGTAAGCTGGGACACAGAGG
Organism: Neophocaena asiaeorientalis asiaeorientalis; assembly: GCF_003031525.2. Classification (NCBI taxonomy): domain Eukaryota; kingdom Metazoa; phylum Chordata; class Mammalia; order Artiodactyla; family Phocoenidae; genus Neophocaena; species Neophocaena asiaeorientalis. The sequence goes on from NW_020172446.1 coordinate 3,699,559, forward strand.
AGGAAGCCACCAACCCCAATTTCACACTCCCAATAAGGAAGAGATGTTCTTAACAAAGGGAAACCTCCCTTCACTACCATGGCTGAGTACCATCCATCATCTGCTAACTGCTCAGGAGTCACCATTCTTGATCTTCACAGGAGACCCAGCAACGGTGTCAGGTCAATCAACACTTACCATGACGTTCCTGGCCTGCCGCAGAGCCTGTCCAACCTCCTGGCTCTCCTGAAGATGCTGAGGTTTCTTACTCATCTAGTTGGAGAAACAGAGTTGCCCCTCTTGCATAGGCAACATGCACCACCAGCAGCTCTTTCCCCCTCCCACCGAGATACAGGAACCTTTCCCATTAAAATCAGGAGCAAGGCTCACAGCTTGATGAAGCCAAGTGAGAAAAAATCCAGAGGTAGGTAAAAAAATTACTTTTTAAAATAACTTTTTTTTCTGATTATGTGTTTACTGTAAAATTTTGGAAATAGGAAAGTGAATAAAATGGAAAAAGAATCATTATCAATTTCACCCCTAGAGCAGTGATTCTCAACCAACAGTACAGCACCCACCCCAAGAGATTTCAATATACCTCTACACCAGATTTCCTTGCTATAGGGATTTGCTGTAACTGATGAGTATGTTACCTGCCTTTTTACAATTGTTTTCTATATTGGCACACTGCGCAGCATGTGGGATCTTTGTTCCCCAACCAGGGATCAAACCCGTGCCCCCTGCATTGGAAGCACAGAGTTTGAACCACTGAACCACCAGGGAGGTCCCTGTCTTTTTACATTTTAACACCACTGACATTGGTATGCATTCAATATTGATAGTATCTTAGATTTGATGAAAGACAGTAATGCTTAAGACAAACCACAATTGTGAACATATAAATAAATGTGGGGTCCTGCTTTTCTTACTTAATTTTATTAGACTCATGTTATTTAGCCCTGAGTTTACATTTAGTCTCCTCACTGAGAGCCTGAGACTGGGATGTGTGCTTTAGGGAGACCTATCAAAGTGGAGCATCACTCATTTTTAACCTCTGCTGACATTTTACCTCACCTCAAAGCCTCTTAGAGGTTATATGAACTCTGAACTCTTTTCTTCTTTTTTTCTTCTTTTTATTTATTTATTTATGTTGATCTCTAGGTATCTTTTTTTTGGCTAGGCCATGGGGCTTGTGGGGTCTTATTTATTTATTTATTTTTGGCTACGTTTGGTCTTCGTTGCTGTGCGTGAGCTTTCTTTAGTTGCAGCAAGTGGGAGCTACTCTTCGTTGTGGTGCACAGGCTTCTCATTGCAGTGGAGCACTGGCTCTAGGTGCGTGGGCTTCAGTAGTTGTGGCTCGCAGGCTCTAGAGCGCAGGCTCAGTACTTGTGGCGCACAGGCTTGGCTGCTCCACGGCATGTGGGATCTTCCCAGACCAGGGATCGAACCCATGCTCCCTGCATTGGCAGGCAGATTCTGAATTCCTTTCTTTAAAAACCATGAACATTAAACTTATTAAACTATTAAAAACTCTTGGCAGTCCAGTGGTTAGGACTCTACACTTCCACTGCAGGGGGCAATGGTTTGATCCCTGGTAGGGGAACTAAGATCCTGCATGCCACACTGCGCGGCTGGAAAAAAAAAAAAAAACTCTTCATAAATATACTTTTAAATAACTAAGATATCCCATCTTATGGATGTACCATTATTTTTCATTTTTTTTAAGTTATCATCTTTATGCAGAATTTTTTTTCCCCTTAGGATTTAACCCTAGAAGTGGGGTTACTGGATCAAAAAGTTTGAACTGCTTTGAGCAGTTGAAATTGCCTTCAAAAACGGCAGAACCCGTTTAAAGGCATAATGTTCAAACAAGAGAAAAAAATTTTAAATGTAATATTAAATATAACCGTTTTAACGCATAAAAAAAAAGATTGAACCAATTTATGCCCTACTGACGACAGGACAATGCTTACCACTATTATCTATTTTATTCTTTGCTATTTTGTCAGAAGAAAATAGCATCTCATGTTGCAATTTGCATTTCTCTGATTACCAGTAATGGTAACCTTCTCAAATATTTATTTACTACTCATTTTAATTTTCTTAATCTCTAATGGTCTATTCATTATCTTGGGGCAGACGAAAATCTTAGTGTGCTATGTGGAGTAGATAAGTATGATTTCAAAGGCAGCAGAGCCGGAAAGAAACTTTGAAGTTCTGAGAGAAAAGTGGGGAACCTTCATTACTGCTGCAAGGCAGCCATCGTCTAGGAAAAAGCCTAGTGCTGGAGCAGCAGTGCTGAGTCACGATGCTGCAGCAGCCTGGATATAAGGAGGCAGATCTCTTGGAGTTCATCGCTCCCCTCCCCAGCAAAGCAGACATTGTTCCCGACTGCATCATGCAGTAAGGCACAGAGTTACCCCTGGAGCCCTGGAACAGGGCACACATACTGCTTAGGGCTGGCCAGTCAGGCAGGTGATGAGATTAGCGTGAATGAGGCAGCCAAGCGGCAAGGACATGGCACTGTGATGGGGAATGGCTGAAGGCACTGTAATTTCCTCTCTTTGGTTCTGCTCCAGTGGTCTCTAAAAGGATTTGGCAAGCTTCAAGGAAAGAGGGTACAAGGCCAACTCAGGGATGGGGAACAAGGTCAAGGACAAGAGGAAAGGATACAAAAATAAAAAAATACAGGAATGATGAGCCTATGGCTTCCAGGATTTTGACAAAAAGTAAAGTCATTATTTTGAGAATATTTTCAACCCAAAGGAGGTCTTTGGAGTTTTAGAGACCATCAAGTATTTTTTTGGCCGCGCTGCGCGGCTTGTGGGATCTTAGTTCCCCGACCAGGGATTGAACCCCGGCCCTCAGCAGTGAGAGTGCAGAGTCCCAACCACTGGACCGCCAGGGAATTCCTGAGACCATCTCTTCTTAGCAGCAGCCACCTATTACCTCAACAGGCACGACACTAAGGGACCTCAATTCCTTCCCTGACACATTCCCTTACTTCCTCGGCCTGTGCTGTCACAGCAAGACTCCTCTAGAACAATGGTCTTTAAACTGTTTTCCTCTCATATCTCCTACAGTAATTTTGAAAGCTGGAGTACTCTTATGTTTAAATCGTTACAAAGGCTGTAATTTCCACCACCTTATGAACATTGACAGTTTGAAATAAAACTGTTACATCACTCTTGAATATACCCAATGGTATAAATGTTACATACACCATAATGATTTTTTTTAACGTCTTTATTGGAGTATAATTGCTTTATAATGGTGTGTTTGTTTCTGCTTTATAAACCATAATGATTTAATACCTATTTGATACCTTTAGAAAATACACAAAGGGGACTTCCCTGGTGGCACAGTGGTTAAGAATCCACCTGCCAATGCAGGGGACACGGGTTCGAGCCCTGGTCCAGGAAGATCTCACATGCTGCGGAGCAACTAAGCCCATGTGCCACAGCTACTGAGCGTGTGCTCTACAGCCCGTGAGCCACAACTACTGAGCCCACGTGCCACGAGTACTGAAGCCCACACGCCTAGAGCCCGTGCTCCACAACAAGAGAAGCGCACCGCAACAAAGAGTAGCCCCCACTCACTGGAACTAGAGGAAGCCCGTTGCACAGCAACAAAGACCCAACGCAGCCAAAAATAAATTAATTAATTAATTTTTAAAATATACACGAAGTTCTTCTTTAACAGAAATTTTATATCATCCCTTTTTCTCCTTGAACCTCTATTTTTACTCCTCTCAGAATTTTATCCTAATAAAACATACTTTTACACTTTAAACTCTATTAGTATCTCTGCAATGACAACAAAAGTTCATCTAAATTTAAATAAATTAAAAAAAATTTTTAATTCCTCTGACCATAAGATTTTTAATTAATTAATTTATTTATTTATTTTTGGCTGCGTTGGGTCTTCGTTGCTGTGCGCGGACTTTCTCTAGTTGTGGCAAACGGGAGCTACTCTTCGTCGCGGTGCATAGGCTCCTCATTGCAGTGGCTTCTCTTGTTGCGGAGCACGGGCTCTAGGCGTGCGGGCTTCAGCAGTTGTGGCTCGTGGGCTCTAGAGCACAGTCTCAGTAGTTGTGACACACGGGCTTAGTTGCTCCGTCGCATGTGGGATCTTTCCAGACCAGGGATCAAACCCGTGTCCCCTGCATTGGCAGGCGGATTCTTAACTACTGCGCCACCAGGGACGTCCCACATAAGATTTTAAGTGAGAAGACTCTCTTTTGGATGGAGAAATATTTTCATCAGTTGTATACTAATCACTGTAATAATATAATTTTTAATTAAAATCATAAACATCTCCAGTAAAATTTTACTGGAGATCCATCTACTAACGAAATAGATGGAGCATCCCTCCCCTTATTAGTCCATGTGTCTGTGATTACTATAATTCCTACAATAAGACGTAGTTCAGCAAGAATTTTATGCCTATTTTCCATTCTTACAGATACAAGATTTATGTGAGGGAATTCCATGGCGGTCGTGTGGTTGGGACTCTGCACTCTCACTGACGAAGGCCTGGGTTCGATCCCTGGTCGGGGAAATGAAATCCCACAAGCCATGGGGTGCAGCCAAAAAAAAAAAAGATTTCTGTGACAAAATTTCTTCACATAAATAATGGGAATAAGTAGGAATGAAAGAAGGGAAGAAGGGCATGTCACCCAATTCTAGGAGCTCCTTTGGAGATACATGCCAAAAATCTCACAGTGAATTTCCATCCACTGACGTAACTGAAGTCTTCCTTCAATTTTGTTGACAGCACACAAAAATGACATTTACATAATCATTGCAGTCATTTGCCTTCTCAGCACGTACACAAATATTTTCTATTGTCCTTTGAATGCTGCCTCTTGACAATGTAAGATTCAGGACATGTAGTAAATATGCTCTTCTTTATAGTAAAGTTAGTAAATTGGGCAAGGGTAATTGAGAATGGGGAAGTAGGAAAGAAAACAAATTAGTAAAGAGTGCATTTGGAAGATGAAGATCTACAAACCGATTCCTTTAAAACTTTCCTTGCTTGCATTCCCTTGGAAGGTCTTGATGTACCCCAGGGGTATAGTGAGTACCAACAGCTCTAAGGTATTTTCCAGATCCTCAGCTTTTATACATATTCTAAGGAAGAGGGCCCACTGGGATCCTCCACACTTTGGGAAGAACCTTCTTACCCCACTGGAAAAGGTGTCAGTCTGTGTGCTGCTGTCCTGAACTTCTGGGTGAGGGCCAGTCAGCTGGCTCTTCCAGTCCTGCAGCTGGCGGGAGAGTACCTCCAGAATGACAAGAGAGTTCAGCAGGTTATCTTCCAGGTCATGTCGAGATAAGGCAGTCAGATCTGGAGGACGGCTGCAGTAGGAAGAGAAGAACATGAGGAGAAGAGAGGGAAAGGGATGGGAGTGGCAGGTCCAGGAGCACAAAGATACAGGGATACTTACCCCCATAGAAGGTGCTCTGTCTCAGAAGTACTGTCCTTGGTGCCCACCAGGCCTGTCTGGGATGTGTTTGTACTCCTTTCCTGCTGTGCTGGGGGAGTAAACCAAGTCCCCACCGAGCAAGTAGAGAAAGGGGTAGTGCCAATCGCAGCATCCCGAAACACAGAGGGAAGAGATAAGCTCTGGCGGAGATTTTCCAGCATGACGGAGGTATTTACACCTTTTTCCAGCCAGGCCAGGGGAGACATCCAAGGCCCCATATCAGAGACGGGAATGCTCCCAGCATCTTCTACTGCTGGCCCTGGAGCTGCCTGGGATTCCATTCCTCCTGGATTTGGGGTCAGGCCTGTGGATGGAATATCGTCCCTATTTGAGACAAGTGCTTGATCTCCCAATTCAGCCTCCTCAGGGAATGTGGTAAACCTCATTTCTCTCTCCTCTGTAGTTCTGTGCTCTAAAATTTCCTCCCCTGGGTCCACAAGACTGACAGGGAAGTCTGCTGCTAAGACAGTTGAAGGGGAAAGCCAGAGCGGGGAGGAAGGCAACAAGGCATTACTTTCAGAAGGGACTAGGTCCTCAGGCACAGCCTCAGTCCTACTGTCCTTCAGGCTTTCCCTGGAGCAGTGTAGCTGTTGCTCAGAACAGGAATTTTGTGGGTACTCCAACAGATGGGATGGAGGATTCTGAAATGTAGGTTTCTCAGGCATAGCAGGAACAATTTCCGAAAAGTTGTCTTCCATGCAGGGGGCCACCCCCTTTCTCAGCAGATCTCCTGTCCTCAAAGTCTCATCTAGAGAGAAGCTGTTTGTCTCTGCCATCGTATCTAGATGGGCCTCGAGTGTAACGTTTTGCTGCTGCCCCCCTGGAGAAGGTACAACGACCATGGTTTTAACCACATTGTTGCCCAGTGGGTCTACTGCTTCCTCAGATGTTCTGGGAGTAGAATTGGTTTGGGGAATCAGATTTAGGGGCTGCTCATCTGATTCATGTTGACAAGCTTCTAGACATGTTGAGGGATGGCTGAACTGTTCTGAAGGGAAGTCTGTCTCCTTAGCATTGACAAGATCCAGTGGAGATGAGCTGTTGCTGCCTTCCTGCCAAAGGAAACAAAAGTAGTTGACTAATACAGTCAGTTCTGGTTCCCAATATACAGTTATGGGTGCAGGATACTGTCTGAACTCAAAAAAGGAAAGAGTTCTCATTACCTTTACTTAGGTAAGACCTTGGCTAAGCCTTGCTACTTACTACAGAGACCCAGTAGAAAGGCTGGGAAGCCATTCTGGGTCCTTCCAAGTGAACCAGGTTACAGTATAAACAAGGCTAAGATAATCTATCCATGTCATGGGAAGATGGTAGCTTGAAAGTGACCCCACTCTTCTCCAATCCTAAATCCAACCCACTTCTAGGGTAGGAGGGATCCCTGGCTCAAGTTCTACAGTGGGTATAAGATTTTAGTCCTTTTGGAACAGATGAGAAATTGGGGACTAGAGTGAGAGAGCACTTGGCCCACAGAGATCCATGTACCGTAGGAAGAAAGGGCAACATCAACCTGTGCCGGTGACCTAGTCTCCTTGACCGCAAGAGCTGAGGGTATCCTGGACACATGGGTTGAAGCCATTCAATCCTTGGGATTTGAAGAGCTCTAGCCTTTGTAGCAAAGGAGAATGAAGAGCAGAAAGACTCTTCCTGGTGCCCTGAAAAGGGATTGACAACCTCCCAATTGCTGGTTCATAGGGATGGAGGCCACTGCACTTTCTACCATTTGCAGGGCTGCTGGTCCTGAGACTCAATGAACAAAAAAAGGACAATATGAATGTACTTACGTGGATCCAGTAGCCAGAGAAAGGACAAACCCTAAGATAGTTAAGAAAGGTAGGCCCTACCAAAATACAGCTGACGGAAGAAACAGATAACAATTTGCACCAAAAAATATATGCATACATAAGAAGATCTGAGTACAACTCACACACACAAAGACTTTCTGGAAATAATAAATATTACTTTTAAACAAAAAATTTTAGTAATATGCATTGAAAGAGGATGATCAGAGTTAAGACAAGAATTACTGGCCTGGACAATCAAGTGGAAGACATATCTTAAAGACAAAAATACAAAGAAAGGTAAATCTGAGGGAAAAGCTAAGAGAACTGGAAGATAAATCCAGCAAACCTAACATGTGAATAAAAGAAGTTCAAGGAGAAAAGAGAACACGTACAGGTGGGGCACTGATTAACAAGTATTAGAAGAAAATTTCTCTAAGGTAAAGAAAGATCTGAGTTTGCATATTAAAATGGCTCACCAAGTTCCAAGCAGGACTGACAAAAAATGATAAAATTTCTAAACTACCAGAACAACAAAACTATTTTAGAAGCTTTAGATTATAAAGACCAATTATTTACAAAAAAAAAAAAAGAATTAGACTTACGTGAAATTTCTCATTTACAGCAGTGGATGAAACTTTAAAACATAAAGTTGAGCTAAAACTTCTGATATTCTAGCAATGTCCTTGGGTATAGGTTACAACGATGTGTGTTTTATACAAATTTGTTAGGCTCAATGTTTTATGTACTTTCATGTATTTTATTTCAAATTTTCAAGTTTTCTTTCAAAGTACTAAAGGAGGGACTTCCCTGGTGGCACAGTGGTTAAGAATCCACCTGCCAATGCAAGGGACATGGGTTCGATCCCTGAGCCAGGAAGATCCCACGTGCCACGGAGCAACTAAGCCTGTGTGCCACAACTACTAAGCCTGCGCTCTAGAGCCCATGAGCCACAACTACTGAGCCTGCGCGCCACAACTACTGAAGCCTGTGTGCCTAGAGCCCACGCTCCGCAACAAGAGAAGCCACTGCAATGAGAAGCCCGCGCATCACAACCAAGAGTAGCCCCCTCTCGTCACAACTAGAGAAAGCCGGCATGCAGCAACGAAGACCCAACGCAGCCAAAGATAAAAAATAAATAAATTTATAACAAAACAAAACAAAACAAAAACAAAGTGCTAAAGGAAAAGTAGAAAATAAAGGGGATGGCAAGGAGATATCAGGCAAAAACAAACAAATAGAGTAGAGGCAGCAGTACTAGTATCAGACAAGGTAGAATGTAAAGCTATGGCACTATTACGATAAAAGACAAAATTAAAGATATATGATAAAAAAAAAAAAAAAAAAAAAAAAAAAAAAATGAAAAAAAAAAAAAAAAAAAAGATATATGATATAAAACAATATAAATCAGTCGGCACTACATAGCCCAGAAGCTAAATATATAAACCAAAGGCTTTTAGAAATGTAAAAATGACCTTAAAGTTTTTGCTGTGTTTATCAAGTTCCTATTTATTCCTTTAAAAAGTCACTTAAGGAGAAGATGATTGCAAATCATATATCTGATAAGGGGTTAATATCCAGAACAGATAAAGAATTCCTACAGGAGCGGGCGGCGCGGCAGGCGGGAGGCGGCAGGATGGTGAAACTGACCGCGGAGCTGATAGAGCAGGCAGCACAGTACACCAACGCCATGCGGGACCGCGAGCTGGACCTGCGGGCCGTATAGGTGAGGGACTTGATCAGGCTCTGCTCTGTCTGACAGAACTCATTCTCACCAACAACAGTCTTGTGGAATTGGGTGATCTGGACCCTTTGTCATCTCTCAAATCATTGACTTATCTAAGTATTCTAAGAAATCCTGTAACAAATAAGAAGCATTACAGACTATATGTGATTTATAAAGTTCCACAAGTCAGAGTACTGGATTTCCAGAAGGTGAAACTAAAAGAGCGTCAGGAAGCAGAGAAAATGTTCAAGGGCAAACGGGGTGCACAACTTGCAAAGGACATTGCCAGGAGAAGCAAAACTTTCAACCCAGGTGCTGGTTTGCCAACTGACAAAAAGAAAGGTGGGCCATCTCCAGGGGATGTGGAAGCAATCAAGAATGCTATAGCAAACGTGTCAACTTTGGCTGAAGTGGAGCAGCTGAAGGGCTTGCTTCAGTCCGGTCAGATACCTGGCAGAGAACGCAGATCAGGCCCCACTGATGATGATGAAGAGGAGATGGAAGAAGACACAGTGACAAATGGGTCCCGAGCAGGGCGGCCTCTAAGGATCTCAGGACATACAATAGTCCACTTCAGACACGTCCTGCTTTTTGAATAGCCTTGTTTGTGTCAGCAAAGTAGAGTTCATAAGCATTGTTGAAATGCTTAAGACTGCTGGTAATTTTGTAATAAAAATTTTGAAATCTAAATGCCAGTTTTCTATCAACAATGCAAATAAAGGATACTCTGTGCTGCGGATTGCACATCATTGGGGTGTATGTGCGCTGAGGCCTGGATGTGTGGGAGTTGGAAATGCAGGGCGGATCTTGTGGGTAGGCTTCCCAGTCCTCATGAAATGATTAGGTTTTTAAATTCATAATAAAACTTATGATTAAAAAAAAATTCCTACAACTCAACAACAACAACAACAAAAATAATTAAATTAAAAAATGGGCAAAGGGACTTCCCTGGTGGCACGGTGGTTAAGAATCTGCCTGCCAGTGCAGGGGACATGGTTCGAGCCCTGGTCTGGGAAGATTCCACATGCTGCAGAGCAACTAAGCCCGTGCGCCACAACTATTGAGCCTGCACTCTAGAGCCCGCAAGCCACAACTACTGAGCCCGCGTGCCACAACTACTGAAGCCCGCACGCCTAGAGCCTGTGCTCTGCAACAAGAGAAGCCACCACAATGAGAAGCCTGCGCACCACAACGAAGAATAGCCCCTGCTCGCCTCAACTAGAGAAAGCCCACATACGACAACGAAGACCCACAGCAGCCAAAATTAATTAATTAATTAATTTTAAAATAAAACCTCCCAGAAAACAAAAGTCCAGGACCAGATTATTTCACAGGTTGAATTTACCAAAATTCAAAGAAGATTTAATACCCATTTGTCTCAAGCTCTTCCGAAAAATTAAAGAAAGAGAAGGAAATACTTCCTAACTCATTTTACAAGGCCAAAATTATGTTGATACCAAAACCAGACAAGGACAACACAGAACTCAACAGATCTGGCAGACTAAAAAAAGTGCAAGGACAGAGTAATTAACTATCTGTTGTTGGATATAATAGAATGTGACATCCTTTGAATAGTAAATATGCTTTTTTTCATATGTTCATGGAACACTCAGAAAAATTCATTCTATACTTGGCTACAAAGACAACAGATTACAGTCTGATCATAATGCAAGAAAATAAATTTAAAAGGTGACACAAAATGGCTTTTAAGCACTTGGAAATTAAGAACCCCTCTTAGATAACCCCTGGATTAAAGGTAAAAATCAAAAGAAAATTACAAACTAGCTAAAAAGCATGACAAATGATGACTATTTATAATATACACTTAGAAAATGATGAAAAAGAGTTAACCACCCAATAGAAAAGTGAGCAAATAATATAAATAAGCATTACACAAAAGAGCAAACCCAAATAACCATTTCACATGTAAGAGATACACTCACTAGTAGTCAGGAAAATGCAAATTAAAGTAACAATAAGATACCACATCAGACTGGCTAAAATTTTAAAGATCTCTAACAACTACTACAAGAGGTGATGTGGGGAAATGGATATCGTCATACAATGCTGGAGAGAATATGAATTGTAATAGCTATTTTAGATAGCAATCTGACAAAATTTAAAATTAAAAATATCTTTCTTTCAAGCCAATAATCCTACTCCTGAAAATGTATCTCATTGAAATAAAGGTATCAGTACAAAGATATTTACATTAGCATTGTTTGCATTAGCAAAAAAAGTGGAAAGATAAATGACCATTTATGACTAAATTATGATTGATGCATACCACAGTATCTTATGAATTAGCTCTACACTAGTTGACATGGAGGGATTTAAACCACATTGTTAAATGAGAAAAGCAACAGGCAGAGAAATGTATACAGTCAATCCTCATTATTTGAACTGAAAAGCATTTTCTACATAGCTATGTCTCTCAAGACCTTTCACAAAAGTACAGCTCAGTGAGGGCAGTTCTACAAGGAGCTAGTTTAAACTCCGGTGATTCAGGGGTGTAACTTGATCCCAGGGGAGTTTTGACTACCTCTGGGAATGGATGGACATTGCCTCATTCTTAAAACTGACTGACTTCTCCGTAAGTGAGTCCCTATTAAGAAGGAGACCACTCGGGGCTTCCTTGGTGGCGCAGTGGTTGAGAGTCCGACTGCCGATGTAGGGGACGCGGGTTCGTGCCCCGGTCTGGGAAGATCCCACATGCCGTGGAGCGGCTGGGCCCGTGAGCCATGGCTGCTGAGCCTGCGCGTCCGGAGCCTGTGCTCCGCAACGGGACAGGCCACAGCAGTGATGAGGCCCGCGTACCACAAAAAAAAAAAAGAAAAAAAAAGAGGGAGACCACTAACCAAAATGATAGTATTTCTGAGACGTTTGGTAAAGACTGAACGAGGGAGGTGGTGATAAAAAAAACTAACAGCTAAATAGAGGTGCGGGTTCTCAGTGGACTTCCTTTAGCGACCCTAGGGTACCTCTCTGTTGGCCTGAATAGCTGTAAATGGATGTCACCGAAGAAGGAAACTTCATTATCGTTATTAATTACGTTCCAACCCTGGCCCTCTGTTCCTCTGAGCTCTCCGCCTCGGCAAAGAGCCCAGTCGAGAGGCTGGCCAGGCGAATCTCACCTGCAGTCCTAGCTTGCACGGTGATGAGGTGGACGAGTAGGCTATCGGGGGCCCTGTTCCCGAGTTGGTGAGGGCACCAGGCTGCAGGATAAGTTCTCGGAGAGGCGTTCTCATAGCTGTTTTTCCCTAAAACAGAAGAGAGAATGTGAGAAAGCCTGGGCTCTGCCAGCCTTCCCTAAGAAGCTCCCCTCCCTCCCTAAGAAGCTCACGAGCAATAACAAGAGTAGGCTCCAACCCCAGTCCTCTGAACATCAGGACCAGCATTAGACGACACATGCACCCGTCCCCAGGCTCGACCCTGCTTTCCACGACGCCCGGCACTGCCAGCGACCCCGACCCAAAACCCCGGCCCAGCTCTCTCTCTCCATGAGGGCCTCCCGCTCACCGGTTGGGGCGAAGGCGACACGCTAAGACTCAGTTTTTTCACCCGCCACATCTTCAAAACAACACAGGGTGATCACCTCCTAGACGCAAGAGGCGACGCCATGCTCACCCGCCGTCTTTATTTGAACCTGCTCCGCGCTTTCCGATTGGCTGCGAAGTCTCAGTGCGTCAGGTGGGCGCGTCCGCTCCGGGCTCGAGCCCGGCGGGCTGGGGCGGGGCCTGTATTGGACCCGCCCCGCCCGGCCCCCTGTGCGCGCGCGCTCTGCGAACCGATCCCCAACCTTCGACGCCGGCGGTAACCGGGACGCGCTCCACCCCGAAAGCCAGCCTTTCGGCCTCACCTTCGAGAGGGTGACCGGGAAGTTGGACAGTTGAGGAGTCCATCCCTCCTGCTTCGAGTAGGCCAGTCTCACACCCTGTCGGAAAAGCTGTCCCCGTGGCCTGGCCTTAGGAAATTTCTCCTCGGGTTTCCCTCAGCTATCTCAGCCTTGACCGGCAGGAGCCGGTCGGGAGTATAGAAGGGAAGGTGAGTGGAGCGTTTTTTACGTAGGCTGCTCGGTCCGCTCATAGGTCCTGCGTCCGTGATGGCCTGAGACGTGGTTCTCAGCCTGCGCTGTCATTTAGCCTCTTCAGAATTTCTGGGGTTTTCTTGGGACTTAACTCAGGGTCTGCAACAAGTTTACTGGAACAATAATAGCTCACAAGTATTGAACATTTATTAGGCACCTGGCATTCTTCCAAATGCCTTTTATATCTTAACTCCTTTAATCCCCAAAAGGGCATATGAAGTAGGCACCGTAAATATCCCCGTTTTACAGACGTAGGAACCGAGTCACAGATAATGTCTTTTGCCTAATGCCCACAGGTAGTAAAATGGCAGAGTCAAGATTGCCACCCACACTACCGACTACTGTATTCTCCTCTCGCTTGAAACCCCTCTGTGTGGGAAATTAGCTACTGGAGGTGGGATTGATTTTTGGAAACAGCCTAAAGTTAAGTATTCAGAGTTACGGTTTTTTATATATATAATTTTTAAAAACTTTATTTATTTTATTTTTGGCTGCCTTGGGTCTCTTGCTGTGTGCGGGCTTTTCTCTAGTTGAGGTGAGCGGGGGCTACTCTTCGTTGCGGCTCACGGGCTTCTTATTGGGTGGCCTCTCTTGTTGCAGAGCACGGGCTCTAGGTGCACAGGCTTCAGTAGTTGTGGCACTCAGGCTCAGCAGTTGTGGCTCGTGGGCTCTAGAGCGCAGGCTCAGTAGTTGTGGCATATGGGCTTAATTGCTCCACGGCATATGGGATCTTCCCGGACCAGGGCTCAAACCCATGTCCCCTGCACTGGCAGGTGGATTCTCAACCACTGCGCCACGAGGGAAGTCCCCAGAGTTAGTTTATGATGAAGTATGTTCCTTTGAACGCTCACGGCACCTTATTTACACTCTTAAGTCATAATGAATTTGGAAAAGGCAATAACCCAGAGAGGAAAAGCTATAATGTTATGAACTTCAGGGCCCTCAGGGGATGGGCTCTTCTAGAACTGTGTTGTCCAGTACCATAGCCACTAGCCACATGTGGCTATTGAGCACTTCAAATGTGGCTAGTCCAAATTGAGATGTATTATAGGTGTAAAATACAAACTAGATTTCGAAGACTTCGTATGAAAAAAGAAAAGAATAAAATATCTTATTTTAAATATTGATTGCATGTTGAAATGATATTTTAGATACATTGGGTTAAATAAAATACATTAAATTAATTTCATCTGTTTCTTTTTACCTAATTTTTAATGGGGCTACTAGCAAATTTTAAATTACTTATGAGGCTTACATTATTTCTGTTGGACAACACCGCTTTAGAAACATAATGGTGCAACCTAAAGACGCTAGAGATAACAGTTGCTTGTCTGGAAAACTGGGAGAAAGACAACAGAACACAGACTTGAGCCTGGGATTCCCCCAGACTTAGCAGAGGGAATCCCAAGGTATATGTACTTCTGGTCAATCAAAAAGGTCCAACAAATAAAACAAGGGTGAAAGGGGCAGAAAAACCAAGACAGAAAAACTCTTAAGTGCCAGTAGTAAAAGCTTGTATTATATAAAGTGTGACTTGGAATGCTTAGTCCTTGTTGCAGTTCGTATGTCAGATGCCAGCTGAGTAACCAAAGAGATAAAGTGCTTCCAGCAGCAAATTAGGAGGGATATGGAGGGTAGACGAGAGGGACAATACTATTGTAAATAGGCAACATACGCAGAATTAATTTGTTGGTGTTGTTTTGCATGAATTTTTTTGGGGGGGGAGGCCGTGCTCCGTGACTTGCAGGCTCTCAGTTCCCCAACCAGGGATTGCACTCGGGCCATGGTGATGAAAGTGCCAAATCCTAACTAACCACTCGATCACCAGGGAACTCCCTGCATGATATTTTTCATTTGGCGTTTTTCAAATTATAAAAAATAAGAGATGCTCGTTGTAGCAAGTGAAACAATACAATGCAAAGACGTATTAAAGGCACAGCCTCCCCCATCCATTCTACCTGCCTGAGGTAACGAATAGTGTGTATGCCTTTATAAAAACATATGCAGGGAATTTCCTGGTGGTCCAGTGGTTAGGACTCAGCGCTTTCACTGTCATGGGCCCGGGGTTCGATCCCTGGTCAGGGAACTAAGATCCCACAAGCCATGCGGCCAAAAATCAACAACAACAACATATGTATACACACACACAAGGATTTTGTTTGTTTTTATTTACACACGCTTTTTTTTTACCCAAATTAATTGACGTGCAGACTGGGGTCTCTGGGATTGAGAGCTAGTGCCTTTCTTTTCCTCTTCTCATTACATTTGCATTACTCCCCTCTCCCTCCCAGGTTCTCTTTTTCATTCTCTCTCTCTCTCTCTCTCTCTCTCTCTCTCTCTCTCTCTCTCTCGCGCGCGCGCGCACACACGGAGGGGAAGTAAGCATTGAGAGTCGTCTACGGAAATGGCATCATTTCTTACACTTCTGCATTTTTTTCCCACTCAATGTCTTGTATTGAGCCTTCTAAGTCAACTGATATAGATCTAATTAACTCATTCATCATTTCATATTGCATGTCCTTTTTAAAAAAATAGTTATTTCTTTTCTAATTTGTGAGAGTTCTGTATTATAGACATTAACTGCCATCACATTGCATATATTTTTCTTTAGATCTATTTTTTGTCCATTGACTTTATTAATGGTATCTTTGGCTATACAAAGATAAAACATTTATGAGGTTAAGATGTTATCTTTCCTTTCAAAGCATCTGGATTTCTTATCTTGATTGATTCATTCATCTTTTATGTAAATGTATTTTTTCTTTTTTTTAATTTTTAAAATTTTTATTTTTGGCTGTGTTGGGTCTTCGTTGCTGCGCGCAGGATCTCTCTGGTTGCGGGCGAGCGGGGGCTACTTTTCATTGCCGTGCGCAGGCTTCTCATTGCAGAAGCTTCTCGTTGCAGAGCACAGACCCTAGGCGTGCAGGCTTCAGTAGTTGTGGCACGCGGGCTCAGTTTGTGGCACACGAGCTGTAGAGCACAGGCTCAGTAGTTGTGGTGCACAGGCTTAGTTGCTCCGCGGCGTGTGGGATCTTCCCGGACCAGGGATCGAACCCGTGTCCCCTGCATTGGCAGGCGGATTCTTAACCACTGGGCCACCAGGGAAGTTCCGCGCCCCCACCCCCCACCCCGTCCCGCTTTATAAGGAAACCAATCATATTGGATTATGGATCAGGGCCCACCCATAAGACCTCATTTTAACTTAATTACACCTGTAAAGACCCTATCTCCAAATACCATGACATTCTGAAGTACAGGGGTTAGGGTTTCAGCATATCAATGGGGAGGGGGCACAATTCGGCCTGTAACAGGGGCTAATAATACAGTGAATATGATTTTATTCAATTTTTCAAAAAAGCTTTGACAAGACTTTTACATTGAAGACTCTATTTAAAAAAGTAAACCAAGGAATTGAGATTACCAGTTTGTTAAATCAATGAACAAGTGAACAAATGAACTGGTCAATATATGATAAAGTAACTTAGGTTAGAGGTAAGAAACAATGAGTAGAACTAAAAGGACACTTTTCTAAAAGAAGAATATAAGGTTTGGTGTTAAGACTTAATTTTTATTTTAATAAAGTATAGTTGGTTTACAGTGTTGTTTCAGGTGTACAGCTAAGTCATTCAGGTATATATATATATGTGTGTATATATAAAATCTTTTTCAGGTTCTTTTCCATTATAGGTTATTACAAGACATTCAATATAGTTCCCTGTGCTATACAGTAGGTCCTTGTTATTTATAAGACTAATATTAAATTCTTAGAAAAGATAGAAGGGAGTACAGAGCAAAATATCCATACTTAAAAGTGTATCTGATTTCTTCTAGGTAATGAAAAATCAAAATGTAGGGCTAAACTTAAAAGATCATTTCAGGTTGTATATAAAACAAATTTTTTTAAATGAATTTCATGTGAATAAGTAGAAGGTATTTATTTTTAGGTCAGTGATTCCGAATGGGGGTGGAGGGTGGCAGGAAAGAATGCCTTCCAGGGATGAGCATATCAAAACTGGGGTAGGTGTGGGGTGGAGGCAGTGCTTTTTCAAATTATACTTTGCGAAACTTTTTCTGTCACTGCCTCCACTCTACCCTGAGAAACACTGCTGTAAGCACCACTGATTGAAGAGAGTATGTTAAAAATGTCCTCATTTGATAAGAAATGATTCAAACTACACTTACATGATCCTGGTCTCTAAGCTATCTAACATGACCCAGGAAAGGGACCCTAGTGACATTATGTTAACCATGTCCTAAAGACCTTAAACCAATATGCTGCTGTGACCAGAGAGGCTATATAATGTTGGGCGATCTGAACATTAATTAACACTGGGCCAGACACACAGTATCATAAAATCATCTGCATCTGCCCTTTGAAGAAGCATTACAGAAATCTGAAACCTGTCTCCCACAATGAAGAACCAGTGGTTGTATACATTAGGAAACTAGGTCCAGAGAGTTAAAATGACTTGTATAAAGACACCGAAATATTTATTGGTGGGTCTAGGCACCAGGTCTCCTAAATTCCAATCTAATACTCTTTTTTTTTTTTTTTTTTTTTTTTTTTGCGGTCCGTGAGCCTCTCACTGCTGTGGCCTCTCCCGTTGCAGAGCACAGGCTCCGGATGCGCAGGCTCAGCGGCCATGACTCACGGGCCCAGCCACCAGAGAAGCCCCAATCTAATACTCTTAACTACTATTTTAGAAGCCACTGATTCCCATTTCTAGTATTCAGTATTTTTTTTGTTTTTTTTTAATTATTTATTTTTTGGCGTGTTGGGTCTTTGTTGCTGTGTGCGGGCCTTTCTCTAGTTGCAGTGAGCAGGGGCTACTCTTTGTTGCGGTGCGCAGGCTTCTCATTGTCGTGGCTTCTCTTGTTGCGGAGCATGGGCTGTAGGCACGCAGGCTTCAGTAGTTGTGGCACGTGGGCTCAGTAGTTGTGGCTCACGGGCTCTAGAGCGCAGGCTCAGTAGTTGTGGCACACGGGCTTAGTTGCTCCACGGCATGTGGGGTCTTCCCGGGCCAGGGCTCGAACCTGTGTCCCTCGCATTGGCAGGCAGACTCTTAACCACTGTGCCACCAGGGAAGCCCCCAGTATTGGTTTTTATCCAGTGTGGCAGTTCTGGTCATTACAACTTTAAAAATATGTAATAAAGCCTAAAAAGTCTCTAAAGAGAAACAAGTGAGATAATCAAAAGGATCAAGGATACATTTATTTATTTATTTATATCTCAACTTCATTCTAAAAGGCTTACAAAGATGGAGATAATCTAGTAAGATGTAAAAAAAAAGGACTAAAACAGAAAAATGAGAAGAGAATAAGGAAAGTAAAGGTCAAAAAGGAAGATGATGGAACCAAGAATGTGGCTAGCATACAAAACATAACATGAGGTCCTAAACACTTGCTGGAAGTGGGCCACAAACTGGGCTCTAAGTGGTCTAGCATCAATATGAAAAGAAAAATAGAGTCAGTTGAATATTTACTGTCTTTAAGGTAAAAACCAACCAGCAATTCAGGAAAAGAATAACTGGGTTCAGAGAAAATTTCTTCCATGCATCCTTATATAGAACATTATGAATTATAATGATAAACACCCTTTGCAGTATCCACAGCAATTAAATTTCATAGGGATTTTCATATGGATTGCCAAAGTACAATTCAGAAAAAGCAGTTCTGCAGAGGCCAATAAAATGCCAGCTATGTACAGGGCAAATCTGGCTTAATCCAGGGACAAAATTAATAAATAGTACTCAGAATACTTCCCAGACTCTCTGGTTTGGAAAGAGAGATCAGATATAACTGAAGAATAACGAAAATGAAACTTTTAAGAAGTTGGTTTAAGAAAAATGAAAAGAAGTCACAAAGGCCAGAAATGTATACAGATTTAGGGTCCAGATGATTTTCCTAAAGGAAAAGGTTCTTGAGTTACATCTCTGATCTTAAATCTCAAAGTTGATATCATGCCTCTTAATCCCTTGGTTTGCCCATCACCAACTGAAACCTGGGCCATCTAGGGAAGTGATCAGTTTAAGAATCCTTGTGTCCTTCAAAGAGGTTTTATTTTGGAAAAAATGTGTATAGCTATTCCAATTACCCCCTAGAGAAGACATTTAACCCACTCATGTTTCACTTCTTATTCTCTTCCTCACAGTAGGCTATTAGATTCACTTTTTAAATTTTTAAAAGTTAGACTGACTTTGAGCCCCCAGATCATATGTTTTACCTGCATATTTAGGGGTTGAAACAAATACCAGCTTTTGAGAACTCTGAAAAACATTCATACTGCTTCTGACAAGCCTATTAAACACATAAATAGCAGCACCTTGGGAACCCATGAAGTGCTGTTATTGCTCACAAAAGGAAACATGGCACAGAAACAAGGAGAAGGAAAAGTGGAATAAAATTCTGGCTAAAAACTGCGGGGTATAAACACTGGAGAAATGAAACAAAGGAAAAGGTCCACACTCTGATCTGAGATGTTGAATTGAGAGATGGGTTGTATGATGGAGTAAGGACTAGGGCATTGTGACTACCAACCACAGAATGCCCAGTGTGAACTCTGGTCCAACACCTAGAGGAACAGAACGATAAGAGGCTACAAAGTAAAAACAAACTGAATCATCAAGGTGGTCACACTGAATTGGCAGCAGAGGAGGTCCTCAGGTTCCCAGATGAGCCCCAACTACAGTAGAGGAGCTCAAGCCAGGCTGGGGTGCACCAGGAAGGACTCCAGATTACAGTCAAAGTCCTTGAAGAACGTGGACCCCCATGATGGACTGAGCTGGGTAGCTTGTGTCTCCATGACAAAGTTCACTGGATGCTTCTGTAGGAGCTCTGGGTCAAAGGCCACACCCCGAAAGAAAGGGTGGACCTGGAAGTGATGCAAATAACGTAGACGGTGGAGGGGATTCTGGCATAACAGCTGAAGAGAAATAGAGCATGAAGGATGAGAGACTGGGATAGGAAAGGGACTGAACAGAGAAGCTGGAAAAGGAGAAAGAAGTTCATGGATCTGTGGAGGGCAGGGAGAAGAACCCAAAAGAGTAGAGGATACGTAAAAGTGGGAGAAACAGGCTAATCTGGGGGCAAAGGTAGGAATAAAGTAGTAGTAGTGGTAAGAGAGTAGCACTAGCCCACTCTCAGAAGTGACCTGCTATGGATGGGGACGAGCTTTGGAGGACCAAGAACTCGAATAAAATTTGAAGTGTTGGTTAGAAGGCAAGTAGTGAGGTAGTACTTGATCAAGTTGGAATCCCCCCTTAATTAATCAGAGGAATGGGGAGGTATCACTTCAGTGATAGGGAAAGAAGTGAATGGTTTTTGTAGTCAAGAAGGAAAGTCATGCCCACCCTTACCTCATGGAGCAGGAGTGAGAGCCCCTGGTTAAGAGAAGCTGGGATCACAGAGTCATAGTGGGTCACACTTGCCAACATGGCCACATGATCTCTCTCTGCGGGCACTGGGAACTGAGTTAAGGGGTGGGAAGGTGTCATTGCTTAGTAAAAATAAGGCAAGACTTCCCAAGGTGGCCTTTCTTCCCACCGCAGGGCAACTCCTATCTTCTCTGCCCAACATCACTACCATTCTCTCACCTTTCCAGTTGACAGAGAGAAAAGCAAGACACCCAGGGACCACCAATCAGCAGCATGGTTGTAAGGCCCTCCACTCAGGACCTCTGGGGCTACGGATATGAAAGATACTTGTCACTGATATCTGTTGGCTATCCTCCTGCCCAATGCTTACCCACCAGCTTTAGCTTCTCTCTCACCCATGTACTGAAGAGTGCCACAGATAGTATAGGCTCGGGTTCCTTGGGGCAGGTGGCGGGACAGGCCAAAGTCTGTCAGTTTCAGATGGCCTGTGAAAAGCAAGCCATCAGCACCACTCTGTTCCAACCTTCATCAGCCATGACTTACTTCCAAACTGAGGTACCTCTCATTCTGGGACTGGGAAAAGAAAAGGACTTACCTCGTTCATCCAGAAGGATATTCTCCATCTGAAAAATCACAGGTGAGAAGTTATTCATCCTCTTCCTTTCAGTCCTCTTTCATCATGTATACTATACCTCCCAGCTGAAGAAGATGCCCTAGCTCAGCATCCAAGTCTATACTTGGAGGACCCTTGCCCAAATCCTTAACACCCATGAGGGCCCCAAGGTCAACTGTTCTCAGCAGCTCCTCCCGCCTTCTTGGACCTGTTGGAACATCTTACTGAAGTCCCTCCTTAAACAAAAAGAAAAAGCATTTAACTACCTTCACATCTCGATGGATGATGCCGAAGTCATGGAGATAGCCTGTGGATGACAGCAAGCATGGGGTGTGTGCTGAAGCTCTCCTGTCCTTCCAATTTCCCTGATAGCTCCCACCTCATTCCTATCCCTGTTCTTTGACCTCCAGAGTTAATATCAATTCTCTTCTGCCTCCCTCCCTGCTTAATTCTTCCCTCATTTCTATTACCACTCCTGTTTCACTTACACAGCACCAGGATCAGCTCAGCAGCAAAGAGACGGATGGAAGCCTCACTAAAGCAGCCAACAGCGGACCACAGGGAGTACAGATCTGTGCTGCAGTAGCTACACACTGCAAAGTAACAGAAGTCTAGGCAGTATTTGGGGGCTACTATGCCTGGGCCCAAGGCATCGTATGCCTCCTGCCCAAACTGATGCCACCTGCTGTTCCCTCTCCCTCTGGGAGAAAGAAGTACTATGAAAAGGGGAACAGAGCAAAGGCAGAACAAGCCAAAGGGATGGGTAATCTCAGGTGGGGAGTACGGTAGAAGGACCCCTGGGAATGAGGAGAGAATCCAGTCACTCACTCATGAAGAGGTGCCGTTTTCCCTGCCAGCTGTCCCCCAAACTGTGTACAAAAGGATGGTTGATCTGTCGCTATGGACAAGAAAACAGGAAGTTAGGATCAGGGTCATTGAGGATCAAGGCAGCCAAGAAGTCAGGATTTACCTTGTTGTGCAGAAAGGAAGCTGTTGCCCCACCTCTCAGTACAGGTTGCCTGCCTGGTAATCCCAGTACTAAGGAACACACTGGACATGCTGGAGAGATTTCCCTGGCAGGACCTAGAATTACTCTACTGATAGCTACTTTTCCTGGGATCTCTTGGTTGAAGCAGAGGGAGGGGTCAGAGTCAGGAAAAGCAGGACAGTTGGACAAGAAAGGTGCTTTCTCCGCCTGTGGTTTGGTTCTTCCTAGGATCCTTTCTAGGGCTCTGTGCATACCTGGATGCTGACCTCCTCTTTGCACTGCCTCAGGTTGTCCCTCTGTAGGACCTTTACCTTGGGCACCACCTATAAAAGGAGAGGAGTGATGACTCCTAGTGGGGAATAGTGTATTAAATTGTTTATTCCTCCCAACCTTTCTGGAATAAAGATTGGAGGCAGGGACTAGAGAATAATGTGGAAGAGTATCTAGGTCCCTACCTTCACCACAAATACTGCTTTCTGGCCACAGTCTAGCACCTTGAGGACAGTTCCAAAGGAGCCTTTAGCCACAAGGCCTAAAATCTGTACAGAGAAGTGGAGAACAGGGTAGTTGAGACTGATTGTTTCTAGATTTCTCCCCAAGACTGAGACCCCTTCCAGGGATTCCACTGACCTACCTTCAGCTGCTGATGCCCCCTAAGGGGCCTAATAGGAAACTCCGGCAGAAAGAGGTTGATGAACTGAGGCACTGGCCACTCAGGCAGAGGCTTCTCTACTAGCAGTGGGGCTGGCTCCAGGGGCTCCTGGTGCAGGAACTGATGCCCCTGTAGTCCCCACAGCAACTCTTTCAGACCTGACCTGGTGGTCCCCACACCTGGCCAGAGGCTCTTCTAGCCTCGGACCCAGGGGGACCCAGGGGCCCTGGATGTTGCCACCCTGCTGAGAACCAAGGGAGCCACTAAACCTGCTGCCCCTGGGGCATTACAGGTTCTGCCCATTTAGCAGGCACTCCCTCAAATCTCAACCCTAGAGATGTAAATTTGAACCCCAGGCAAAATTGCTACTGTCCTTGCTTCACGCCAAGGTCTGGATTTCCTGCACACAATTAAAATCCTCTAGGAAAGTAATATTTGGATATTTTCCCGATAAGGCATCAGAGATTCAGTACTGCACCTACCATAAATACTTTGATGGTAACACCTCCCTGCCCCACCCCCACAGTGGACAACACTGTTATTACCAGTTCCCAGGCCTCAAGCTCATGCCTTTCACCTCCCCTAAACAAGCTGCCAGAGCCCCACACCCTACCTTATGAGGAGCAGCCATCTGGGCATGTTGCCCCTTCCGACAACTCACTGCTCCCATCCCCAAGCCTCTGCGCCTCCTCTCTCCTGCTAAATCTGCTGTCCCAGTTACATAAGCAGTTCCTCCCCTGATGCTGCATTACACATGAGCCCCGCCTCTTTGCCTTGTTGTTCATGACTAGAGATGCAAATGATGTAGCCAAACCTCACCCTTATCCCCAAATGCTATCGCCTGGTTAAGAATGGCTTATAGCCAGGACTAAAATGTGCAGAGACCTATCAGCATGGGACCAATGTCACATCAGAGCTGGGAAGTATCTGTGACACAGCTTCAGGCAGGAGGGAAGAAGCCACCCTCATTAGGGTGGCAGCTAGGTGTCTTGGACTGATGGGGAGAAAAGGATACAGGCTGAAACCATGTACTCAATACAATTTAAAAAAAAAAAACAGCAGCAAATTTAAAATATATTTTTTCTCTTTAAATGTTTTTTTTTTTTTTTTTTTTTCCCTTTTTTGGGGGGATACCCCAGGGAGAGGGACCCATAGCCAGCTGTGTCTCCTACTGCCATTCTCCCAAGTGAGCTTGGCACAGATTGGGGAGGGGCTGATTCCCCCCACAACACTAATACCTCTTTCATACAAGGCAGTGGAAGGAGGAACAAAAGATCAGCCCCTCCCCTCCACTTTCTGGCACAGAGGGAGAGCAGTTACACTTACAAATATATATATATTTTTTATATATGTCTATTTATAAAAATTTATCACACTTGATCAGAGCTGTCCCCCCACCCTTTCAGTTGACCCCAAGGGAACCAGATACTAGCCGTGGGGCCATTCCCTGGGCCTTGCTCTCTTGATGCCTCTCTGGCCCTGGGCCTGCTGATCAGTGTGAGGTAGAACTCAGAATTATTATCCACCATGTTCTGCAAGGAACAGGCCAGCTGCTAAAGAGCAGTGCCTCTATCCACAGTACCCTGTGGGCTCCTGACCCCAACAAATCCTAATGGATGAAGGGAAGCACCTCCCACCCCACAAGTCCCTGTGGCCTGAGCCAGAGTCAGATCCTGTACTGCAGCCTCTCTTGAATTGCCGGATCACTTGCGCCTGCCAAAGATGGACTTCTTCCCAGGATTCTTGTTGCCCACACTTAAACCGATGAGGAGCCGGGCTTTCTCCTCCTCTTCCTGCTGCTGCACGTTGAGGTCTGATTTAGTTTCCAGCTTTCCCCGGACTTCAGACCCTGCTGCAGGCTTCAGCCTTAGCTTCTCTTTGATTACCTGATAGGTTAGAGAGGAGTAAAAGGGAAGGTAAATATTAATGAGACAGGCAAAATAAATCAAGTAGACCAAGTCAGTAAAGATTTATCAAACTTACATGAAGGCACAATGGGGCAATTCAAATTATAAAATCTCTGCTTTCAAGAAGCTTACAGTCTATTAGAACCCACTCTAAACATGAAGTTGTGCCAGCCCTCACTTCCCTAAAAATCAACAGTAGTTAACATATATACAGCAGTCAGTAAACATTCAGTTTAACCATTTGAGCAAAGTCATGGAGAGGACAGGGATAAAAGTCACTCACTTCATTCACCTGCCCCTTTCCCAAGGCTGCTTGTTAATACATGCATCTTACAATGAAAAGCTCCTGAGCAGAGGATCTGCTTGCCAGCCCCTGCTAACCAAACAGCCATGAATTCTGCCGGGATACCTGGGCAACCAGGGCTTTGCGGCTGTCCCTCTTGACAGCCATGGCAAAGTCTAGCCATGTCCATGTGTTGTTGTGGTACTCCAGACAGGGCAGCACCAGGTTAAGGTCGCCCCAGTCCACACTGTTCTTCTCACCCTGCAGGAGGGGGAGGGAAAAGAACAGAAAAAAATACATCAGCTGCCAGTTTTAGTCCAAGCCAGTACTTGAGTCCAAGTCTAGTACCTTCCTGCAGCAGCAACCTACAGATACCTATTTCCCCTTATCTCAGTCTGGTACTGATTCCTGAGGGCAGCAGAGGGAACAGATTTATCACCCACAGACAAGCTTCACAAGCTGAACTATCTCTGTTTTTAATCTCTGATCTTATGCGGTGCTGTTCCCACACTGTTCTAAAAAGTGCTGGGGGCGCTTCCCTGGTGGCGCAGTGGTTGAGAATCTGCCTGCCAATGCAGGGGACACGGGTTCGAGCCCTGGTCTTGGAAGATCCCACATGCCACGGAGCAACTAGGCCTGTGAGCCACAACTGCTGAGCCTGCAAGTCTGGAGCCTGTGCTCCGCAACAGGAGAGGCCGCGACAGTGAGAGGCCCGCGCACCACGATGAAGAGTGGCCCCCGCTCGCCACAACTAGAGAAAGCCCTCGCACAAAAACAAAGACCCAACACAGCCAAAAATAAATAAATGAAATTTAAAAAGTGCTGGGGAAGGGCAGACCTTGTAGCTGACGCACAGTGGAACCTGTGGGATCTTTATGTAGATGAAGGAGTTGTTCATGGCAGCTCGCTCTTTCATCTTGTCAATATCATCCACAGGGTGCTAGGAAAGGAAGGAAAGAAGAGTGTGCCCCATCACAAGAAACTCAGGACCCCAAACATCTCCATCTCCTTTCACCCCTGGAATAGACTCAAAGGAAACGGAAAGAAATCCCCAGCCAGGCCAAACAGTGTACCCCAAGACTCTCCCATTTTTCTATCATCAGGGGCATGTCTGATACCTCAGGTGCTTTGCGAAATGACCTTCTGACCCCAGAACTCCGATTCAAGCCCTGTGCCACACCCTTCCCAGGGCCCAGTGGTGCTGTGTCATCTGTTGCAATCAGTTGCCGAGGCTTTACCACTGGTATTCCTATAAAAAAGCAAGTACACTAGCTGTTGTCCTCTTGCTGAAGCTTCAGCTGTCTCTGGGGCTGCTACCTCAGTCTTCTGGAGCTCCACCATTAAAGTTCTCACCAGTAGTCACCAGTTTGGACTTATCTTCTTCATCACCAACCTCATCATCTTCCACACTTCGTCCAGGAAAGAAAAAGCCCATTATTCTATGAAAGAACTGGTGTGTCAGCTGGATGGTGAGAGGCACCACATTTACCTAAAGAGGAAAAAGGCTGAAGAAGCAATTAAGCTCAGACATCATCCCTCTGTTTACCTACCCCTAACATAACAACGCACAGATAGTTTTTAACTGCCTTTTGTTCCTGGGTCCCCAAAGGACTGTTTACTAACCTCAAAGTGCTCCTTAACAGAAATACCCCCAACGGGGGGCCGGACTTTGCTGAAGAGGCGAAGAGCTAGCTGTCGCCCAGACTGGCAGGAGCTCTGGGGCCGCAGGACTACCTGTAGAATAAAGAGTAATAAATCAACCCACAAATCCTCTGCAGAGGAGAGACGGAGCAATGGTCTTGCTAAGCTGGGCAAGCTTCCACCATCTCAGATCCCATGGTTTCCCACAGTAGGTTTATGTGGAAGGGTCATTGCAAATGCCCAGTGTTAGGAAGCATGGGAATGGGCTAGGAATAGGGAAATAAGACTTACCTTATAGACAGCATTGGGGAGGAGGTTGTTCATAGTGAACCAGCCCAACTCCAGAAGATGTTCTGCTGTGTCATCAGATTTATTCACCTATAAAGACAGATTCCCCCCCACCCACCCCCAAACCACTATAATAAGCTTTTCTCAGGAGCTTGCTAGAGTACTGCTACATATATCATTTGTTTTCATGGCCAGGGCACTAAGTGCCTGCAGTACTTTCCAGTCACTGTGACATTCAAAACTGGTCTCACGGGCTTCCCTGGTGGCGCAGTGGTTGAGAGTCCGCCTGCCAATGCAGGGACACGGGTTCGTGCCCCAGTCCAGGAAGATCCCACATGCCGCGGAGCGGCTAGGCCCGTGAGCCATGGCCGCTGAGCCTGCGCGTCCGGAGCCTGTGCTCCGCAACAGGAGAGACCACAACAGCAAGAGCCCCGCGTATCGCAAAAAAAAAAAAAAAAAAAAAACTGGTCTCATTTCCAAATGGCCCTGGGGGGTTGGAAGAATAATGAATAATGTCCTGTCCTCCACGCCATGGGTAACTGCAGGAAAGCTGAATGCCAATATAGAATTAATGATTCTATTCTAAGCTGGACTTGGAAGATTACTTCCCTCTGAGCCACATTTCTAGGGATAACCTTATTCAATGAGGGAAGCATGTGATCAAGCTCATCTATATATTATTTAATATTATAAGCAAATGTGTATGAGCGGCACTCTCTGCTCATGTTTCTATCATTATTAATAACCATTAATACCATCATTAACAGTCATATAATAATCAGTCCCTTTTTGTTTATCTCCTTTTGTGAGTTAAGACTCCTGAGAAAGGTCAATGCCTCTCAATACAGCTGTCTTTGTGTGACTGTATACACCCAATACCTTGCTGTAGAGGAACCGCTGCAGCTCCAGTTCAGCAATTCCCAGCTGTCCATCTTCCTCTGTCAAGCGCCATCGTGCCTGAGCAAAGTAGAACTCGGTGCGGCGGACCACACTCACATCTTCTTGCTGCTTTCGCAGCTCCATCTTGTTGGCCTGCTGCAATTGGAAATCCTTAAAACACCTATAAATGGATAGGAGGGTCAAAGCCAATAAGGGCAACAGCATTTGGGTTAGGGGTGGGGCGGAATGCCCTAGAATGATGCAGGAGGTAAACCCAGAGATGGACCTATTCTAGAACAGCTATTCCCTAAATTTTTTCATTGGATTTGTTGCTCCTCAAACCCTGGGCCATGGGAGCACAAATCGCATCTTTAGTTCTACAGCTTCTTGAAAAAGTAGTCTGTTCCTACTGATAACCCCTATGATTGTATCTGCAATTGTGTTCCTTACTGATCAACTTCAAGACATTTTATTTTTAGTTTAGTTGCACAGTATCAAGGCAACAAAAATGATCTTTCCGAACCACCTGTTTTTCTCCTTTCCCCGGAGGTACTCTAGTAAGGATCCTAAGAAAGGGCTCTTCTGTTCTCAACCTGTTGGCCAAGTCCAACAAGACTCATTCAGGAATAGGTGCCTGCATCTACTACATCAGCCTTTGATAATACACACTAGACCTAAAGACTTATCAGAACACAGGCAAAAGAAATTGACTCCAGCTGGGGCGCTGGAAAAGGGCATGGAAAGAATGCTGTGGCACCTGATGAGGATGTTAAGCTCTTCACTTTCCAGCTGTAGATTGGCCTTCTCCTGGTTTAGCTGCAACTGAAGCTTTTGGTTCAGGTCAAGCAGGTTCTCATTCTTGCTGTCATCCTGCAAAGACTAGGGAGCCAGATAAGGAGAAACTGAGAGATTTCCCTTGTCCCAGGAGACTTCCCTGTCCTCAGACTGCCCAGGAGACTACCTTCATGATAGAATACATCTGCTTCTCCAGCTGCCGTATCTGGGCCACATGCTGCCGCACAGCCTCCTGTAGGTGTAATATGCTGCTGCGCTGCTCCTCAGGATTGCTAGAGATCTCAAGCTGGAACCTGACCCGCTGCTTCTTCTCACTATGCTCCTAAAGGAAGGGAAAAGGAAATGAACAATAGACAAGTCTTGTAGTAAAGTAAAACAGAGAAAGGAACAAGAAATGATGATCTCTTCTGCAAAGCTCAACTTTCTCTCTCACCGTTAGTGAGAGTAAGGGGTAAGCCAATGCAGAAGATTTGGCAATGTGGATTTCACAAGAAGCCAGTCCCACAGGGTAGGGATAGAGGTGGGAAGTGGGAAGTAGTTTGTTTTCAGAGGTATGTAAGTGACTGAGTAAAGAACTGACCAAGAAAAACAAGTAAACAACTCTACAGTCTTAGGGACACTCAGACCTTTCCTAAATAACTAAAATTTCAACTGCTGTGCTGACTAACCACAGAGCCCTTTTTCAGTCTGAAGCATGGCTTTTCTTACTGGATCCCAAATAAAGCACAAGGTCTGGAGATTCCTGTGAGACTAACTGGCATTCTATAAGGGCCCATACTCACCTTCCGCTTGGGTTCTACATGGAGCAGCAGGTTGTTGACGATATCCAGGATCATGGCATACTGAGCCGGGTTTGTGGAGATTTCCAGCTCGTGATGGATGAGGGTGAAGGTATCCACAGCCCCTAGGTAATTGTTAGCAGCTAAATAAGAGACTCAGTTTCTCCCTAAATGTCTACCCCATCTCCTAACCCATATCTAGAACCACTAATGTTACTTAACCCCATAAAAGGTCTTGGTGAGATATGCTCATGGGTAGAAACATGTGCTTATTTCAGAGTCAAACAATATCCATTTATTCCAGTAAGTTTTTTTTTTTTTTTTTTTTGGCCGTGCCTCACCCTCGCAGCATGTGGGATCTTAGTTCCCCAGCCAGGGATCCAACCCGCACCCCTTGCAGTGCAAGTGCGGAATCTTAACCACTGGATCGCCAGGGAAGTCCCCCATTTATACCAGTTCTATTCTCTCCTAACAGAACTTTAAAAATGTAAAGCAAAGTGAAATGTTAATGCCCTAGGCACACTGGGACTCACTTAGTAACACTTCTGCCTCAAAACCACTAAGGAAGTAACTACTTTCACAAGTTCCCTAGTCCCCTCCTAAAAGCCTTTCAAAGCCTGAATACCTTCCTGCTTCTTTAGGAGATCTTCCTTTTCCTGGTTCTCATGAACCTCAGGTGGCTTAATCTGAGTTGCCAGCTCAGGATCAATGTCATGGCTGTAACTAATATAGTACATTCGGCAGCTGCAGCGTGAAATGATCCGCTGGACTTGCTGGGCTTGTTGCGCCTCAGCTGGCTGGTTCCAATCTGCGAAGAGGTA
This sequence comes from Neophocaena asiaeorientalis asiaeorientalis, assembly GCF_003031525.2. Lineage (NCBI taxonomy): Eukaryota > Metazoa > Chordata > Mammalia > Artiodactyla > Phocoenidae > Neophocaena > Neophocaena asiaeorientalis. The sequence continues at coordinate 3,729,636 of NW_020172446.1, forward strand.
GGAAAGAGATAAGAGAAAGACATTCTCAAAAGAGGTATTGTGAGAGCCTCCCAGCTATATGTGATGTCTAGGGAACTCCAGACACTTGCTTTCAACATAGCCTAACACAAAGTGGTCCTACTCCACATATATTAATCTTACAAACAGGTAAGGAAATGAGGCCCCTTAAGGATGCATGTCTGCTCCTAACCACATAATGGGGGAAGAGGTGAGAACTGACCTGTGGTAGTGGTAACCATGCCTCCCACTGCCTGCCCGCTCTCCATCAGCTCCTGCACAGAGTCCAGACTACGCTGCCGGTGCTCCTCAATATTCTTTACCTGAAGACAGGGATATAGGCACCTTTAACCCCTGGGGGACCAGTAGCTTGTCCTGCACAAGCTCCATTATATATCTCCATTATCTCCACTATACAAGTTTAACACTATCTAGATTTTCACTGCCTGGAATAGCTTGAAGAATCTCCCAGGGTAAAGGACGTATGTCCCTCTCTCCTGACCCAAACCACCCAATTCTCCAAACCCAACTGAGTTACATGCACGTTTTGCCAGGCCTCAGGCCAGAAAAATACAAGCTAGGTTAAAACCAAATCATGAAAAAAAAAAAAAAAAACCAAATCATGTCCCACCTCACACCCATTAGGATGGCTACCAAAAAAAAATTAGAAAATAAGGCAAGGATGTGCAGAAATTGGAACTCTATGCACTGTTGATAAGAAGTAAAATGATACAGCCACTGTGGAAGTTCCTCAAAAAATTAAAAACAGAATTGCTGTATAATCCAGCAATTCCACTTCTGGTTATATACCCAAAAGAACTGAAAGGAAGGTCTCAAAGAGAAATTTGTACTCCCATATTCATAACAGCATTATTCACAATAGCTAAAAATATGGAAGTATCCCAAGTGTCCATCAGTGGATGAACGGAGAAGCAAAATGTGGTATATACATACAATGGAATTCAGGTTTAAAAAGGAAGGAAATTCTAACACATGCTACAACATGGGTGAACCCTGAAGGCATTACACTAAGTGAATAAGCCAGTCACAAAAAGACAAATATATATGATTCCACTTATATGAGACACCTAAAATTTATATATATATATATATATATATATAAAAGAGAGGTATTTAAGAGTTGTCAAAATCACAGAGAGAGAAAATAGAATGGTGACTGCCAGGACCTGGGGGAAAGGGGAAGTGGGGAGTTACTGCTTAATGGGTATAGTTTGTTTTTCAAGATAAAAATAATTTCAGAGATGAATGGTGGTGATGGTTGTACATTATGAATGTACTTAATACCACTAAACTATACACTTAAAATGGTTAGGATGATAAATTTTATATTAAGTTTATTTCTTTCTTTTTGGCCACACTGCGTGGGATGCAGGATCTTCGTTCCCCAACCAGGGATGGAACCCTTGCCCCCTGCAGTGGAAGCACAGAGTCTTAACCACTGGACCGCCAGGAAAGTCCCTTTTTTTCTTCCCTTTTTTTTTTTTAAGTGTTTATAAATTTTATACTATGTATATGTTATCACAATTTTCAAAAATGGAAAAAATGCAAATCATGTCATGGGCAAAAAAAATTCATCAAAACCAATGACTTCCCACCCATTTTGGTATTCGTGTGTTTGTGTTCTTGCTGTTTTCTGTCTTCAGACCATTGTGACACTGTTGCCATGGGGGAAGGGAACTGAATTCTTTTGACACTCTCTGCCAAGCTGAAGTCAAAGTGAATAGAATGAGTGATATGAGAAGAACATAAACAATCTGTCAAGTCACAAAAAAATTCATATAGGAAAGGCAAGATCAAAGTCTTTCCCACCTAAGCCAAGGACATTCCACTCTAAAGCTAATATCACAGCCTGAGAAAAAACGAGTTCACTTGCAAAAGAACGCATGCCTAAAAGAAGCAGAGGCCCAGAAAATGTCAGATCTTGCGTAGTTCATCCTGCCTATCTTTGCGTGAGTAGTTACCACCTTCTGTGCCTATCTCCTGAGACTACTGGTAAAGGGTACTGCTTGCCTGAACTACAACTGTAATATACCAGCAGGACCTTTCATATTACCAACAACCTGACCCTTACTTGGCTTGACATCTGATTAAATGCTTATTACCTCATATAACTTATACTTGGGGTTGAGCCTTAAGGTCATTGGAGTAAGAAGTACCAGCCAGGGAGGAGGGAAGAGGGATTAGCTTTATCCCCATTGAGTAGAATGAAAAATGAAGTATTCACATTGGTCCTAATCGGATGTAGCTGGATCCAGTAACTCATCTGAATGTACCATGCCCAGCACAATGTGGACACTTAACACCTGTTAAATAAGTAACCACAATGCAGAATATTGGCTAGGTACATCTCATAACCATTAGATCTCCCAATAAATCTGATGCAATTATATCACAGAAATTATAGTACAAATTTAGTTTTACCAAGATGCTGAAAAGAAAATTTATAGCTTAGTCCCTTCCAACTGCTTACAATCTCACCTTCTAACAAAAACATTTATCTTGACATACACTAAGACTTCCTCAAACATACTGACTTAAAAGAATAAAACTGGGACTTCCCTGGTGGCACAGAGGTTAAGAATCCGCCTGCCAATGCAGGGGACTCGGGTTCGAGCCCTGGTCTGGGAAGACCCCACATGCCGCAGAGCAACTAAGCCCGTGCACCACAACTACTGAGCCTGTGCTCTAGAGCCCACAAACCACAACTACTAAGCCCGTGCGCCTAGAGCCCGTGCTCCGCAACAAGAGAAGCCACCACAATGAGAAGCCCACACTTGCCGCAACTAAAGAAAGCCCGTGCGCAGCAACAAAGACCCAACACAGCCAAAAATAAATAATAAATTTTAAAAAACAAGTAAGACTACTTTCCATCGGAATGAAGCTTTGTATTTTTCAAAGTACGTTCTCATTTGATCCTTTCAACAGTTTTCTGAGAGTGAAGTATTAACTCAATTTTACAAATAAAGGTGACTTCCCAAGGGCTCATGGCTACTAAAATAGCAAAGGTGAAATCAGAACTCACATAATAACCTGCCTCCTAGACAAGAAGTCTTTCTACTCAACCTAACCGATTTGCTGAAACGACCAATCATCTTCATAAGGGATGAGAGAAAGGGCAGAGAGCATATCTAAAATTCTCAGGCTTACTGCCTGTTTCTTCGGCTGCCTGCTGATTAGCGTGATCTTATTAACAGGGGTCAGCAATCTCAAAAACAAAAAAGTTCTAACCCATTTTATTCTCATGTAGGGAAATGAGAATCTCCCTTGCAATGAAATAGAATAGTATGAGATTTAAAAAACAGAAAAAGCACTATGTGTTCACAGATCACAGGCCAGAGACTGCCAACAGTTTCTACATTCAAGTGTTATCATCAGCCTCATTATTCTGCCAACCTGGTAGCAACAGGTACTGTCAAGGATCTTGCAAGCTATTTTGGCAAAAGGGGCCAACTATGGAAAACTGGAGATACAACGGGCCTTCCCAGCCCTGCTGACTAACCTCTAACCAGAGCTGTCGGCCATCCTGCTCAGTGGGGCTGCTTTCAGTGGTGGCAAAGTACTGCATGCCATCCAGTAGGCAAGTCCAGGATGTCTTTTGCTTCAATGTGTCACCATACCAGGCTGGATGGTGTTGGCACTGCAGCAGCTGGGCTTTGGCAGCTGACACAATGACACAGCCTTCTGTCTCCGCTCCACGAAGAACCATCTACGCCAGAGACAGAAGCAGAGTCACAGCACCAGGGCCACAAAGAAGATGGAAGGTTAGTGAAAGGGCCTGTACCAATGACTGCAGCTGGCTCTAATTCTGGCTTACTGAGTGCACGCTACTGGTTTTTAGTAATGGAAGTGATTATCCATGATACCTGTTAGAAAGAATAATTTTTTGGAGCTCTACCCACCTATTCTTATTTAGAGGTGGGAGAAGGTAAACACATATGACTATGATCTAGCCCTATCTTTGGGTGCTCTAGTAAAGAGAAGGTACCTGGCAGTTGACCAGTTCAATAAGGCAGTTTCGGTTATATATGTCATCCGTCTGGCAGGCAGCAATGCCACACAACTGGTCACTCACACCTGACTCCTCTTCTGTGAACACTACAAACCTATCTGTCTCTTCAATCAGCTTCTGCAACATGTAGGCACCTGGCAGAGAAATATGAAGTGGGGGAAAAGCCACAGAGTCAAAGGGATAGAGAACACATCCAGGGCCAAACTGATCTTCCTTCAATTTCTCTAGAATGTATTCTCCCCAACCTGCAACTCCAGCCCAGCCCACTCCACCCCTTGACCCCTGGGTAAGGGTTGTCATTTCACTTTCCTTCAATTTTAATAAAAGTAACAGATTCCCAAGAGAGACTTAGAAATGCTATCTAAGTGGTAGCAATCCTTTCTCTTAGGCATATCCACCTCTGAATTACTCTAGGATCTTTTTTCCTTCCATTTTGTTCCTTCTCCTTTTCATTTCATATGGTTTTAAATACTATTTGTTTGTTTACCACTCCTTTCCACATAAACTACTCCCTTGCCATCAGTGTCACTGTTCTCCTAGCTCTACTGCTTTCTCCGATTATGACTTTAGATCCTCTACCTTCTCCCAGGTTTTAGAGATAAGTATATCCCCTAAGGTCTGTCCTTGGCCTGTTCCCTTTTCTTTCTTCTAAAGAGTTTGTCCAACAGTGTTGTGGTTAAGAGCACAGTCTCCAGAATTAGACTAGTCTGCCTATGTTCAAGATCCTATCTCTGCCAGTTACCTGATTGTAACCTTGCTTGCTTTAACCTCTGTCTCAGTTTCCTTGTGTGTAAAATAACACTAACTATCTAATATGGTTGTTGAGAGAATTAAATGGAATAATAATACATAAAGTATTTCGCAGGGTACCTGCCACACAGTAAGCAACTATTATCTCCTTGGCATTAACTCTTAGTTCTATGCTGAAACTCCTAAGTCTCTACCTCTAGCCCTAAGCTTTTAGATCCTCATTTCCACCTGTTTTTTAGACATTACCTAGAGGTACTACTTACACCACAAACTTAGCATGTCCAAATATGAACTTAACAACCCTATACCTCCCCAAACCTGTTTATTAGCCTCTGGCTCTCCTAGTTACCATCAGGCCAGTCACCAGGCTCAAAGCCTCAATCATTATCACTTTATCCCTATTTTAACTCCCTCTTCCAACCAGCTGCCAAATCTCTTACACACATAGTAACATTTCTATTCATCCCCTCATCTCTATTCCCACTGCCTCTACCTAATTCATGCTCTCCTTTCCTCTTGCTGAGACACCATAATAGTTTCCTAATTTGTCTCCCCCACCTCCAGTTTCTTTCCAGTCGTCTTTCCACTGCCAGATTTATCTTCCTAAAAGTAAGATTCTAATGACACACCTCTATTCAAAAACCTTTCCAGTTTCTTTCCACTGCCAGATTTCTCTTCCTAAAAGTAAGATTCTAATGACACACCTCTATTCAAAAACCTTCAGTAGTTCACCACTGTTTACTGAATAAAGAACAAAAACTCCTTAGCCTTGTATTTTTGATGGTCTACCTGCAGTTTTCCCTTCCAGCATCTTCACCTGTAGCTATACTCTATGCCAACCCAAACAGACTGTTCACTCTGCTCTGAACATATTGAGCTTGACCGACTCCACTCCTTTTCAGGATGTTCCCTTTGCTTTTAATGCCCTTGCTCTTCACTTCCACATGTTCAACCCATACTAAGCCTTCAAAGTCCAGCTCAAATGCTACTTCCTCAATAAACCCTTCTCTGATTACAGTCCCTCCTTCACTACAGTCAAGAACAGCTCACATATTCTTTAATTTCTCTCTAGCAGCACTTATCATTTTTCACCTTGTTCTTAAATTCACCATGAACTTGCATTCCTCTGTACTTGTTATTCCCTCTCCCTAAAATGCCCTCTTTTCTTTCTTTGCCTATCAAACTCTTACTCATCTTTTAAGACCCATCTCAATTATATTATCTTCTCTGTGAAGCCTTTCTAGACTTCCCTATGCTGATTTAAATACTTTCTTCTTGAACATTCTTACAAAGCGTCTTCATGACTCTCCCCACACACACCCCCAACTGTGCTGCACAGCATGCAGGATCGTAGTTCCCTGACCAGGGATCGAACCCGTGCCTCCTGCAGTGGAAACACAGAGTCTTAACCACTGGACCACCAGGGAAGTCCCTCGTGACTCTTAGTTTCAGAGCTTCCCCCTCATCTTTACATCCCTAATGTCTACAGTCATGTCTGGTACATTATAAACCCTCAGTAAAGCTAAAAAGTGAATCTATGAATGAATGAGTGATTGATTCAGTGAATGAATGAACTAATCTTAGCCCATCCAGAGATGATAAACTTGCTGAGTCAAGTAAAATATCATATATTCTGTATCTCTCACTAAACCCAGCACAGCGCTCTGTGCCTATTAAGTACTCCATAAACACTTGTTGACTGAACAAATTAATTCATCAAAACACAAAACAATTCTCTAATCCTTTGTTTCTTTTCCCTAGTCATTCTAAGTCATCACTCCTTCCTGATCCTCTTCTCCTGGCCAAAGGACCAGACAATTTTTTTTTTTGGCCACACAGTGCAGCACGTGGGATCTTAGTTCCCCGACCAGGGACTGAACCCGTGCCCCCTGCAGTGGAAGTGTGGAGTCTTAACCACTGGAGCGCCAGGGAAGTCCCATGGACCAGACCCTTTAATGCCCCCCATCACTGCTATGGAAGACCTAGGTGGCCTAATATGGAAAAACAAGTTTCATCTTTACACACAGATCAAACCAGTCATAATTTAGTCCTTCTCAAACTCCTGTCCAAGCCCACATAAACCTAACCCTATGGAGTCTCGTCTCCCCCAGCTTACCTCCTGAAGATGCCTTATCAGGTTGTCCACTAAAGCTGGGAGTGTTGACAGGAGGTGGAGCTGGGGCGCTGGTCGGGACACTCTGCTTTGGCTTTTTGGCTGGCATCTGGGGATCAATCTTTAACCCCTTCAGAGCCTCAGTAGAGAGATTACGTTTGAGTACAGCTGCCTTTTTGTAGCCATCATATAAACCAAAGGCAATGTCCCGATTGGTGGTTGTCCAAGAAGCCCGTAAATCTACCAAGTGCAGCTGATGTGTGTGAAAAGCAGGATCCCCAACTCGAGTAGAGAGCTCCTAAGAAACAGGAAAAGAACCTCAGAGTAGCACAGAAATTCCCAACATTCCTCCTAGACCACAAATGCAGAGATAAAAAACATGCTTGTTGAGTAACAGACCTGTTCTGAGGGATACAAGACAACCCTAGAGAAAGAAAACCTAAGTGGTCTTAGTGTGTGCACTAGATTACACTCTGACTATACCCACTGTATTTTAAATGACTCAAGAGAATTTCAACTAAAATCCTTCCTTAATTGTGTGTGGGGGGGTGGGGGGACCACCAAATAAGGCACTAGAAACAAAAAGTTTCACTCTATTTCCTGAAGAGCAAGAGACTATCTTTACAAGGAGAGGGGGAAAAAAGGAATTTTCAAAAAGAGGGATGCTGATACTAGTGAGTGCATCATAAAGTAACAACATATATGATTAGAGTGTAGTTAGGAACATCACCAGGGACTTAGCCTGAAACCTACTGCTATGGACTGAATTGTGTACCCACACCAAATTTGTATGTTGAGGCCATAATCCCCAATGTGACGGTATCTGGAGATGGGGCCTTTAGGAGTAATTAGGTTTAGATGAGGTCATGAGGGTGGGGCCCTCATGACAGGATTAGTGTCATCATAAGAAGAGACATCAGAAAGCTTCCTGCTTTTCCTGCCAAGTGAGGTCACAGTGAGAAGGCAGCCATCTGCAAGCCAGGAAGAGAGCCCTCACTGGAGGAACCTGGTCCTCACCAGGACCATGCTGGCACCTGATTTTGGACTGCCCAGCCTCCAGAAGTGTGAGAAATTTCTGTTGTTTAAGCCACTCAGTTTATGGTATTTTGTTATGGAAGCGTAAGCCGACTAAGACACCTACTGATATAGATAAGGCAGTTTAAAGAGAATGTGTCAGGCGGTACCTCCTCAGCTGTGCGATTGCTGTGCCGTTGGTAGGTAAGGGAGGACAGGCTCAGTAGGTGGGTCTTTGTTACCAAGGGATCAAGGCAGTGGTCAGCATTCTCTTCAGTGGGCGAGGCCATCAGGTAAACAGTCACCTGACTTAAGTCACTAACCATCTGGGTCACACTCCAGTCAGAGATGAGGCGCCGCATCACTGTGCCCGCTGAGAAAAAGAGGCATACAGAGCCCATGCAAACCAGTACAGAACAGTGTGGGGCAGAAAGAGAAGGGAAGGGAACTGAGAAAGAGGACAAGGAATAGGCAAGGACAAGTGGTGGGAGCCTTTGATCTTACCTTGAGGTATAAGCCGCTGAGTTCCCCGAGTGAAGACGTGGCCCTGACTGCACTCAATTTGGATGCCACGTTGCTGGGCGAATGAGGCCCAATAATGCACCTGGCAACAAGAGAGCATAACACTGAATGAAGGATGGCATCAGAGAGACGATTCAGAGACCCAGTAAGAGAAAACTAGAGAAGGGGAACAGAACTGCAGATGTCAGCAGCACCGTCAAAGCTGACCTGCAGCTGGGGAAAGAGTGCAGTATAGGAAAGCTGCTTGTAGTGCTGGCCGAGTTTCTTCTTGCTGGGTTTCAGGTTATTGAAGAGCTTTCCCCTACAAATAGGCCTTGTGACACTAGTCCAAGTTGCCCAGAAGTTCTGCATCCAGCGCAGGGTGCTACTATACAGCAGAATTCGGGGCTGGGATATTGCTGCAAAGGAAACGACAGACATTTCCTAGCTGTGGTTAAAACACAGAGACGAAGCTAAATCCTTCCCTAGCTTCAGGTTTTAGAGATTTAAAAACCCAAACAGCACTCAAGCCTCACACTCAATATCCCCAACACCCTCTCCTTTCAAAGACCCAAGCTCTCTACTTTCACCAATCCTCTTCCAAAAAAACATCTTGACCCAAACCCTCCTTTGCTCTTTTCCTATCCCCTCTCCAGAGGGTCAAGCTGAAGTCCTTGGTGTCTTAAGTTCATCCTCCCAAGCCCTTCCTCCCCGCTGCCCCAGATCCAAGCCTCACTTCCACTGTGCCGAGTCAGATCCATCTTGATGGAGAGATTGAGGTTCTCAGAGCGAAAGGCCCGGTAGGAGTCATGAAGCTGGCCCAAGGGCACCTCAGGCAGGAACTCTGGGGCCCGTAGAGTGACACCATGGTGATCATGGGGGTTCCCATGACATAGCCACTGCAGGTCCAGTGTCATGCAGAGGTCAGGCAGGTGAAGGAAGCAGCAGTCATCATACCTGGCTCACAACAGAGCCCTGGCCCTTAGTGCCCTGGTCACTTGCAGCCCCTCGGCTCTTCCCCTCTCCCCCCACCCTGAGTCCCACACCCTGTTGAAGCCCCATCTATCACTCCACTCACTTAGAGGCTGTTCTCACGTTGACATCCAAGTCACCCTTGAACACAAACTGACCAGGTTTCCAATGAAAAGACAGGTGGTTCCACTCCCAGTGCATATTTTCAGTTGTGTTGTATGGATCCTATAACCACCCCAAAAACTTGGTCAGATATGAATAAACGTATCACCTTCACCTCCCAAATCAGTACCTTTCTCTCTTCCCCCATGTGCTGTACAAGCCCCAACCCTACCATCCTAATAAGAAAACAGTTCCTCTGGACCCCTCACCTCAGTAGCCAGCTGGTGCAGGTTTGCCTGTTCAATGTCCATGTGCCAGTCCCCATGGAACAGAAGACGGCTCTTGTCCCACCAGGGCAAGGGTGGGCTGGGGTCAGCTGAGGGCTTGGTCAAGAGGTCCACAGACTGGCCAATCAGTGTCCAGGCTGGATCCCAACACGGGCCCCATACCACTGTGTACTGGAAGATTTCCGCTGGGGTAGAGGAGCAAAGGGCACAGCCTGCTATACAACTTCATCCCTCTCTTCTGCCTTCACTCCAGAAAGGCCTCAGCTCATCTCCCACCCCAGCCATCACCAACATCTCAGTCAAATCATTTGCCCTCCTCTACTCACAGTGAAAGTCGTGATAGAACTTGAGTGGGGGCATGTTCCTCTCCACTTCCACGTTACCCCATGGAAGCCCCAAGTGCAGGATTTGACGCCGACGTGAGCAAGGCTGACCGCTCTGCTCGGTGCCCACAAGTCGACCCATCAGCCGCCAGTCACGGATCTCAAACAAGTACCGGGGATAGTCTCTTATCCGAACTGTTATTATAGGGAGGATACACACCAGCTACTCAGGAAACTGTCTTAGCACTCTCGGGCACTTTCCCCCCCCGCTTCTATTTTTACCCATCTATTGATATTTTACAAGATCAACTGAGAGAATAAGAGTTGGCAGTCGGCAGCAAGACTGAAAAAGTGCACGGAGACCCTGAGCAGACAGTGAGGGGAATAACACTGAGATCCAAGAGCCGCACTAACCCTGAAGATGACTGTGTTAGTTGTACCTTTGTGTTTAGCCAAGCGGTTTCAGGGTGAAATTCAGGAACAAAAAAAGGGAAGAGGAGTCCACCCATCCCACTCCACCCACCCCAAAAACAGCCACATTTCCCAATATAACTGAGCTCCTCTGTAATCACTCAGAGAGCTCCCTGGAGCTCCAAGGGCAAACACTAGGCCCTGCAAATAGGGAAGTACTACTTACCCAGAAATGTCTTGACACTGCACTTAAGCATACGACACCACTGAATGACAAGATCTACCCCCTCCGCAGGAAAAGGGCTGCCTGGATCAAGCTCTCGAACCTGCTCTACCACACGCTCAGGCCCGTGGAAGGAGGCATCTGCCAGAGCCACCAGCTCTAGCCCTGCCAGGCTCCAAGTGAGCAGTGCCCGGCGCATGGGTGTGTTGCCATAGAGACGACGGGAGCGCTGGATGTAGATTTCGATGTTTTTATGTTCCAGAGAGGCATAGAGCTCCTCAATTTTGCGGGCAGGCAATAACTCCCCATGCTGCTTCCGAAGAGCAGCCACTTTGGCATCCAGCAACTGCAGCCTTTTGGCACTCTCCTTACTTTCATCCTTCATCAGTTCATAGTTATCACGAAGTTTCACCTCAAAAATGTCATCCAGGAAAACCCATGAGAAGTGCTGAACCTTCAAGAGTAGATCAGGTGGGAGGTGGGCAGAGCTTGGAGAAGCCTGAGAACGAGTTCCTCCATGCAGTCCCTTCAGCCATTTCTGAACTCCCACAGCCTCATCCAGAGTTCGAGAAAAATCATACTGATAAGGAAACTCCACTGAGACTGAACCCAGGGAGAGGAGCCAAACACGGTTCCGGAGGGTCTGCAGCACAGGGAAGGGGTTCCGGTGGAGGATCATCTCCTCCAGCTCAGGCAGCAGCTGCACCTCCACCTCCTTGAAGTTGAAGATGCTATTGCCATCGAACCCAGCAGCCAGCTCTGGGCAGTAAGCCTGCAGTGAACCCCCGTGCCGGCTCAGAGACACACTCTCTGCAGCCAGGGTGATGAACCTGTCCTCAGCTACAAAAGCTGTCAGCTTAGCTGTGCTCACCTCTAGAGTCAGGTTTAGCAGCCGCTTTGGGGGAGAGGGCTCAGGGGGACAGCCTTCTGGCTCACAGGCAGTCTCTGGAGTCTCTAGTGCAACAAGTGGAACAGCCTCAGGAAACAGAGTGGCTCTTAGTAGGTCTCGGCACTGCAGGGTGGCCAGGATATGCTGGTACAGGTACATGTGATCTGGAGGGCTCCAGAGTAAGGTCAGCCCTGCACCACACTGAACCTTTAGAGAGCAAGAGAAAAGGATCTATCAATTACAATGTCCCAGAACACAAGAGACACACCTGGCTGAAGAACCATCTCCACTCAGAAGTCTCTCCTGAGTCATCACATTAATTACCCCCTTGTTTTGCTCCTCTTTGCACTAATAAACTGAGCTAACAGTTCTTAACTTATACTTACAAGCACTTACACTTTTTTTTTTTTTTTTTCTGCGGTACGCGGGCCTCTCACTGTTGTGGCCTCTCCCGTTGCAGAGCACAGGCTCCGGACGCGCAGGCTCAGCGGCCATGGCTCACGGGCCTAGCCGCTTTGCGGCATGTGGGATCTTCCTGGACCGAGGCACGAACCCATGTCCCCTGCAGCGGCAGGCGGACTCTCAACCACTGCGCCACCAGGGAAGCCCCATTTACACTTTTTAAGTCCTCCTCAACTGGATTCTAAATTGTCTGAGAGTAGAGGCCATGTATTTTATTATTTTTTTAAACATTTTTTTTTGGATGTGGACCATTTTTAAAGTCTTTATTGAATTTATTACAATACTGCTTCTGTTTTATGTTTTGGTTTTTTGGCTGTAAGGCATGTGGGATCTTAGCTCCCCGACCAGGGATCAAACCCACACCCCCTGCATTGGAAGGTGAAGTCTTAACCACTGGACTTCCAGAGAAGTCCCGAGGCCACATATTTTAATTCTGGTATCTACCACAGTACATCCAGTATATACACATGTACTCAATAAGTTATTTGGCTTTATGTTTCTGCTCATGAGTTATCTTTCTATAACAACCACACTCTGTAAAATAACCATTGCAACAATCAACTGGAAAATGTTTCATGCATTGATTGCACCTTGACTTAATTCTTAAAATGTATAAAGAGTACTGGTCACACAAGTTAATACAGCAATTGACCTATGGGAAAGTATGCCTCAAAGAAGGGAGTAAAGACCTTGTCAGCTTGAAAAACAAAGTCAATTCTCAATAGTTAAGCAGAGAAAATTTAAATCCCAAGACAAAAAAATTCCTTTGAGTTCCAATCTCTGAAAAGGAAACTCTTCAGTTTCCAAAGGAAGCTGAAGTCTGATGAACAGCAACATATCCCACTCTCCCCTCAAGAGGGCCTTACATCTGTCTGATACTCTGAGGAGAAAGATATTGGGAAGCCTCTCAAAACTTTCCAGTGCCCCCATCTTCAGATCTCTTCCAGTCTTTTGATGAGCTGAGTGCTTCAGTAAAATGATACCAGATCGTGACCTTTAAAAGCCCTATATTTTTCAGATATATGCACTGAAATCTTTACAGTTGAAATTATATGTCTGGTTTCTGCTTCAAAATAATCCCAGAGGGCTTCCCTGGTGGCGCAGTGGTTGAGAGTCCGCCTGCCGATGCAGGGGACACGGGTTCGTACCCTGGTCCGGGAAAATCCCACATGCCGCGGAGCGGCTGGGCCTGTGAGCCATGGCCGCTGAGCCTGAGCGTCTGGCACGTGTGCTCCGCAATGGGAGAGGCCACAACAGTGAGAGGCCCGCGTACCGAAAAAAAAAAAAAAAAAAAAAATCCCAGAGAAGAAGGCAGGGATGACTGCTCAGAGTTTAGCTAAATGAAGTTGGTCGTAAGTTGGTAATTATTGAGCCTGGATATGGATGCATGAAAGTTCGTATATTCTCTCTAGTTTTATATATATTTTAAATTCCACATTAACAGTTAAAAATGTACAAAACAAGGGCTTCCCTGGTGGCGCAGTGGTTGAGAATCCGCCTGCCAATGCAGGGGGCGTGAGTTCAATCCCTGGTCTGGGAAGATCCCACGTGCAGCGGAGCAACTAAGCCCGTGTGCTACAACTACTAAGCCTGTGCTCTAGAGCCTGTGAGCCACAACTACTGAAGCCGCATGCCACAACTACTGAAGTCCACACGCCTAGAGCTCGTGCTCCACAACGAGAGAAGCCACTGCAATAAGAAGCCCACGCACTGAAACGAAGAGTAGCCTCCGCTCACCACAACTAGAGAAAGCCCGCGCGCAGCTACGAACACCCAACACAGCTAAAAAAAAAAAAACAAAAAACAACAAGCCAGGAAGAAAAGAACAACCACGAGGTGTTATATTTCTCATAGGTGAGTTTCACAACATGACTCAAGACTGGAAAATGCTCTAAGCCTAGGAAAAAACCAACCTGACTCCACCTCCCCACAGAAGCATTACCTCTAGAGATCGGATGCTGCTGTGATAGGTGATGGAGAGCATGGAGAGGCTGAGCACTGGAGTGGGGATGTCAGGAGCCTTACAACAGGGTTGCATCTTCTCTGTGACCGACTTCACCAGCGCAAGCACAAGTCCTTGAACACCCACGGTGGAGGTTTCAGCACTTCCCAGGACGGTCAGTGTGTCCAGTCGGATCTCTGAAGCACCTAACATCCAGAAACCATGTCAGGCTTGGTTCTCAGCTCTCAAATGGCAACTTTAGTCCTCACTCCCTCCTTCCTTATTCCTTTCACTCTAGCTATCCTTATTCCCCACACCTCCCTAACCTCATTTCTCATGTTTTAGGGAAGTTTTTCCTCTCCCATTTTAACCTAACTAGATCTGGCAGGGCCAAAGAAGTTCCCAAACTCCTACCAATTCCCCAGAGGTATATCAGTTACTCTCTAGAACTAGATACACAAAGAAATAAAAAACTGACTGCATCTCATTCTCTTGATCAGATATCAAAGCTGTCTTTTTCTCATGCACCTTGCTATTTGTAAACCCTTAAGAAACATCAAGAAGCCCAATAGTTATGCAAGACCTTCCAACATTTCATGCCTCTAATTTAGAAAATTTTCATATAATTGGTCTTATTAAGTGAGAAGGAGCAGCATAATCTGCTTAGGTTACAAGCCACCCACTTCAGTATAGATTTCCTGTCCCACTTACCGACCAGGGCAGAAAGGGTGAACAAGTTCATGTCCTCCACCTTCAAGTCCACCTTCCACAGTAACGACACAGATTCCCCAAATGAAGATTCCCTAGAGACAGCTGACTTCCCAGATTGTGGGCCCATCAAGGACAATATCCGAGAAAGACACTGAGCACAGGTATCTGATACTTCTACCTGCAGTCCTCGGATGGTACAATCAAGAAACAGGGTATCTGACTGAGTGCTGGACAGGCCCAGAGGCTGGTTATAGCTACCCTAGAAAAGAAGCAGAAGGGCTCCATCAGAAGCATGCCAACACACAGTTCCGTAACGCACTGATGCATCGTCTGCTGCCAAAAAAAGATGCTCAGTGCTCTAAAGCATGGTAGGATGAGGAAACTTCACAGGCTACTACTCACCAAAGTCCCCACCTACCTGTAGTGTGAAGGAGTCCAAGACAAGCGCCTCACCCCAAACATGCATATTGGGTGGGTGGGGTGCCCGCTGAATGTGGGAGTCACTGCCCACCCGCCAGCAGAGGTGGTCCACAGTCAGGACACCCCGCTGATGGATACTTTGTGGTCTCAGGTGTTGGTAATCTGAAAAAAGAAGGTGGGAGAGAGGAGTTCTTTGGAGCCACAGTGGCCATCAATTGGGCCCAGCTGCACTAAAGAACAGATTCTTGTTCCTCTTCCATCGCACAGCCTTACCCAGAGAGATGGAATTGAATCCCAAGGCAAAGGGTGGTGTATCTCCAAGCTGAATGGAAACGTTGACATTGGAGATGGAGGTGCTAAAGATGATAGGAGCCAGGATTTGAGGGAAGGTTCTGCATAGGGATAAGACATCACTGTTTGATAAGGAAAGAATTGCAACTTCCTACTATATAACAGATTCCTGAATCTCTCAAAAGACAGGGTGAGTTTTGTGATTCTCAGGATGGGAGGCAACTAGAAAAAAACAGACTGAATTCATCAGTTCGCTCCCACTCCCAGTGATAATCCAGAGACTTATTAGGTTGAACCAGATGACACTGCCATTTTCGTAGATCGAATGTGATGAAATCAGTATATCTTATGATTTAACTTACGACAATCAAAAGCATCGCTTCCGAACTGACCTTAAGTTCTCTATGCAACACAATGCAAGTACTACACAGAGTCATGGCACTGCTGACATGATCTGTCACCTTATAATCTAAGGCAGACGAGATAACTGTTATCATTTAAGTTCAGTTCAACAAATGTTCATTTCGTATAACAAGGAACTGTGCTGGGCATCGAGGACATAAAAGCAAAGAGGACGTTATTCTACCACCAGAGTCTAGTCTAACAGGGAAGATATATAAAATAGGTTTGCTACCAAGTCTGGGCTACTGAAACTGAGATTTAAAAAGCTCAAACAATCAGGGACTTCCCTGGTGGCACAGTGGTTAAGAATCCGCCTGCCAATGCAGGGGACACGGGTTCGAGCCCTGGTCCACGAAGATCCTACATGCCGCAGAGCAAATAAGCCCACGCACCACAACTACTGAAGCCCGTGCGCCTAGAGCCCGTGCTCCGCAACAAGAGAAGCCACCGCAATGAGAAGCCCGCACACCACAACAAAGAGTAGCCGCCACTCGCCGCAACTAGAGAAAGCCCAAGTGCAGCAAAGACCCAACACAGCCAAAAATAAAAAGATCAAACAATCAAATACATATTTAACACAAAATGCCACTTTAGACCCCAAAATCCAGGAATCCGCCTGATAAAATGGTGGCTGAAAAAGATTACACTGACCTTTTTTTCGTTTGCTTAATAACAGATGAACTAGACTCTTGGGTCTCCAGGGCTAGCATGTGCAGCCAGTGAGAGAATTCCAGGTGCCGGTAATGAATAATACAAGTGTTCAGAACCAGGGAGGCTGCGAGGTCAATGGTGGTCACCTGGAAATAAGAACACCAGAACTGTGGGCTTAGGTTTAATTTCATTAGCTCATGATGCGACGATGCACGCAGAAGAAGAAAAGGAATGACAACACACCTGCACACTAGCCTTGAGGGAACTGAGGCAGACAATGCGCTGGCGGCTCTGGGACAGCAGCAACCCATCTGTAAGGGCAAAGGGCAGATCAGAAGGAAGCACTGGGAGGGCAAGAGGTAAGACTAGAAGAGAGTAAGAGGCAGGCAAGGAGATGAACAGGTCACCAACACTATTTTCTTTCAGTACATTGCCACCTCCCCTTCCTCGGTTACAGTGATATTAAATTAAGAAGACCAAGTGGGGCATTGGGGAAGAGTGTGTCTGGTCCTCCCATTCTCTCTCAGTACCAGTATCCCCACCCATGGACCTTTCAGAAGGAGTTCAGTGCTCATCTGTGCCATATCAGAGTTTGCTGTGAAGCTTCGAAGGGGCAGCTGATCCTCATCACGGTGGTACAGGAAATGCAGCAGCTTCAGTGTCCAATTGAGGTGCCTGGACCAGAGACAGACTCTGGCTTAGAAATATGTGGGATGCTATTCCTACTCCCTTTATCCCCTCAGACAAGCTCAGTGCAGCTACTAGGCTGGTTATGGAGACCCCAGCACATAGCTCCAACTAGCACTCTCCACACTTCTGTCAGGAGAGATCTCACCTCTTTTGACTATTCATGGACAGCACCACACTTATGATCTCCATCTTCACCTTGATTTGGTCTGGCAGCTGCTGAAGGAGGTACAGGCCAGGCAGAGTTGGCTCAGCCAAGTTCTCTATCACCTCTGAAAACATGAATGAATAAGACAAGAGCCATCAATCCTTAACACTCAAGTCTCCCAACATGCTGTGCCCTCTTTGGCCAAATCCTCCCACATAAAGTAGGCTAAGCAAACACCCAATCTTAGGTCATAACGCAAAGATCCCAGAGATCCAGGGACTTGCTGTACTTCCTTCCCCAGAGTCTAAAAAAACAGTATGGAAAGCAGGTTGTTACAATGAAAAGAATATGGACTTTCGGGCTAAATAATTTAAACCCCATTTTCACTACTGACTAGCTAGGTGATCTCAGTCAAGTAACCTATCTAATCTTCCTAGGCTTCAGTTTCCTCATTTGTGAAATGTTAAGGAGTTAGTACAGGAACATACACAAAACACAAAGTACAGGTCTAATTCATAATTACCCACTAAATGTTAGTTCTTTCACGCACCACAAGCAAATGCCCTATTTCCTCTAGCTATCCTCAAAGGCCAGGGTCAAAGGCCATGGCACTAATAAATCACACCTGAACAAGTGGTGAGACCACTACTTCTTTTCAACTTCCAAAATAACCCAAGAACAGGGAAGCTAAGAAGCTCACTGACTGGGGCTTTACCTGAACAGGGAACAGGCTTGGATGCCAGGCCTGGGCCCTGGCGCAGCAGCTGACTATGGAAGAGGCCCTCATGCAGTTCAGCATGGAGTGTCCACACATCCACAGTGATCGCCTTCAGCTGCCGGCTTCTGATGCCCACCTCTAGACACAGCTTTAGGGTAAGCGAGAGCTCCGCTAGACAGGTGGCCTCCTATAGGGAAGATACTCCTCTAAGGTGTGAATGCGTAGGGAGCTTGGGATCAAAATGCTGTGATCTGGAACACATCCTTGAGGGAACCCCATAGCACACAGAATCTGGAATGTAAGCCCTAAGCTCCTTCATACCTCATGCCCAGAAGAAAACAAGGCATCTGAATGACCATGGCATACTCACCAACTGGCCACTCTTTAGAACTTTGCTGTTGATCTGACTTAGGCTCACCTCACATTTCAGTCTGGGAAAGGAAAAAAATTAACAGCACTTGGCCCCTTTTCTTACCATTTACCTTCAATCAAGCTTTGTGGGCTGGAAGGCACAAGGCAAGCATTAAGTGCCTAATCTTACTCTCTCCTCAAATTACACAGAATGAGAACTTGACACCTTGATAAGAAAGCCCTGACATCCACCCACCCTAAAACAACTATAAGGCAAGAAAGGGACTAGCAAACCTTCTACCCAGTGCTTACCTCTTCCCATCACTATCCAAAAGCAAACTGCTATCTCTGATCTGAATATGCCACAAGGATTCAGAAGTAGCCACCTTGAGAACCATGATGTTTATAGAATCTACATGAATGGAGAATAGCTGAAAAAAAGATGCAAAAATGAATGATAATTAACATCAAGGCAACGTCCTTCCTTTCCAGTGGAAAAAGAATAAGAGGCAGCTCTTAGTATTATGCCTCAAATACAGTATTAAAAATCCACCCATGACTCCACAGCCAGCCATTCCTACTTCAGCCCAGCAAAGTGGGAAAGCAGTCTCACCTGGCAGAAGATCTTCAATAAGGATGGGCTGAAGGACAGCTCCTTTTGGTGCATCCCAGTACTCTGGGAGAATGGGGCAAACAGGCCAGAAACCTTCTGTAGGTCTGTTCTGATACGTACTTCGCCAAAGCACAAGGCCACATAGTGTCTGCCCAGAAGAGAAATCTCACTGCCATCAGGTCCATCCCTTCCACAGCAGTCTCTTCCCCTCCCTCACATTCACCTTCCCATCCTCCCTAAAAATGTAGCTCAAATCATGGAAGATAGTCTCATAGTAGTTATCAATATCTGTCCCACAAAACAATAGCTTCAAGGCTAATCCAGAGACATCAGCAAGAACCCACTTCCCTCCTCGGGCTGTGAGGCCTCTGTAACAGAATCTCATTTTGCAAACCACAATCCCAAAATATTCCCCAGGAGGAGAGTGAGGTGATAGGGTACTCACGGCAGATCATGGCTAAGGAGTTTGCTGGAAATCCACAGACTATCAATTTCCTAAAACAGTGTGGGAAGAAGCTTTGTACACTAGCTGCTAGGCAAGCCAAGAGCAGCGTGACAAGATAGGAAGGGGTCTAAGAAGAGGAGGACGTGCTATAGCCCTTCCACTAAATATTCTCTATCCCATTTCCACCAGCTTCTCTCCTCGGCACTATATCCTGTTCCTCTAATGACACTGATTGACCTTGTTTAGTATTTCTCTTTCATGGCTATGTTGCCCTGTTTCCCCTCTTACATTAGAACAGTAAGCTCTTCTACTTTCTGTTATCTTTGTTCTGTGCTTTACTTCTGTATCTTTCTTACATGCCCTGGACACCATGTGCCTTATAAGCATTTATAAAAGAACAACTTGCATCAATTCCAGTGTTCCTAAACTAGCTCTAAAATCATCTTGGCAAAGGGATGGCAAGGCCGGGGTTAACTAGGAAAGCCACCAGAATATTTTTAAAAAGGAAATTAAAAGTTGAAATTCAGTTGGATCAACCCAAATACATTCCCAGGAAGTTTCCTAGGACTCACCACTGTTTGCTGGTGCTGCTGAAACTTAAGACTGACATTTTGAATCCAAAAAAAGGAGCCAATCTTTAGTTCTGCCTGCAGCTTCCGCTGACACCACTTGGTGGCCAACCGGACCACAAGCCACCTGCAGAAAAATCCTTGTGAGTTCATAGGACCCTCTCCCAATTATTGCCTCCCTCACCCCCTGCGGGTCCTAGAAGGCCTTGCAAAGGGACATGAACTGGAGGTGGATCTTCTTGGCAACCCTCCTGTCTCCCAAAACACCACTCTGTCACATACATTCAGCCACGCTGATCAGGACTCTAGCCCCAGAGTGTCCCCTCCACCCAGATGAAACAAGCCGAACTAAACTCCACCTTTTAAGTTGGAGACAAAAGAAAGCAACCCCTCAAATCCTCGGGAACCCCAGAGGTAGAGAGAAGAGGCCCCAACAGGAGTCGAAGTACAGGCATCCGTGCCAGATGTGCCATCACATAACCCGCAAAAGGTCTCCTTCTCCGCCCTCCAGACAGGTGTCTGCGGGAAGGCAGTGCGGGCTCACACCAGCCCGGCTCAAATGCCGCTCTCCCTGGGCAGCCAAACCTGTTACGGCTCCCCAGGGCGAGGCTGCAGGTGCCCTTCGCGCTCGGGGAAGGGGACGTTCAGGGGCATGTGGATGGGGAAAGAAAAACCAGCCAGCCGGGCCCCCCCTCATTCACACCCCTATCCGCTCCCCAATCTCAGCATCTTCTCAGGCCTCGCCCGCTTGCTCAGTCTCCCCCCACTCTCGGTTCCTCCGCTCCAGCTCCGGTCGTACGCCCCGGCTCGACCCCTCCCCGCGTTGCGCGCCCCCTCCTCGGCC
>NW_020172446.1:3750544-3822149 GCF_003031525.2 Neophocaena asiaeorientalis asiaeorientalis
CGCCCGGCGCCCGCGATCCAGCGGGGCCGACCGGCTGCGTGCGCGAAGTGAAGGCGTGGCTCCGGAAGGAGAGCCACGGGGAGCGATGGGGAGCGGCTCTCAAGCGGACTGACACACAGGCCCCGCCCCCGGGCGCACCCTTCGGGACCCGGAAAAGGGAACCTTGGGTTTGCCAGTGACCTGGGCCTGAGCTCGCTGCCTGGCTGGCAGTGGACTTGGCTGGGTCGTTTGGGCCACGGAGAGTTCCACTTTCAAAGCAGTTTCCCGGAGTATAGAGTCTGCTTGGCCACCTAGGGCTCATGCTGAGGCTACTGCGGAAGTTATACCCTTGGGTCACACGAAGTAATCATGTCTTATTCGAGTCTTGTCTGAACATCATTAAGGAGGAAACCAAGCGGTAATTAAAAGGCCTCAAAAATCCCCTCATTCCATCCACAAAGGAATGAGTTGCACCATTCTGGACCCTTCATTGCAGTTTTCAGTTTCTACTGTGAATAGCACAATCCAGGCACTGGGCCAGGGGGTATTACAGAAGTAAAGAATATTGTTCTTGCTCTTCAGCAACAAATTATCTAGGAAGCAAACATAATTATATGAAATAGAGAATTCAGGACCAACTTTATTTTGCCTATTTCCTTCTCTGTGAAGTCATTGGACAAAGATCCCTTCCAACCCTAGTACAGTGATGTTAATACAGTATAAGCTAAAAGAATTCTTTAGCTTCAGATTCTTTGACATACTTATTTCAAAATAAGTACTTCATATCCCTTTGCTCTGACATCCTAATCTCCATAAACACCCTTCAGGATTTCTCTTGGAGACTTTTTTCACTTCTTCAGATAAAGCACCATTTCAGCTTTCGCCTAGGTTACCCAAAGTTGCTTTTACCCCTCCAACTGGTTTCCTTCCTCATCTAAGCCTTATTGGTCATTTCACGAAATCTTCCCAAGGGCTCCACCACTGTTTTTTTCAAGTTTGTACTTATCTCTCGGGCGCTATAGTTCCGCCATCCACCTTGTAATCTGCAGCTTCAAGGTATGTTCTGTCTGTGAACCTTCAGAGAAGGCCCAACAACTGAGTAAAAACTCTGACCAAGCCACGAAGGGGTACTTGCAACACAACTCCCTACTCTCATTCATGTTGTGAAAGCTGATCCCTTTACTCAGCTGTTTCTATCACTTCCTCTCTTTCTCCCCAGACTGTTAACCACCCTACTCCCAACTATCTCAATGGCATGAAATGTTGATCTTATCACTTGTCTACTTGTTTCTGGAGAGCTCTCAATGGAGCAATACAACTGAAGTGCAAAAAGAGGGAAGAAGGCAGAGATGGAGCTCAACTAGCTCCTGGTCTCAGCTTACTGAGACAAGCCCTTATAAAAGAGATCAAGTCTTTTAATGTTACAGGTCACGTCTGGCACAGACCTGGTACCCCCAAATGTTCAACATTAACTCCCTAAAGCAAGTAAGGAAAAAATCCAGAAGTTTCTAAAAATAAAAAGACCCGCTAGTCACTGAAATTCCAGCAGATGACAAACACTTCTGTTCACCACTACCATCCTTGAAGGACAGAGAAGCAAACTTCCTGGAACTGCCAAGCAGAGGAAAGGAAGAAGTGAGATGAGTAGAGGACAAAAGCTTTCTAATCCCCTTTTCAGAGAAAGATATCTACATTTGTCCAAAAAGTATAGTTATCTCCCAAGAACTAAACACAGTTGTACTGCAGTAAAAAAATGAATTCCTGTCTTCAAATTATTTACTAGCTTTAAGAATTCAGGCGGTTACTCAACTTTTCTGTTCTGCATTGGTAAAATCGTAGTATATACCTGGTAACATATCTGTGAAGATTAAATGAGGTAAGATCTATAATATGGTGCCTAGTATTTAGCAAGCAGTAAATAAATGTTGGTTCCACTTTCCACCCCTACCCTTTTTTCTCAAGTACAGTTAACATATCCAAAGTAAAACATTTTATTGGCTATTTATTAAGGGTCTATAGCCATAATTAGTCAAAAAACTAATAAAGATGAGGTGCTGAGGGAGAAGTGAAAGTAAAGATAGAAAAAGTGGGATGCAAGTAAGGCTTTCAAAAGGGCCCACACCAAAGGTTCCCATCATCTCAAAAGAGTGCTAGCAATGACTCTTAGGACTCAAGGATTAATCAGATTATGACATAGCATGCCTAATAAATGACAATACAGTGACTAACAGTGAAATTTTTTTTATCATTCTGGAGAAAGTGGGAGAAAAGTCACACACATTAATAATCCATGATGCCAAGATTCTGAGGAATAAAAACTTCCCAGCTAGGAGGGATGCCTCCCTCAGTTTTTGTTTTATTAATATGAATAAAAAGCATCTGCTCCTTCACCAACAAGTCTTGTACTCAGAAATAACTGACCCAAGTCTGGGAGAACAACCAATTCAAGTGTGAAGGGCTGAGGCTTCCAAACACATCCACTGTTTCCTATCATGCATCTTCATCTCAGTGGTGACATGGTCACCTGTGGCAGGGATCCAAAGGGTGAAGGAGCAGCAGATGTCTACGAACACTGTGTGGTGACAGTGGCTCACAGCCTCCAGACTCATAGCTCTGTGTGATGGCCTTCTGCCTTCAACAACTCACTGGGCTTCATGAAGATGCCTTCCATGGCTTTCCAGTAATTGTTCTGGCTTGGCTGGGCCATGCCATGCACCTCTTTTTGCCCACTGATGGGTCGACCATATTGTTCTCCTGTGACAGACAGCAGAACCTCAGTGGAAGAATGCTTGAACCGCACCTCACCATCCCTCACCCAGTAGGGCCCATTACAGAGCACTGTCCAGTCATCCAGATAGTCGCCTTCACCTTCCTCACCAAAAGCACTCACTTCCTGGAAGACACAGATAGGTAGCGACATTAGTATAGCTGACACATAGGCCTGAAAAGGGGAGGGAGGCAATGGGAATAAAACTAAGACTATCCAAAAGTGATAAATAAGAGGCTTTCCAGTGTTGTTTAAAAATAAATAAAATAAAATAAAATAAAACTGTGGAAAAAAGATAAAAAGACACCAAAGACATGAAATCACTTGCCATAAGATTATGGTCCAAACGTTTACTTTGCAAATACTCCTATATTTGCCTTATATTTTCTATTATAGTCTTAAAATACTTTACCTTTTGCTATTTGACTTTAAATATTCCTGCCTCATTCCCTTAACTAGACATTAAGTGACGTGGTGAGAAACACAAGTTGGAAAGGGGATGGGCTCTGGAAACAGGCAAACCTTGAATGTCAGCTTTGTCCCTTCCTGTGTAACTCCTTTGGGCTTTCATTTTCTCCTCTATAAAATGATGACAATAATACCTTACAAAATAATTGTGAAAATTAAATAAAATAATAAATATTAATTGAGCAGAGTATAGCAGATTCTATCTTCCACTCGTATTCTAATCCCATTCCCCATAAGGCCAAAAATTCAGAGTTTCTATCACAATTTTAAAAGTAACTGATTATTTCAGACATACATAATTTTTTTTTAATTGAAGTATAATTGACCTACAACACTATGTTAGTTCCAGGTGCACAACACAGTGACTCAATATTTCTATACGTTACAAAATGACCACTACCAGACACATACAATTTAAATATACACTAAGAGCTATAAAATTTTAGATGATAAAAATCAGTCATTTGGAAATAAAGTCTGTAAGACTAAAGGCAAAAGAAACTGCACATAATTAACAATTCTACTACTAATACTTGTATACTGGAACTGAACAAGTAAGTAACTGGATGACAGTGTTAGCAGCCTGGTGTCTCACTGTTAGAATGGGAATTCACAAATAAGCAAAGGGAGGAGGCTAAAATGGTCTATGTGGCACTGGATTAGAATTGGAGGCATCAGTAAGAACTCATGTTTAACTTAATATAGATATAGATCGTTACATATGTGAACACTTACAATAAATACGAGTATATACACGTACATACATATATTTCTTTGCTCTGTCAGGTGAGAGGGCCTAAAAGAAACAAAACCCCCTAGCAACAAGCTCATGAAAGGCCTAGATCTTGGTTTAAGAATACCCTTTTCTAATAAAAAGAAGCAGGACTCCATAGGCAAATAGCTGATTCTAGGACTGGGGCAAGAAATATACAAGATGAGCCCGGAATATCTTTTACTGCCAGAAAGTAAGGAAGTGTTAAAACACAGCCACACACATACACAATGATGGGAGCAGGTCAAATGGACACAGGAGACAACTGAAAGAGCTCCCAACAGCCAAAGTTGGAAAAATGTGAGCAACATAATGAAGACAGTGATACTGGATTATAACTCAACGTATAAAATAAATATCCAGGAGTCCATACCAATGAAAATAAATGACTGAATAGAGAAAAGACAAATCTTCCATGCAGAAGAATTCCAAATAAATTATGTAACTATTCTACCCTAAAGGAAGAGGAGCATAACTCCCAACTCAAGTATGAGCTGTGCACAGTGACTTCCTTCCAAAGAGTACAGTATGTAAAGGGAAAAAATGAAAAGAATAACTTTACAAGAGAAACCTGAAAAACACTACTTCAGCCAGGTAATCAATATCAACAATCATAAGATACTATGTACCCTTTATAGATGGGATGAAAATGGCACCTCTGTGGTCTTCCTCCCCAAAACCTTTATAAATCCAGTTTAATCATAAGAAAAAGATCAGACAAATTCCAACAGAGGAGCGTCCTATAATATACTTGACTAGCACTCCTCAAAACTATCAATGTCAGGACTTCCCTGGTGGCACAGTGGTTAGGAATCCACCTGCCAATGCAGGGTACATGGGTTCAAGTCCTGGTCCAGGAAGATCCGACGTGCCACGGAGCAACTAAGCTGTGTACCACAACCACTAAGCCTGCGCTCTAGAGCCCGCGAGCCACAACTACTGAGCCTGCGTGCCGCAACTACTAAAGCCTATGCACCTAGAGCCCGTGCTCCACAACAAGAGAAGCCACCGCAATAAACAGCCTGCGCACCGCAACGAAGAATAGCCGCCACTCACCGCAACTAGAGAAAGCATGCATGCAGCAACGAAGACCCAACGCAGCCAAAAATGAATAAATAGATAAATTTATAAAAAATAAACTATCAGGGCTTCCCTGGTGGCGCAGTGGTTGAGAGTACACCTGCCGATGCAGGGGACACTGGTTCATGCCTCGGTCCAGGAAGATCCCACGTGCCGCAGAGCGGCTGGGCCCGTGAGCCATGGCCACTGAGCCTGCGCGTCCGGAGCCTGTGCTCCGCAACGGGAGAGGCCACAACAGTGAGAGGCCCGCGTACCGCCAAAAAAATAAAAAATAAACTATCGAGGTCAACAAAAACAAGGAGAATCTGAGAAACTGTCACAGCCAAGAGGAGTCTAAGGAGACGACTAAATGTGATGTGGATGGGATCCTGGAACAGAAAAAAGACAGTAGGTAAAAACTAAGGAAATCAGAATGAACTATAGACTTTAGTTGATAACAACGTATCACTATTGCTTTATTAACTGTAGCAAATTTACCATACTAATGTTAAGATGTTAATAGGGAAAAATATGTACAGAGGGGGAGTGGGAGGGAAGCAGTCATTAAAGGATCCACATCCTTCAGAAGTTCAAGGCTTAAAAAAAATGGCACAATACCTAATTCATTTTCCTAATGTGGTTAGTTGGCATCATTAAAAAATAATTTTTATCGCAAGTTTGGAAAACACTGGGTTTCTTTATTGTAAGATTTATCAAGATAACTTATGATACACTAACATATACCTATTCTCTCTTTCCTCATTTCTTGATTTGATCTAAATGTAGAGTCTCCATTTTGACCAGAAACAACTTCCTTCACACTTATGAGACAGAGGCAATTCTTCAGGTCTGCACAAAAGAGAAGATCTATACCTGGAAGAGAAAGGGCTAAGAACCAAGATATCAAACAACTCAACTGAGTAATGAGCAGCAATGACCCACAGGATGCCATCTCACCTGGTTTCCAGAAAGAGGTGAGGTGAAGTGGTGACTGTGGAGGTTTCGGCCAGTGTTGACATGTGTCAGCCGGATGGGCTGACCACATCTGATGGGGGTTCCCCTCTCACACACTGTGGCCGTCTTCCCCCGTATCCTCCAGTAACTATTGCTGTCATCCACAGAGGTTACACCTGTCACTGACTGCTGCCCACTACCTGCAGTCAAAAAGAAAAAGAAAAGAGGGTGAGCTCAACCTGATCCCTCTCTTTCCTATGGCTAATAATGTGCCCTGTGTCATAAAATAGGTTTTGGGGTTGGGAAGAAAATCCCATGCTTCATATTTTTTTCTTCTATGACATTAAAATATATATGAAGAATGCTAAATGTATTTATATAGTATTAGTTATTATATGATAAACTATGTTTAAGAGTGTACCATATCAGGGCTTCCCTGGTAGCACAGTGGTTAAGAATCCAATCTGCCTGTCAATGCCGGGGACATGGGTTTGAGCCCTGGTCCGGGAAGATCCCACATGCCGTGGAGCAACTAAGCCCGTGTACCACAGCTACTGAGCCTGTGCTCTAGAGCCCGCGAGCCACAACTACTGAGACTGCGTGCCACAACTACTGAAGCCTACGCACCTAGAGCCTGTGCTCCACAACAAGAGAAGTCACCGCAATGAGAAACCCGCGCACTGCAATGAACAGTAGCCCCCATTCACCGCAACTAGAGAAAGCCCGCACACAGCAATGAAGACCCACCCAATGCAGCCAAAAATAAATTAATTAAAAATAAAATAAAATGACACCGTTTTTTGCTGTCAACTTTAATCCAACAAGCCATTACAGCTCTCCAATTCCTGTAAGTGATATATCCAACATATTACAAAAGTTTTTTTTTTTAATTTACAATTTCAACATTTTTTTTTTTTTTAATTTGGCTGCATTGGGTCTTTGTTGCTGTGCACGGGCTTTCTCTAGTTGTGGTGAGCTGGGGCTACTCTTCATTGCAGTGCGCAGGCTTCTCACTGCGGTGGCTTCTCTTGTTACGGAGCACAAGCTCTAGGTGCGCAGGCTCAGTAGTTGTGGCACACGGGCTTAGTTGCTCCGCGGCATGCAGGATCTTCCTGGACCAGGGCTCGAACCCGTGTCCCCTGCATTGGCAGGCGGATTCTTAACCACTGCACCACCAGGGAAGTCCCACAGAAGTATTCTTAAGTCATCTAAATGTGGTTCATACTACTTACAAATGGTGCGATTTTGCAGGTTACAAGGTACTAGGTTAAACATGTAGCTACAGGCTTGAAAAAAAGTGGAAATATACAAATAATAATTGCTAACCAGCTAATGTGTACTTGAGCAATTACTGAGTATCAGACACAAACCCAGGCTTTTTACTTGAATATTCTTAATTGATACCTTCATCTACTCTCTGAGGTAGCTATTATTATTATCACCCCCATTTTACACTGGAGTGTTAAAAAGGCTGAATAGTATGCCCAAGATCACATAATCTTAAGAGACAATGCAGGGTTTGAACCTAAGTGGGCCAACTCTAGAACTCACACTCTTAACCACTCTACTACCTGGCCTCCTACAAAGCTTTATTTTCTGTGAAGTCCCCCTAAATAGGCCACTCATATAAACTCAAGGGATATTCTCTTCCCTAGGCCTCATTCACTACTCAATTCTTTGAAGGCACTCCATATTTCCCAGACACTTTCTTCAGTCACTCTTGCCTATTCCTCCTAGCTTTCCCTTCAGTCCCCTGGCCCTGCCTGACCACAAACTTTTGATGACACTTCCCTTTTACCACTTAACATAACTGCGTTGTACCAGTTATCTGGGTGAATGTTTATGACTAAACTACCAGTTTCTCTCTCTTGTTTCTTCTACTCAATGATTTTGTTATATCTTAAAAAAAAAAAAAGGCTAACCAACCCTCCCTCCTCACTTCTGGTTACTGCCTTACAGTTCTCTTGGTCCTCACTTCCATGCCTCACTAAATCATGGTCTACACTTTCTGTCTCCTACTTTTCACTTTCTATTCAACCCTCCCCTTCCTTTCCCATTCTTCAACTTTAGGATTACCCAGAGTTCCATCCTTGGCCCTTATACATTCTTAAATACTGGTTGGGGATCAAGACAGAAGCATTTACAAGTGCTTCAACAAGTTTTTCAAGTGATTCAAATTGACACCAGATTGCAAACCACAGTTCACCCTGGGCAATTTCATTTACTCTCCCCACATCTTCAACCACCACCCAGACAATGATGTTGTACTTAACTCTGTATCTCAGGCTCAGCACAGATCTCTCTCTGAGCTCCAGACTGAACCTGGTTCTCAAATCTGGATGCCCATCAGAAGCACCTGAAGAGATTTTTAAACCTATAGATTTCTACTGGCAGCCTTTCTCCACCCACATTCTGATTCAGTAGATCCAAAATAGGAAACTAGATCAAATTAAAATATAATAAGTCTGACACATAGTAAGTATTCACTGAATGGCCGCTAGGATTATTTTACTTTATTTTTGGATGCATTGGGTCTTCGTTGCTGCGCGCGGGCTTTCTCTAGTTGCAGCGAGCGGGGACTACTCTTCGTTGCGGTGTGCGGGATTCTCATTGCGGTGGCTTCTCTTGTTGCGGAGCACAGGCTCTAGGCACGCGGGATTCAGTAGCTGTGACACGTGGGCTCAGTAGTAGTGGCTCACGGGCTCTAGAGCGCAGGTTCAGTAGTTGTGGCGCACGGGCTTAGTTGCTCCGCGGCATGTGGGATCTTCCCGGACCAGGGCTCGAACCCGTGTCCCCTGCATTGGCAGGCGGATTCTTAACCACTGCGCCACCAGGGAAGCCCACCGCTAGGATTATTAAGACGTCCCAACAATGACAATTCAGTTCCTCTCCTAGTCTACCTGGCCAGACAGGTTTTGGGTATCATAAACCACAGACCAGTCTCCATCATCAGTTATCTAAGACAGAAATCTAGCAGTCATCTTAGATGTCTCTCACATCTCACTACCTGAACTTTTTTCCTCTCCTTTCTGTCTGTTTTCATTTTCTTGTAACTTGCTCACTGGCTCACTACTGTATTTCCTGTATCTAGAACAATATTAGACACGCAGTAGATTCCTTAAATCTATACTAAACGAATGAATCCACAAATAATTGCTGAATTATAAATGAACCCACAAGCTAAGCATTTTAGTTTCATACGTTAAAAAGCCCCCTAAACAGTTTCCTCTCCAATTCCAGTGAGTGCTTCAGTTCTTATTTACAAAAAGGATAAGGTCTGAGTGAAAAGAGGCCAAAGGAAAAGAGTTGAAGAGCAAGTGTAAGATGGAAAAGAGCTAGAACAGAGGGTTATAATCAAAGAATGAGGTCTTGGAAGACTTCAGAAATAACAGCACTTACTGTAATTTTCTACATGTCTGTCTCTCCTGGAAGAGAGAGATGGAAAAGAGATGGAAAAGATGGAAAAAAGCTAGAACAGAGGGTTATAATCAAAGAATGAGGTCTTGGAAGACTTCAGAAATAACAGCACTTACTGTAATTTTCTACATGTCTGTCTCTCCTGCACTGAGTAGTACCAGCCTGCAGTAACTGAAAGCAGACTTTGACCCTGGACAGATGTGGATCGAACTCCATCACTGTCATTCACTAGCTGCCAAGGTTTTGAGTATGCGATTTATTTGAGTCTGTTTCCTCACCTGTAAAATGAGGATAATAATAGTCTATGCGTCGTAGGAATGTTGTAAGTCTTAAAGCAAATATGTAATGTGCCTGGCACGAAGCTCACCACATAGAAACTAAGATTACGATTAAGATGCTTAAGGACCACTCAACTCTCGGACTCTCCGCCTCCAGACCTCAAGAACCTCCCCCGGGCTCCACTAACCTTCCCAGACCACACCCCTCAGAGTTTCTCTAGGCCCCGCCCCCTCCGGAGCCTACCAGGCCTTCCCAGCCCACCCGAACCCGGGTGGCCGTACCTGACCCGTAGCGCACGTCGTGTGAGTGCAGTCGCACGTTGTGGCGCGTATTGAGCAGCTTCACCACAGAACCGCATGTAACGACAGCCAGACTGGACGATCCCACAGCACTCCACAAACCCCCGAACAACAGCAGCGACACCACAGCCATCCTGTCTGTAGCGCGGAACCCCAATCTTCGAAGAAAACTCGGCCCCTCCCCGGAACCGGAAGCCGCGGGTGGAACCACAGAGAGGACGGAAAGGAGCTCTAGTCTGGTCTTTATGGTTCCTTTGGCTAGAGCGGCCTGAGGAACAGGCTAGGTCTGGTTGCTTCCGACCTCCTCGTTCAGCTTATTCTGTTCCGGGGGCCCTATGACAGTTGCCTTCCTGAACTGCTTCGGCCAGCCCAGCCCAGCTACCCCCATCCCTTCCTCCCCACCCTACCCCCGCCCCCGGCGAAGCCCGGAGACTGGGCTGGGAGAAGAGAGCAAGAACTGGTCAGCCCACTCCCAGTGACAGGGGGCCGGAAGTGACGTAGTACGTTGACGCAGCAGCAGCGGCGGCGGCGGCGGCGGTGGTGGCGGAGGAACCGTGCGGTGGGTCCGTACTATCTTTTTCCAGTCTCGGTTCAAGGACTCCATTTTCCTCGTTGGGGGCTTAGCGCACCGGAGAAGCGACGGGCCTCAGGCAGGTAAAGTTTGGACTGGAAAGCGTGTTCCTCGAATGGGTCAGGTGGGGAGCCAGGCTCCTAGGGCCTGGTCCCGTAAGGGACGAGGCACTGGGGAGCCGTATGCGGGAAGAAGGGGGCCTCCGGCCTTCCCTGCTCTATGAGAGAGAAGGGGGAAGAAAGCGGGGTAGTTGCTCAGAGTCTCAAGGCTTTTCCCAACCCTCTGCCACCCAGAACCCATGAATTGGGTGGCCTGTTGTGTCAACAGGCTTCCTGGGATGCCGTCCTTCTCTCGCAGCTTCTGAAAACTGGGCCGCGCGATAGGGTTTGGAATGGAAGGGACCTGGGGCTTCCGAGTCAGGATCAGGTGATCGAATTGTTTGTCCTGCGGATGTGAAACCTACGGAGCTTCCAGCAACTCGGCCATCAGGCTAGAGCGCGATGCCAAATTCCGTCTTTTTCCATATTGTTGAATAATATAATTAGAAGTTTTTGTAGATGGCTACATTCATCAAACGCTTACCACACACATGAGAATGGGCTATTAAGACAAAAACTTTATATTCTTCCAGTTTCTGCCTTTCTCTCCAGGGACTCTGTTGAACCAGCTGGAGCGGTTCATTTCGCGTGTTTGTTACAAGTACCTATACTTACTTTTCTGTTGGAGGAGGCCTCAGCTCTCTTAAAGTACTTCACTGTAATATCAGAAGTAGCAAGGGAGTATTAAGTTACACTGCTGTTATTAACGAACATGGAGAGTGTAAAGAATTTTGAATTTCATTTCTTGGGACAAAAAAAGCTTTGTTCGATCTTTTTTAGTTTAACTGTTTATATGAAAGTTACTGATTTTTAAGTCTTATGTATTGATTACAAAAGTATGATTGCTCCCCCATCAACTGTGAATTTAGAGCCCTTTTGCATGACTTGTGTTCCTCCAACCAGTACAAGTCTGAAACATCTGAAAGCTTATTTAGTTGGTTTGGGCAGCTACTAGATCAGATTAGCATGGTATTGCTACTCCCGAAGAGATTTAAATCTCATCCTGGGATTAATCACATCGGAAAGTGGTGCAGTCACATCTTACAGTTGATTTCCTTCAGAGTTTAATCCTGGGTTTTCGGCATGCTTCCTTCAGATGACCCAGTCCTGTGGCTTTAATAACCATCTGAAAGTTGGCAACTCCTGAGTTTAAGTCTCTAGCCCAGCCTTCTCTCCTCTATGTTTAAGAATCACACAGAATGCCTATTTAACAGCTCCATTTGGATGTCTCTTAGACATCCCAAACCTGACATAAGAAAAAGAAAATTTTGGTTTTTCCCATCATCCCAAACCTGGTCTTCCCTACATTACTAAGTGGTACTCTCATCCACATGCTTACCAAAGCCAGACCTCTGAAATCATCTTGGATTCTTTTTTACTATCCACACCCCCCTCACACCCCCGCCAAGTCTTTCATTAAGTCCTGTCATTTCTACCTGCAAAATATATTTCAAATCTCTCTTCTATTCTCCATCTCCACTGCTGCTACCCCGTTCCAAGCCACCAGCATCTTTTGCCCAAGCAACCACAATAGTATCTTCAGTTTTCTCTGCTTCCACCCAGAACCCCTCCCAGTCCATTTTCCACATTAGCAGGATCAGGTCAGGTCAGATCATGTCATTTCCTTTTCCAGTGGCTTTCCGTGACCTTCGCAGCCTGACTTGAGCAGGCCCCTTCTCCCACTCGCATTCTGCTGCCTTCACCATTCTTTGGTCACACTGGCCATAGGACGTTGCCTACAGTATGCCAAGTTCTTGCCCACCTTTTCAGCTAGGAACCTCCTCCCCTGGCTCTGCATACCACAGCCTGCCCATTCTTGACCTCTTGGCCTAAACTAACCCTCTCAAAGGTAAGGGTGTTTACTTCCTTCCTAGCACTTACAGCAAGCTTTATTTTATTTGTTTGTGGTTTGTCTCCTAGCAAACTACAGAATACAGGTATCCTAGGGGCAGGGAGTTTGTCTTGTATGTGCCTGGTGTGTAGTAGGCACTCATTAAATAAATATTTATTTAATTAACAAGTAAATTACTAAGTCAGTTCTTGGTTTAAAACCCTGTAGGGGCTTCCCAGCATCTTTCAGATAGAATCCAAAATCCTTAAGTTGTCCTATCAAGATCCTTGTGGCCTCACCTCTAACTCCTCATGAACCCTCTCTCCAGTCAAACTGACCCTCACTGTTCCTGCTACAGCATATTCTGGGCCTTGCGCTGGGAGCACTTTTCTCCAACAACACCACTTCTCGAACCATCTCCAAAGAAGCCAGCTCCTCCACTTAGTTAATTCTGCCTCACTATTTAAGGTCTTTATTTAAAGTCACTTTCTCAAAACCAGGTTAGAACCCTCTATTACAGGCTCCCATGGTACCTTTGCCATCAGTTTTTTTTTCTTTTAACATTTATTTAATAATTTTTAAAATTTTATTTTTGGCTACGTTGGGACTTTGTTGCTGTGCATGGGCCTTTCTCTAGTTGCGGCAAGCGCAGGCTTCTTATTGTGTTGGCTCCTCTTGTTGCAGAGCATGGGCTCTAGGCGCGCACGGGCTCAGTAGCTGTGGCTCGGGGGCTCTAGAGCGCAGGCTCAGTAGTTGTGGCGCACAGGCTTAATTGCTCCATGGTATGTGGATCTTCCTGGACCAGGGCTTGAACCCGTGTCCCCTGCATTGGCAGGTGGATTCTTAACCACTGCATCAGGGAAGCCCATGCCATCAATTCTTTAAAGACCTTCTGTACTTCTAGATCAGGGGTTACTAAACTAAGAAATTAGGCCACTCCCATTCATTTACATACTGTCTATGTCTGTTTTTGTACTACAATGGCAGATCAGCCCCTCTGTGCTAGAGCAGGAACTGTCTGCTCCCCCAGTGTGTGTTGCACAAGGCTCGGTAACTGTTGCAGGGATACTGAATCTGGTTGCATATTTTAGTTGTTCCTGCACCTCGTTTGCCCTTTCCTTGTCCCCCAAGGAAACATGGAAAGAAAAGAAAAAACTAATATTTTTAAATTACTTATTATGTTAACCGTTAACAATAGTGCTTTTTATGCCCAGGCATTGAAAAGATTCTTGAAAACATTCTAAGACTGTTATTTCTTATAAATACAGTGTGCATGTTAAAATGGTTATAGGTATAATTAACATTTTCTGTATTCTAACATCTTGACTTGATGTGATTAGGATTTTTCATAACAGAGTTCTGAATCCCAAATTTAAAAGAACTTGTCTTGAGTGGACTCTGAATACTTTTGTTTATTAAACTCTTAGGTTTTTATATTCCAAGTTGGGTAGTCATTTGTGAACACCTTTGGAGTAGTCCTAGGCTCTTGCTCATCAAATACAGAATGTCTTATAGTTTAAACTCCACACCAGACTTCTAGGGCTATTCTCCAGATCACTAGGCCCTATCAGACCTCTAAGCCTTTGCTCATGTTCGGGCTTCAGTAGTTGTGGCACGCAGACTCAGCAGTTGTGGCTCGCAGGCTCTAGAGCACAGGCTCAGTAGTTGTGGCGCACGGGCTTAGTTGCTCCGCGGCATGTGGGATCTTCCCGGACCAGGGCTCGAACCTGTGTCCCCTGCATTGGCAGGCGGATTCTTAACCACTGCACCACCAGGGAAGCCCCTGTCGTAACTTTATTTACAAGTTTTTTGTGAGATGAATATGAACACTAGGGTCAAAAGCATGTTTTACTTATTTTTATATACCCAAGTCCCAGCACAGAGCTTTACCCTAAAAATACAAAACTGTAAACGTTAATTGAAGCTGCCAGTGGAGGGAATTAACAGACATCTCTTTTTGCTCTGGTCTCCTTTTAATTGCCTCCTACATCATCTTGTTCAAAGGGAGGGACTGTGGAGGGCCTCCCCTGTGGCAATCTGATCCCAGCTCCATTCCTCTTCCAGAGAATGTCATGGTAACCGCCAGCCTGTCCCTTTGAGCCACATCTTGTACTGCAGCTGTGCTTCCGCCTGGAGAAACCTTCTCCTTTCACCACCCCACTCCCCTTCTGGATCTATTTCAGTAGCAAATTTAACTTACAATCTGAATATGGGGAAAATTCAAGAGCATAAGTCCTAAATACAAAATACAAATGACATCAGGCTCAGATATCATATATTAATGATAATCACATACTAATAAATAGTGTTTTTGTTCTGGAATAGTTGCTGTTTGCCAACCTCAGCCTGCAGTGCTGCTGCAGCACCCTCTGCACATCTAGCTCCCCCAAGTTGCAGCAAATCAGGATTGCTTCTTGCACAATCTATTTTAACTAGAAGTCTTGGCAATGAGTTAGATCAGAGGCATTCCCCAGCTATAGCACAGCATGTACTTCATTGCTAACCTAGGGAATGGGACGAAAGCTGCATGCAGCACAGAGCACCAGCTGCCCGCAGAACAGAATAAAGCTGTGCTTTCATCAGGTAGACTGTCTGTTTCTCTCTGCTAAGTAGGCTGTAGGGCATCTGGTCTGGAGGAGCTGGCATTTAGTGTGAAGATGTTGAGGCCTTACAAGACTGAATTTGTGGGTCTGATAGCCTATAATTAAAGCAAGCTATCTGTGGGGGCTGCTGTACCCAAATCTATCTTTAATGACTTAGTTCAGGGCTGAAAGACAGCAGTATTAAAATTAGAGCACCACATTTAATCGGCAGAAGTTTTAGATATTCACTTTTGGCTGTACTCGGGCTGAACGACCTTAAGGATACAGATCTTGGGGGGGAAAGGGCATCAGTCTAACCCAAGGCTTCCTGTATCACCACCCTGTGGGACCTATGCAATGGTGTAGTATAGTGGCTCTCAAACTTTTTGATCTCAGGACCCCTTTATACTCAAAGATAATTTAAGATTCCAAAGACATTTTGTTAATGTGAGTTATATCTATTGATGTTTGAGATTTATACATATAGATGTTAACCAGATTAGAAATTAAAATTAATTTCTAAACTAAATTAATAATGACTAAATAAATAGATGAATGTTAATTCATTTTAACATAATAATAAGCCTGTTTGCAATATACAAGTATATCAAATCAACACATTATAGACCTTAACCTTACACAATGTTATATGCCAATTACAGTTGACCCTTGGATAACACAGGGTTGATGTGCTGACCCACCTCTCTTCCCCTCACAATCCCATACGGCTATCTCTGCCTCAAAAACAAAGGAATTGATGAATGACTCACCCAAGGGCAGGAAGCTGAAACAATTTGGATAGAATCAAAACTCAAACCCTGGGCTTCCCTGGTGGCACAGTTGTTGAGAGTCCGGCTGCCGCTGCAGGGGACACGGGTTTGTGCCCCGGTCCGGGAAGATCCCACATGCCGCGGAGCGGCTGGGCCCACGAGCCATGGCCGCTGATCCGGCACATCCTTTGCCTGTGCTCTGCAACCGGAGAGACCACAACAGGGATATGCCCGCGTACGACAAAAAAAAAAAAAAAAAAAACTCAAACCCTGATTCTTTTGATTCCACATATTGTGATCTCTAATCAAGCACAAACAGTTTCCCACATTTAATTTAAAGATCTGTAAAATGAAAATACAGATACTACTATATTTACTGGGTAAAAAATCCGTATATAAGTGGACCCACCCAGTTCAAACCCATGTTGTTCAAGGGTCAGTTGTACGTGAATAAAGCTGAGAAAAAAAGTAAGCCCCCTACATTTTAGCATAAATAACACATTTTATGAAAAACAAGTATAATCTTCAAAATAAAAAACGTAGTAAGAACAGTGACGTTGTTTGGGTTTTGTTTTTGGTTTTGGGGGTTTTTTTGGTTTGTTTTGGGGTTTGGGTTTTTGGAGGGGGGGTTGTTTTTGTTTGGGGTTTGGGTTGTTTTGTTTTGTTTTGTTTTTGGCAAATCCTTTTAATGTCTGCCTTAATAAAGGAATGCTGAATTCTCCTACCTGCTTCTGCATTCAGTCTGTTGT
Organism: Neophocaena asiaeorientalis asiaeorientalis; assembly: GCF_003031525.2. Lineage (NCBI taxonomy): Eukaryota > Metazoa > Chordata > Mammalia > Artiodactyla > Phocoenidae > Neophocaena > Neophocaena asiaeorientalis. The sequence continues at coordinate 3,767,140 of NW_020172446.1, forward strand.
GATACTACATGTCTGTCGTATAACCTCTGGAAAACTCCACTGTACACTCATGAGAGAAAGGAGGGGGTGATCCCTGGACCACACTTTGAGAACTACTGATGTGATAGAAACAACTGTTTCTGTGGAGTCAGACAGATCTTAACTCAGATCTCACCTCTTGCAGTTGACAGTTGTGTCGCCTTGAACAAGTGACTTAATCTCTGAGTCTATTTCCTCCTTTGCTGAATGGAGAGAGAAGTGTGCTGTAACTCCTAGGACAATGTAGGGGTTAATTATTAAGTGTCTGGAACTTGGTAGGTGTGCAAAAAATATTCCTCAGGGCACATTTTTTTTAATTGCGTAAAGTACCCAGGAAAGGCCTATATTAGTTTTGGGTGGGTTTTGTGGGTTTGTTCATTTTCCAATTCTCTTCCTGTGTCTGCTCTACATATATGTCAAAATACATAAAATTATTTTAAGGTCCTTATTTGGCCCTCTACTAGACATCAGCTCCTTGAGAACATACAGTTCTGTTTCTCTGCAAATCCCCAGCTCCCTAGCAGAGTGTTTGTACTTGGTAGGCATTCAGTACAGTTTGAAAAGAATGGCATCTGAAACCTCAGCCTAAAATTGAACATAAGACCATGTCATTGACCCTCCCTTTCCACCAGAACTTAGTACCTTCAGTTTTATTTCCTTGAGCTCAGTTAATCTTAACTGGTTATGGTATCAGTTGATATCAGTAAGGGTAATTTTCAGGAGAATTAGAGCCACAGAACTTAAGCCTCCTTCTAGAGCTTAGACCACTTGAGGTAGCTATTAGCCACCCTCCTCTCTCTCCAGTTCCACTGCCATCTTTAACTGGGAAGACATGAAACAATAAGTAATCTATTTAACGGATACTTAGCAGTTTCTATTTTGTATAGAGCACCTAGTGGGAAACAGCTTATCTGGTACAGAATAAAGTACCACGTAATGCCTCTTATATTGCCGTTTATGTTTTCATGGTTTTTATTAGCCCTTCAATTGGATATCATCTTTGCCTTCCAGAAGCTTATAGTGTAAGTGGAGAAAATGGACATATGCAGTGGACCGTAATGGACATATGCAGTGGACCTTAATTCAGGACATGAGGAGTGGTGCTGAGTTGATCAGCAGCCAGCTTCAGGATTCCAGAATGGAATCTTGATGCTATGATTTGTATGATCAGTGCTGTGTTTTTTTTGCTTTGTTTTGTTTTTTATATTTTTGGCTGCGTGGGGTCTTCGTTGCTGTGTGCGGGCTTTCTCTAATTGCAGCGAGTGGGGGATACTCTTCATTGCGGTGCGCGGGCTTCTCATTGCAGTGGCTTCTCTTGTTGCGGAGCACGGGCTCTAGGCGTGCAGGCTTCAGTAGTTGTGGTACATGGGCTCAGTAGTTGTGGCTCGCAGGCTCTAGAGTGCAGGCTCGGTAGCTGTGGCACACGGGCTTAGTTGCTCCGCGGCATGTGGGATCTTCCCGGACCAGGGCTCGAACCTGTGTCCCCTGCGTTGGCAGGCAGATTCTTAACCACTGCACCACTAGGGAAGTCCCAGTGCTGTGTTTTAAAGCCCAGGAAACTCCATGTCATGGTTTTGTGGTTCTCCACTGCCATTTCCAGACTTTGGATGCATCTGACAGCTGGAAAGTAGAAGACAAAGTTGGGATTGGTTGGTACAAAATTACAGAATGCTGAGGGAAATTATGCCCAGGATTTAAATTTAAACTCAGTTAGCATTTTTTGAAATAGTAGACTAGGTTCCTTCTCCTATGTCATGTAATATTCTTAACTATCCTGCGAGGTAGGTAGTGCTGTTGCCATTTTCCAGATGAAGAAATTGATATTCAGGCACGTTCAATGATATGCTTAAGTTTATATACCTAGTAGGTGGTGGGGCCAGGATTTGATCTCTACTCTTAGGCCCAGCAGTTTTTGTATTTAGGTATGTTGCATTTAATTTGTAGGCCATGGAAGTCTCTTTCAAAGTGTTTTTTGTATTTTTGGTTTTTTGGTTTTTGTTTTGCTGGGGAGGTAAATGGTCACAATAGAGTTGTGGTTCTGATGTTTCTGAAGAGGCCCCTTCTCTACCCGAATGCTCCCAACCACTACTCACACAAGTGGGCTCAACTTCATGAAACGTTGTTTAATCTGTCGAAAAGGATTTTCCTTTTGATAGTGTATATGAAAGTTCCTGTCATTAAGTTGGCATTTAGTTATTGTTTCCCAAACTTATGAGTGAGTCATATAAACTCACTACACTGTATCCCTACCTATATAATTATTCCTACACTGATTTCTTCGTCTGCCTATTTCTGTCCCCAGATGGTAAGTGCAGTAAAACTCTTTGGACAAGCAAGATGGTATATACAGAGCAGTCCAGTATAATTGCTTTTTTTAAGGTACACACGAGAGGGGCAATTGTGAGAGGAATGGATAATGGAAGAGATGGAGCCATCTGATTCTTACTCTCTCCTCCCAGGTAGAAATGATTGGGCAGATCAGTGGCACGTAACTGAATGCTTTTTGTGGAAATGTTTAAAGGTCCTCTGTCTCATTTTTTATCCCCAACTCCTTTCCTTCCCTAGTCATCTTCAGGCAGGCCGTGAGAAGCTGCAGCAATGTCTGATTTTGTGGAAAGCGAGGCCGAGGAGTCAGAGGAAGAGTACAATGATGAAGGCGAGGTGGTGCCCCGGGTCACCAAGAAATTTGTAGAAGAGGAGGATGACGGTGAGGAAGCCCCAGCCTCAAGCTTCTCCCCAGTATTGCTAAGCTTTGGATAGTTGGATTCTTGCTGATGAGAGGCTCAGGCTGAGCACAGAAGTTATCACACATGAGGTACCAGCTTGAGAATTTTCAGTCATTCATAGAAAATATTTACTGAACATCTGTCTGCTGTATGCCAGGCACTGTACCTAGAACTAGGAATACAACATAAAGTCCCAGCTATCGTAGAGCTTATATTAGTGGGAGGGGACAGACAGTAAACCAATAAATAAATACATAGGTAATGTTTCGCTCTTTTAGAGACTTAGCAGTGTTGGTATTTATGTACCCACTTTCCAAGTTCTCTGTCCAAATCCAACCATTAGGATCATCAGCAGAGTGGAACCATGAAATGGCTCTAGAGACAGAAAGGAAAATGCAAGCTTCATGAAAAGCACTATGGATGAAAGAAGGAATATAGCTACTGAGTTTATAAACTGAGAGGAAAACAAAGGTTACTGGTGGCTGTAAAGCCTCTAGTAATGATTTTGACAAGCCAAAGCAATTAGGAAGCTCATCTTGCCTAAATACAGATGGTGAATGTGGAAAAGAGATATTCTTTTCCAGAAGCTGCTCTAAGTCAGTGGTCATGTTTTTTGTATCTTTAGATGAGGCAGAAGAGTTAACATGGCATCCGGGTCATTAGGTTCAGAGCAGATGAGAAATAACAGTTAAGCAGGTGGCCCTGCCCCAGCCCCAGCCTATTTCCCAAACTGCATGCCTCAAACATGTATGTTTTCCAGATGAGGAGGAGGAGGAGGAGAACCTGGATGATCAGGATGAACAAGGAAACCTGAAAGGCTTTATCAATGACGATGACGATGAAGATGAAGGGGAGGAGGATGAGGGTAGTGACTCTGGTGATTCAGAAGATGATGTTGGCCACAAGAAGAGAAAACGCAGTGAGTAGCCTCTCCTTAGGTCAGGTGAGGATGGGGTGGAAGTCATAGTGGAGAAGGGACCTCCCCATCACCATGGGCAACCACTCTGTCTTCTCTAGCATCTTTTGACGACCGCTTGGAGGATGATGATTTTGATCTCATTGAGGAGAATTTGGGTGTCAAAGTCAAAAGAGGAGTAAGTGCCCTTTCTGTCTCTGTCCTTGGGGGTGAAGGAAGAAGCCCTTGAAATTCAGTGACTCTGGGGGGAGGAGGCACATCCAGAACAGTTTGGGGAATGTCAGCGGGGAGAAAGTGGCTCAGTATCACTGTGCTGTGGAGCCAGTGCTGGGTGCCTGGTAAAGGCTTGTCAGAGTTTCAAGGGTGGGCCTTGGGGCGTACTTGATGTGTTCTTTCCCATCTCCCTTGTCAGTATAGCTGGGCTGGGAAAATAGGAGTGAGACTGGAGAGCAGGGATCCTTATGCCAGTTCCCTCAGACCCTGACGAGGCAGGTTTTCCACCCCTAGCAAAAATACCGACGTGTCAAAAAAATGTCAGATGATGAGGACGATGACGAAGAGGAATATGGCAAGGAGGAACATGAAAAAGAAGCTATTGCAGAGGAGATCTTTCAGGATGGGGAAGGGGAAGAAGGGCAGGAGGCCGTGGAGGCCCCCATGGCTCCTCCAGAGGAGGAGGAAGAAGATGATGAAGAGTCAGGTATGTGGCATTAGGCAGGGAAGCCAGGTTGGGGCGGGGTGTTGGGATTTCCTACCCCGAACAATAGAATGGGAGACCATTGTTCAGCTACTGGCCCCCAGCATTTGACACAAAGAAGTTCCTTTTCAGGAACCTGTCTCCTCTTCTCCTCACCAACCACTCCTACAGTAGGAACTAAAGCCATTCAGTCCTGGCTCATCCCCTGCCTCTGGGCACTAACCTTTCCCTTCCCTATCCAGACATTGATGACTTCATTGTGGATGACGATGGACAACCACTGAAAAAACCTAAGTGGCGGAAAAAGCTTCCTGGATACACTGATGCGTGAGTGGGGTCTGGTGCGAGGTGGTGATAAGGGCATCTGAGTGGACCCGGGCAGGAAGGAGGAGGTCAGAGGCCTCTGCTAAAAATGGAACAGTCAGCTCTCAGCATTTTGCTTCCCTGCCCGTAATATCCTTTACCAGGCAGTGATGTCGGGCTGTTTCTAGAAGCTCTGATAGCTCTCTCAGCATTCAATGGCCGTGGTGGGATGAAGGTGGAGGCACACACAGGCAAGGATCCAGCCTCTCTCTTCCATCTGCAGCTCCATGTTCATTTGTTTATTTATTAGTCTTCTAAATATAATTTTGTTAGAAGAAAGCTTTCGCCCTGAGGGAATACTATAATGTCTTAGCAGAAGATGGATCTACTGAGTGTGATGTGAAACCATGTGCCCTGTTGCTGTTTGATCCTTGTCACTAGCACGTGCCAAAGATGGGCTTTTTAATCTCAATAAATAATAGTTTCCCCGGGCTTCCTTGGTGGCGCAGTGGTTGAGAGTCCGCCTGCCGATGCAGGGGACACGGGTTCGTGCCCCGGTCCGGGAAGATCCCACATGCTGCAGAGCAGCTGGGCCCGTGAGCCATGGCCGCTGAGCCTGCGCGTCCGGAGCCTGTGCTCCTCAACGGGAGAGGCCACAACGGAGAGAGGCCCGCGCACCGCAAAAAAAAAAAAAAAAGTTTCCCCAGAAATATCCCCCAGCTAAGCCTTTCCTCCGCAGTGAATATGCTTTTTTTGTTTACATTTCTCTTAACCTTTTTAGTCCCCTTGGGGTAGGTACAGGATCTCTGCAGGGGCTGCATTTGTCTCCTCTCACTGGAATCTGGGCCAACTGCCTTTTGCTCTCACCCACAGGGCCCTGCAAGAAGCCCAGGAGATTTTTGGTGTGGACTTTGACTATGACGAATTTGAGAAATATAATGAGTATGATGAAGAACTGGAGGAAGAGTATGAGTATGAGGACGATGAGGCTGAGGGCGAGATCCGAGTGCGCCCCAAGAAGACCACCAAGAAACGTGTGAGCCGCAGGAGCATCTTTGAGATGTATGAGCCCAGTGAGCTGGAAAGCAGCCACCTCACAGATCAGGACAATGAAATCCGAGCTACTGACCTGCCTGAGAGGTTCCAGGTAAGGAAGCACCAGTGTCTGTCCTGCTGAACTGTCATCAACTGCCCTGAGCCTCCTTGGTACAAGAGTTATAGCAGAGAAACAATCTAGCAACAATCTTAACAACAACGGTATATAGGGGAACTTCCCTGGCGGTCCACTGGTTAAGACTCCATGCTTCCACTGCAGGGGGCGCGGGTTCAATCCCTCATTGGGGCAGCGCAGCCAAAAAACACCAAAAAATGGTATACAGGAAGTCGGCTTTGAACCCCATCTGACCAGGCGTACGGGAAGTCTAGCTCAACATAGACTCTCCAGTGGCTTATGGTTTCTTGAGCAAATACACGACATGCCTACTTCTTGCCAGACAACACTCTTCCGGGTACTAGAAACGTGTGCCTCTGGAGCACATGTTTTTGTCCAGAAGTAGTGCATGTTTTTGCTACGTGAGATACAAGATAAAGTCAGTCTCATGCTGATGCCTTATCCCCTGCAGCTCCGTTCCATCTCCGTCAAGGGGGCTGAAGATGATGAACTGGAAGAAGAGGCTGACTGGATCTATAGGAATGCCTTTGCCACACCAACCATTTCTCTGCAGGTACCCAAAAAAGGATGCTATATTTTGACATGAACCAGAAGCTACTTCATTAGGATGAGGAGCTGCTTCTCCCCTGCTCCAAACATCTGTGGGCTTAGTATAGAATAGCATGTGTGTGCGGGTATGTGAGGGAAATTTTTCTAGATTTAATCTGAGAAGGTCATCCTGTGACAAGAAGCAGTTTTGCGTGTGGTAAGACAGAGCAAGTAATGGTGTCATTGCTGTTTCTTTTTTCTTCTGACTGTAGGAAAGCTGTGATTACCTAGACCGAGGGCAGCCAACCAGCAGCTTCAGTCGAAAAGGACCTAGCACAATTCAGAAGATTAAAGAGGCCCTGGGCTTCATGAGAAATCAACATTTTGAGGTAGCACCTCAAGCTCTAGTGGCCCACTGGTTAGAATTTCAACTGGGGGTGATGGAAAAGGTGGCTACCTCAGTCAGGTGGGGAGCCCCCTTCTGTCCGCAGCAGTGGTCCCTTGACTCAAGAAGCGTGAGGACCATAGACTCCAGTGATCCAGAGAACAGTGCTACCCCATTTGCAGCATTATCTTCTCCTGTTGGGGGTGGGTGAGGGAGAGCATGTGTCCTGGACGGGCCTGTGAGGGAGGCCAAGCTTCCTACTGTTGAATTTCCTGGAGCTGTTTATTCCTCTAACAAAGGGGGTCCTTGCAGATCTTTCCTCTCTGGCTGACTTGCCACCTCCTTGCCCCTCTAGGTGCCTTTCATTGCTTTCTACCGGAAGGAGTACGTGGAGCCCGAGTTGCATATCAATGACCTGTGGAGGGTGTGGCAGTGGGATGAAAAGGTAATATAGGGATCCATGCCCCTCAAGGGGTTGAGGGCTGGACTGGGTACTACCACTACTGGCACCCAAGTTCTCCTGTACGTATCAGGTGGCAGCCCAGACCCTGTCAGGCTTCCCCCAGGGTCTCCTGGTAAGGAACAGCATGGTCTTGGGTGTCCAAGGCTGAATACCATCCCTTACTCCTGCTTTGTCTTGTCCTAGTGGACCCAGCTGAGGATCCGTAAGGAGAACCTAACACGGCTGTTTGAGAAGATGCAGGCTTATCAGTACGAGCAAATCTCTGCTGACCCTGACAAGCCCCTTGCTGATGGCATCCGGGCTCTGGACACCACCGACATGGAGAGGTAGCATATGCAGGGTTTATTCCATTACAGGGAGCCCTCACACCAAAGGCAGGCCCCCGCCCTTCCACCCCCACCCCAGAGCAGCATAACCTTGCAAAATTCTCAGCACGGGACCCGTTCCTTAGAATCCCAACTTATCAACACGTCAAAAGTGATCTTTCTGACAGGGAAATTCCTGTTACTTATCCATCTTGGTATAAAAGGTTAAGAGGATCAGATAGTCATGTTTGCTTATTTATATGTTCCCCGTGGGAAAAGCTACATGGGAAACCAAACTACAACCAGAAAGTAGCTTGGTGAGCCTGGAATCAGAGAGGGGTGTGGGAGGGGAGCAGATGATTTTAGTGGCCAGCGGCATGAACCTGGGAAAGAAGGACAAGGACTGTCTCAAGGACTCTGAACCGGAGACATGCTGCCTCATCTGCCTCTCCCTTTTTGTTGCCATTTCTAACAACCACCAGCCACCACTTATTTGACATATTCCTCCTTTAAGATACCTTGATTGCAGTTAAGTCATGGTCTGGGGCCAATGCATGTCTTTAATAATTGGAGAATATAGGTACTCATCCTAGTTGGGATCTTGCCTCATGGGAATTGGACCTCTTGTAGCAAAACTGGGGTATACCCTTCCTCTGTGACAATTGAGGTCTTATGTCCCTTCCCTCCAGGCTCAAGGATGTACAATCAATGGATGAACTGAAAGATGTCTACAATCATTTCCTGCTTTATTATGGTCGTGACATCCCCAAGATGCAGAATGCCGCCAAGGCCAGCCGCAAGAAGCTAAAGCGTGTAAGGGAAGAGGGAGATGAGGAAGGTGAGTGTTGGAAAAGAAAACCTAGAGGCTTGGTGGCCATGGCCTTTCCAAGGATCCCCTTGGCCGATTACACTTCGGGGCTTCTCTACATGTGTCAGATCCTTGGGAGTGATTGGAAACCGGAAACCAGAGGACTAACTCATGTTTTCTTCCTAGGTGATGGTGAGGAGGCAGAAGATGAGGAGCAGAGAGGGCCAGAGCTCAAGCAGGCTTCCCGCCGAGATATGTACACCATCTGCCAGAGCGCTGGGCTAGGTAAAAACGAGCTGTATACATTCCCCAGTGGTCACTGGTAGGTAGGAAGAGGACCTAAAGGACCTCTGAGTGAGTCACCAGTCCACTTCTAACACTTGCTACCATGACCCACACCCACGCCACAGGAATGGTCCAGCCTCTCCCATAATTTCTGAAGGAGTGGGAAACACACGATCAGAGAGAGGGAGTTCATCCTATCTTTGAGAAGTTCTTTTACTAAACGTTAACTTCCACCTTAGTTCTGACCCCAGTAGTCACATAGAAAATTGCTACTTTTTCTGCTTTGTGACAGCCTGTTAGGTCTTTAAAGTCAGCGTTTTCACTGTTCACTGTAAAACATCCTGCTCCTGCTCATTTGTGATCCCTTTAAAGTCTAACGCCCAGAATTGCTGCTCTAGACTGAAAGCCAAGAGGTTACTGGGCCCAGCTGTTGGCTCACCTTTCACCCTCCTGGTTTGCTTTAGATGGCTTGGCAAAAAAGTTTGGGCTTACTCCTGAGCAATTTGGGGAAAACCTCCGGGACAGTTACCAGAGGCACGAGACAGAGCAGTTTCCTGCAGAGCCCTTGGAGCTGGCCAAGGATTATGTTTGCAGGTAGGCGTTGCAGTAGGTGGCTGGCAGGAGGAGGGACCTGAGGGCAAAGATGTCGTCATCCTGCAGCTCCTCCATTTTCCCTACAGCCAGTTCCCTACACCAGAAGCTGTGCTGGAAGGTGCCCGCTACATGGTAGCCCTGCAGATTGCCCGAGAGCCCCTTGTCCGGCAGGTGCTGAGGCAAACTTTCCAGGAGAGAGCCAAGCTCAATATAACCCCCACCAAGAAAGGCAGAAAGGTAAGCCAGTTGAGGGGCTTTGATCTAGCATGTGGTCCAGCTCTGTTTGATTGAACTGAGTTTCTTGCCTTCACACTTAGCTGAGCTGTCTGCCTGAGAGCAGAGAGTCGGTCTTTTTTCCAAGGGTCAAGCCCAGTCTGTCTGTTGACTGATGATTCCCTCTTGTGTACAGGATGTGGATGAAGCCCACTACGCTTACTCCTTCAAGTACTTAAAGAACAAGCCTGTTAAGGAACTGAGAGATGACCAGTTCCTCAAGATATGCCTGGCTGAAGATGAAGGGCTGCTCACCATTGACATCAGCATAGACATGAAGGGGGTGGAAGGGTAAGCAAAGCTCTGGGCTGGGGGCTCTTTGGGAAGGGCTTGGTCAGTAGTCTGTTGGAAGGAGGGGTCCCTCAGGAATGTGAACCACACTTTCAGAACTGAGCAAACCACCGTCCCTGGCTCAGTCACTCCCAGTGTTCAAGGGCATTTGGCCATCACCTTTTCTCTGTCCCTGACACCACAGTGTTGTCTCTCCTCAGCTATGGCAATGACCAGACGTATTTTGAAGAAATCAAACAATTTTACTACCGAGATGAGTTCAGCCACCAGGTGCAGGAGTGGAATCGGCAGCGCACCATGGCCATCGAGCGAGCTTTGCAGCAGTTCCTGTACGTGCAGATGGCCAAAGAGCTCAAGAACAAGCTGCTGGCCGAAGCCAAAGAATATGTCATAAAGGTAAGGACAGGAGCTAGTGATCTTCAGTCACATGATTTCCCCAAGCTAGAGCTGAGAGTGAAGGCACCCCTTAATAGCTGTCCTATAGCTAATGGGGAAACACTGGGGGCAGGCTTAGTGTAACCTGAGAGGGAGTGCAAACAAGGTCACGGGTCACTCCAAGACCTCCCCACTTGAAGAGCCTCTTCCCTCCCTCCCCCACTGCATACACATACTCTTTGTTTATACGTCTGGCCTCTGTGTACTCTCCTATTTCTAAAAGCAAAGTGCGCCTTCAGGTTGTAAGTGTGCTGAGGGCTAGGAATGTGCATGCATATAAATAGGACCTTTGCAAATGTGTGCCTGCATCTGTTTCCTTAACCTACTTGGCGGGCCTGCTGGACGTAGTGACTGGTGTGCCTCCTCCGCAGGCCTGTAGTCGGAAGCTCTACAACTGGTTGAGGGTGGCACCCTACCGGCCAGATCAACAGGTAGAGGAAGATGATGACTTTATGGATGAGAACCAAGGGAAGGGCATCCGAGTCCTAGGCATTGCTTTCTCCTCTGCCAGGTAACTTCCTGTCTGGCATCACCCCTTATCTGTCTCCCTAGTCTCGTTTTTCTCTTACTCATATCCTCATATTGCTGATTATCACACAGTTCTTTTTCTGTTGGGCTGGCAGAGATCACCCTGTGTTCTGCGCCTTGGTCAACGGTGAAGGAGAAGTGACAGACTTCCTCCGGCTGCCTCATTTTACCAAACGGCGAACTGCATGGAGAGAGGAAGAACGGGAGAAGAAGGCAAGTGACTAGGACAGGTTACCAAGTGTACATCTTGAGCACATCTTATACTTCAGTGGGGATAAGAGTTTATGGTCTATGTATATGTATAACTGATTCACTTCGTTATAAAGCAGAAACTAACACACCATTGTAAAGCAAATATATCCCAATAAAGATGTTAAAAAAAAAAAGAGTTTATGGCCTAAGCAACATCCTGTGCAAGACCCTGATTATCTCTGACTTGGTCCCTGACCTCTTAAGTCCTGGGATAAGTCTCACTTCAGTAGGCAGTAGATGGCACTCAAGTTCTAGTGCAGAATTTCCTTCTGGCTTGAAGCCGGTTCTTAGGCCTTACGTGCTTCTGGGAGCTGCCATAACTGCCTCTGTTTTTACCAGCATCTGGGTCAGCTTGTTCCAGGAGCTGAAAGCCAGTGTGGCATTAAGCCAATCTTTTCTCTGCTTTAGCATTTGTGTTTCTACCAGGGAAAGAGAAATTTGAATTCATCTCGTGTATATGCTTCTGATTTTTTTTAGCATAAAGGTATCTTTCAATTTTATTGACAGAGCTCCATTCTAAAAAATAATTTTCAACAAACAGCTCTTTAAAAAAAGAAAGAAAAATCTTAAAGTGGAGATTAGAATAGTCTTGACTGCCAGACAGTGGTTTATGTTAAAAAAAGACTTAGGTATGTTTAGTTAACCACAACTCAAGTATAAGCCAGAAGTGTAATAATCTTAGGAAATATTAACAGAAGTACAATATTCAAACTAGAGGTCCTAGTCCCCTCGTTTTGTCTTCCAGTTTGACAACGTGTGATGCATCATTGTTCTGTGGTCTTATAAGGTCTCAAGCTACTTAGGGAGAGAGAAGTGCTTGAAATCTCCCTATCCTCAAAGTCCTTCAGCTCCAATTTTCTTTCACTCCAGGCTCAAGACATTGAAACTCTAAAGAAATTCCTCCTGAACAAAAAGCCTCATGTGGTGACAGTTGCAGGAGAGAACAGGTAGGGGTACCAGGGGATTGGGCCAGGCCTGGCTTAAAGTCACTCATCCTTTATTGTTGAATCTGCTCTGTCCCTGTTACAGAGTAGGCATGCGCCTGTGTAGAGCCTTGGTAATATCCCCATCCCCAGGGGATATCCCTGGGGATATTGTACCTCTTTGTCTTCAAAGCTCTCTCCTCCCCCACTCCCAGCCATGAGATTGTTCATCCCTGAGAAACTGTCCAGAAATATCCCTGACCAGCACCCCTCATTCCTCCAGGGATGCCCAGATGTTGATTGAGGATGTGAAGCGCATTGTGCATGAGCTGGACCAAGGTCAACAGCTGTCCTCTATTGGGGTGGAGCTGATTGACAATGAATTGGCCATTCTCTATATGAACAGCAAGAAATCAGAGGTAATGCTGGAGCCCCACCCTTAGGCCCTGCACAGGCAAGAGCTATCAATCCCAGGGAGTTGGGGAAACAAAGATTATGGGGGCACAGGACTGCACCTGTTCACTTACCTATGCAGAGGATCTCCATTGTGCCAGTCATGGTTCAGATGGAGAGCCCCAGAGATTAAATTGGTCCCAGGAAAAATGGTCCCAGAGAAGAGAAATTGACTTAAAAAGCCAGGCGGTTTGGATTTCCTCTTGCTGTTAGAGCTGAGGAGACTTTATGGCCCTGCTGACCCTCGTTTGACTCTAGGCAGAGTTCCGGGATTACCCTCCTGTGCTGAGACAGGCAGTCTCCCTGGCCCGGCGTATCCAGGACCCTCTGATTGAATTTGCCCAGGTTTGCAGCTCTGATGAAGACATTCTGTGCCTCAAGTTTCACCCCTTGCAGGTGAGTAGGATTTGACAGATAGGCCCAAGTGGACAGAGTGGCACAATAACCTTATCCCTGCCTGCTGTGTGTCGACAGGAGCATGTGGTGAAAGAAGAGCTGCTCAATGCCTTGTACTGTGAATTTATCAACCGAGTCAATGAGGTTGGAGTTGATGTCAACCGTGCCATTGCCCACCCCTACAGCCAGGCCTTAATTCAGTATGTCTGTGGCCTGGGACCTCGAAAAGGGACCCATCTCCTAAAGGTAGGATTGGGTTGAATCAGAAAAAAAGAAAAGTTCTATTTCATTGAACCTTTACTTTGCCAATATGCTTTGACAGGCAGACCAAGGTCAGAGAGGTAAAGGCACTTTACCTCTTGCCTAGAGTCATGAAGCTAGAGAGGGTCAAGAGTCAGACTTCAGACCAGGTGGCCACAGTCATGGTCTTCACTACCGTACAGTGGTGGCTCATGGAAAAGATAACCTGAGCCATGATTTAAAAGAAATGGAGGAAAGCGAGAGTGTACTAGACACAGACCTCAGGATAGTGGGGGTTTTTGTTTTTTTGTTTTTATATATTTATATATATATATATATATATATACATATATGTATGTATGTATTATTTATTTATTTTTGGCTGCATTGGGTCTTTGTTGCTTCATGCAGGCTTTCTTTAGTTGTGGCGAGCAGGAGCTACTCTTCCTTGTGGTGCGTGGGTTTCTCATTGCAGTGGCTTCTCTTGTTCCAGAGCTCGGGCTCTAGGCGCACGGGCTCAGTAGTTGTGGCACGTGGGCTCTAGAGCGCAGGCTCAATAGTTGTGGCGCATGGGCTTTGTTGCTCCGTGGCATATGGGATCTTCCCAAACCAGGGCTCGAACCCGTGTCCCCTGCATTGGCAGGCAAATTCTTAACCACGGTGCCACCAGGGAAGCCCAGGATAGTGGGGGTTTTTTCCCTAGTGGAAAAAAAGGATTTCAATACAGAGGAGGGTATGTAGTGATCTTCAAGAGTATTTGTAATTTTTTTTTTCTTAATATGGGGTGGCTACTTGACTGTATCATTAACTTTGAAGCAGTACGTTGGGTATGTATTATCTTTGCTTGGCATAGTGTAGTCTTTTAACATAATTTTTTTAGTAGCAGTTAGTGTGGTGTAGTGCTCAGTTAGATATCGGGGTGTGGCGGCAAAATTCCCATCATGGAGGGTTTCCCAGAGACCTGAAAGCAGGCTGGGAGGTGGGGCCTGCCTACTGCTCCAGCTTACTCCAGTCTGCTCTTCTAGATCCTGAAACAGAACAACACCAGGCTCGAGAGCCGGACCCAGCTGGTCACCATGTGCCACATGGGTCCCAAAGTCTTCATGAATTGCGCTGGCTTCCTCAAGATCGATACGGCCTCCCTGGGGGACAGGTGATGCCCTCTGCCTGGGTGGGCCAAGAGGAATTCTCTTGGGCTTTGCTTTGGGGATTCAGGGATTAGGGCTGTCAAAGGGCCACAAGCTGTTTAAATTAGGAAATGTTTTAAAGCAAAGGTGAGGAACCTTTATTTAGTCGAGCCTCTGACCTATGGAAAAGATCAGTTCAATTATGTGAAGCTTTTTTGTGAGAGAAACATAAAAAGAACCAACTTAGTGTATAAATTAAGGACAGAAAACATAAGACTTGGTTCAGTAAACACATACTTGTTCTGTTGTTAATGGTTTGTTGTGGCTAGATAAGGGTGGGAATAGAAGGGGCAGTGGAGAAGCAGTGTGGGGGTCTGAGGCATAAGGAAGGGGGAGAGAGATTTGGTATGTTTTGAGATGATGTTATTGAGAGAAAGTTCTATTCACTTGGACTTTGGACTTCACTATTGACCTCTTCCTCTCCAGAAGTTATCAACTCAGTCTTTGGAGGATCTTTTCCACGGGCACATAGCTCCTCATTCAGTAATGGAAATCAGTGGGGAAATAGGCTTCAAGTTCTAAAACTTCATTTTCCACCCAGCTTTGCTGTAACACTCCACGAATAACATAGGTCCATGTGAGTGCACGGGCAAGACCAGCCTGGGAAGGCTTTATGGGGGAAAGTAGCTGTCAGCAAATTCTCAAAGGTCTTCTTCCCCCTTCTTGTTTTATCTTATTATAAGACTTATATAATATAAGTTCATGATATAAAATTCAACATATAGAAATATTATGCAGAAAGTGGAAGTCCCCCATAATCCCACCCCCCAGAGATAATTACCATAACAAGTTGATGTATACTACAACTTTTCTAAATTTTATTTTTGCTATGCATTTACTAACTACCCATTTACTACAAAAATGGGATCATACGGTTCATAGTGTTTTGCAGTGCATTTTTCACGTATCAATATATTGTGGCCATCTTTCCATGTCAGCACACATAGATCTACCTCATTCTTTTTAATGGCTGTATAGTATTCCATTGTATGGAGGTACCCTAATTTATTTAACCAGTTCCCCATTGGTGGACATCTGGGTTGTTACTAGAAGCTTCTCGTTATATATCCTGCCCCTTTTCTGCCTTTCCTTCAGCACTGACTCATATATTGAAGTCCTTGATGGTTCCCGAGTTCACCCTGAGACCTATGAGTGGGCCAGGAAGATGGCAGTGGATGCTCTGGAATATGATGAGTCAGCCGAGGATGCCAACCCTGCAGGGGCCCTTGAGGAGATCTTGGAAAACCCAGAGCGACTCAAGGACCTGGACTTGGATGCCTTTGCAGAAGAACTGGAGAGGCAGGTGGGTGACAGTGTAGAAGGCCTGGCACAGAAACTATCCCAAGTGGCCTAGTTGAGAGGAGACTTAGGCAGCAAGTCCTCAGAGAATTCCTAATAGTGTTAGTGTAGGAGACCTGATCCTTCTCCCTCCCCGTGCTGTACTGGGTTTCTCAAGGAAGTTTTCAGTCTGCTTATTAAGGAGCCGAGGACGTCTCAGAGACTGCTGTATTCATTGTTGGGGGCACATTGCGAGGGAGCTGGGAGGGGGTGAGTAGCAGGGTTTCCTTCTAGGCCCTCTTTCCTCCTTTCCAGTGGTGCGGTTTTGCATTTGTCTGTTTTATACATTGGGGTTCTGTGAGGCATTTTTATCAGAACAGTGTTCCATGGCTAAGAAAAAGGTTGAAAACCTCCTTTAGTAAATGTTGGGGGGAAAGAAGAGAAACCCTGACAGGAGCCAACTGGCTTACTTCTTTCATTGAAACCCCTGATGGCTCAGTTGGGGAGCAGTTGCAAAGCTCTTCTTGACGGGGGCTTCTTCCCCAGGGCTATGGTGACAAACACATCACTCTGTATGACATCCGAGCAGAGCTGAGCTGTCGGTATAAGGACCTCCGGACAGCCTATCGCTCTCCCAACACAGAGGAAATCTTCAATATGTTAACCAAAGAAACACCAGAGACCTTCTACATTGGTAAATTCTGTGTCTGTTTTTTAGCTGGAGGAGGATATGTAGGGGTGAGGGGATGTGTTTACTGTACACATTCAAACCAAGCAACAGTTCCAGCAGAATGAGGCAGGTTTGTACTGTAGGTGGGAAAGACCAGGGAAACTTTTAAGAAGATTATAGCGCCCTGAGCTGGAAGTCAAAGCTGAGTTCAAGGTCAGATTATGCTTTTAACCTGCTGCTGTGGGGTCTTCATGGGGTCAGTCTTATGGCCTCATTTTCCTGTCATCAAATGAGGGGGAAGATCTCCCTTTTCGAGGATGTGAAGGAAATCAGTGGAGATGCTCTAGGACAGACGTTCTGTCACTAAATGGCTGGTGGGAAGGAGTTACCTCTCCAGTTCTCTTAGCCTGCTTCCTGTTCTCTTCTTCCCTTCCCTCTCCTCCTCTCCCCTTACTCCAGGAAAGCTCATTATCTGCAACGTCACTGGCATCGCCCATAGGCGTCCACAGGGTGAGAGCTATGACCAAGCAATCCGCAATGATGAGACAGGGCTATGGCAGTGCCCCTTCTGTCAACAGGACAATTTCCCTGAACTAAGTGAGGTGCGTGCTGCATTGTTACCATGGTAACTCTGAATTTCCTTTATCGGATGTTCTCAGTGCCCTAGAAAGGAACCAAGAATGGGGATAGTTTAGATGACACTTTACCAAGTGAACACACAAAGAAGGAAGAGGGCTGGAATGCATATAGGCCTAACATGAAGTCCCTCTGTATGCTAGTCAGAAATGATCTATGTGGTTTTTTCTGTTCTCGCTCAACCCTTAATCCTTGTTTCCCATTCTCTGAGGATGTAGCTCAACCAGAGTAGAGACAAGAGGATATATGCATTTCTCACATACAGTGTAGGTAGGCACTGTGTCCCTCTGATAGTTAGAAGGTATCTGTAAGGCTCCCTTCAATTTTTTCATTGTCCACACACATCTTAATTTTTCCCACATTCTTCTAGACATCATCTGCTTTTCTCATGGTTAGAACTCATAAAAGCCATCCTGAAAGCTTTTTCTGGATCCTCAAATGTTATTTAGGCAGACTGTAAAATAGACAGTTTCTTAACTTTACCCAATAAAAGAAGCTGGTGAGATTTGTCCAGGTTATAAAAGAGCCAAGGTGTGCCTGGTTCACTGAAATGAGTTGTTCTGAGGAGACTGACAGAGATATTTCTTATGCCCACTAGGTCAGAACAGAATGGGAGAGAGGGGCTTCAGTTGTAGCTGGAGGGACATATAAATTAGATTAACATAAAAAATTGGTCTGATGGCCAGTGGTGCCAAGCATGAGTTATGAGTCAAGGGACTTTGGGAATATTCAAATTCTGTGTTGCTGGGTGGCTGAGTCGTTGTGTTCTCACATCATGATGCCAGTGTCAATGGTAGAATGAATTACAGCACTCCTGGCAGCTCTTTTCTGAATGTGTGATCTCCAGAATCTTAATGATCAAGCTCCTCTCCTGATGCCCTCTTTAGGTCTGGAACCACTTTGACAGTGGTTCATGCCCAGGCCAGGCCATCGGTGTCAAAACAAGGCTAGACAATGGTGTCACTGGCTTCATCCCCACCAAATTCCTCAGCGACAAAGTGGTAAAGCGGCCGGAGGAGCGAGTGAAGGTAGGTGAATGACTGGGGTAAGGCCCCTGGTGCAGTTTTCAGCTGCCCAAATCAGGCTGGCTTTGGGCTGTCCCCACCAGGAGTTAGGCTCTGTTCCCAGTGGCTCCTGGTGGGGAGCATTTCAGAAGGATTTATAACCAGTTGAGTGAAGTCAGGGCGAGAACCGTCTGTCTGAATGAGGAGCAGCTTTTGTGCCCTGCCTTTGTGAAATGTCATCAAATTGCCGGCCCTTTGAGAGAGGGCTCTCTCTTCCTGCGTGGGAGGCTGTGGTTTAGTCCGGCGGGCAGGAAGCAGGGCCCAGCATTACGTGCTGGGAAGCAGAAAGGCTAAGCTCCCTTTCTGTTCTAGTATTCTCCTGTCAGAGCTGCCATTTGTTCTGCACACACTAGATACCAGCCCTTGACATTTACATATGTTGACTCAGATCTCACAGCCTGATGGGGAAGGAAATAGTACCTTCTTTTTTCAGAGAAATTTGAGTGCCTTTTCCAGGATCAGCTGGTTTGTTAGTGATACAGCTGGTACCACATCTGCCAAATTCTCTGGTTCTAAGTGTTGTGAACCCCTGAGCCTATGGACTTAGGAAGGCTGGGGAAAGACATTCCGAATACAGGCATACCTGATTTTATTGACCTTTGCAGATACTGTTTGTTTGTTTGTTTTTACAAATTTAAGGTTGGTAGTAACCCTGCATCGAGCAAGTCTATCAGTACCATTTTCCCAACAGCATTTGATCACTTCGTGTCTCTGTGTCACATTTATGTGTGGTAATTCTCACAGTATTTCAGACTTTTTCATTATATTTGTTAGGGTGATTTGTGACCAGTAGTCTTTGATGTTAGTCTTGCAGAAAGATTAGGACTCACTAAAGGCTCAGGTGACGGTTAACGTTTTTAAGCAATAAAGTATTTTTTAACGAAGGTATGTACATTTTTTAAAACATAATAGTGTTGCACCCTTAGTAGACTATAGTGTGAACATAACTTTTATATGTACCGGGAAACTAAAAAATTCTTGTGACTCACTTTATTGTGATATCTGCTTTATTGCGGTGGTCTGGAACTGAGCCTGCAATATCTCCAAGGTATGCCTGTAAATGAAGCTAGGGAGATTTTCAGAAGGAGAGCCATGCAGATGACTGGGTTTTGTCACTCTTTAGACAGAAGGGCTCAAATCAGGGGTAAAGTATAGAAAATAGCTACTACTTTGCTTTCCCTCCAAAAAGGGCAGCCAGACTTGGATCACATCCTAGCAGCAATAATTAGGCAGCTTTATGAGAAAAGGGAATATTACCAGTGACAGAATATGTCCCAGGAGGCTTCAGTTGGTTTTTCTGCCTAGAGTGGGAGGCATCAGTACAGGGCACAGACTATAGTCTGCAGACGAAACTGAACTCTGAACTCCTGCTAATCTGCCACTCAGTAGCTGGCTGGCTTTGGGCAGTCACTCCACCTTTCTGCCTGGACTTTGCTTTTCTCACGTGTAAAATAGGGCATCGGGCTAGACCATCTTTGTCCCTTCCAGCTCAAATGTTCTGTGGATCTAGGTGGGAATGACTGTTCACTGCCGCATCATGAAGATTGACATCGAGAAGTTTAGTGCAGACCTGACCTGCCGTACCTCAGACCTCATGGACAGGAACAACGAGTGGAAACTGCCCAAGGACACCTACTATGACTTTGATGCTGAAGCAGCAGACCACAAGCAGGAGGAGGACATGAAACGGAAGCAGCAGCGGACCAGTGAGTGTGCCCATGACCATGCCTGTGCACCCCAAGTCCTGGCAGCTCTCCCTCTGCAGGATGCACTGCTGACTGCTCAGCTTCCCAGTGGGAGTGAGTGCTCAGCTCTGAGGTGCTGAGACCCAGAGGCATCATGAAAGGGAGCCATTGGCAGGGCTGGAAGCTGGGGTCTCCTTGGGTCACATTTTCTTTGCTAATGCACTGTGACTCTTAAAGCTTCCTTCTCTCAGCACCCAGGGGCCCAGGTTAACATATCGTTCGTATCAGAGAATCCAGGCCCAGAGAGGGTGAAAGAGTCTCAGAATTCAGTAGTGGGTCAGAGATTAAGCCATGGCCTGTTCCATTGATGTTGGCTCCCAGTCCCATCACCTGATCTATACTTCTTTCCTGCTCTCTTCAGCATATATCAAGCGAGTGATTGCACACCCATCCTTCCATAATATAAATTTTAAGCAAGCAGAAAAAATGATGGAGACCATGGACCAGGGTGACGTGATCATCCGACCGAGCAGCAAGGGTGAAAATCACCTGACAGTGACCTGGAAGGTCAGTGACGGCATATACCAGCACGTGGATGTGCGGGAAGAAGGCAAGGAAAATGCCTTCAGCCTGGGAGCCACCCTGTGGATCAACAGTGAGGTGAGAGGCAGCCCCTGCCTGCACTAGCATCCCCACTCCTGCTTCCAGAAACAAACCACTCTCACCTTAGTTACTGGTATGCATTGTATTTTAGCTACACAGAGCAACAAAACAGGAGGTTGGTTATGAAATGAGTAATTTGATATCAGTTTTGTATATTTTGCACTTCTTTCCCTGTTCTCCAGATTTTAAAATAGACTAGAGAACCGCTGGAGGAAGAGGAGAAAATACACATGCAAGCGCTTCATGCACAACACACACACACCAAATTTCTTTGTCCTGTTTTCAGTGGAGAGAAATTTTATGAAGCCCCTATTGTCCCCAAGCACTGAGGGAGAACTAAGGTTATGAATTAAAGGATTTTGTGCCTTGTAAGCTAGTAAATCTGGGCATGACTCAAGCAGATGGATACATTGAGGGGACTTTGCAGCAGAGTGAGGCTGCAGCAGGGCTGGGAAGTTCCTCCCCTCCAGTGGGTTCTCTTCCAAGTGGATTTGATGAAAGGCTGAATCTCAGCTCTGGATATGACAGTCGGGGCCTTTTTCTTCCCACAGGAATTTGAAGACTTGGATGAGATTGTTGCCCGCTATGTTCAGCCTATGGCATCCTTTGCCCGGGACCTTCTGAACCACAAGTATTATCAGGACTGCAGTGGTGGGGACCGTAAGGTGAGCCCAGGGCCCTGCAAGGGATGACACCTCCCAGTCACTTACGGATGTATGGTTTCCCTTCAGTGTAGGGGATGCTCAGCTGGTGAAGGAGGTGTACATCATGTGTGAGCCAGACATTGTGTACCAAGCATGCTGCTATCCCAACCTCTCCCCCTCATTCTACCCCCAGAAATTAGAGGAGCTGCTCATCAAAACTAAGAAGGAGAAGCCCACCTTCATTCCCTATTTCATCTGTGCCTGCAAGGAACTGCCCGGCAAGTTCCTACTGGGATACCAGCCCCGGGGTAAACCCAGGTGAGCACTGGTGCTGAGAAGGTGCTGCCACTGGGGTCCACAGATAGGCTAGCAGGCCCCCAAACAGTACTCTCTCTGGTTCTGCTTGACTGCCTTTCTCCTCTTATCTGTTTAGAGTGGAGGTGGAGGTTGGAGGTGGGGAAAGAGGGTGATGATTTAGAGGCAAAAGGCAGACTGAATAAGAAAGGTTCTTTAATCAACCCTGTGAAAAAGAGTTCCCTTCACCTCTTCTCCCTCCCAGAGAGTGATAGAAATCACCAGACACTCTCTCTACCTGACTGGCAAAGATGGGGGCCAACACACTGGTCACTCCTTCCACTCTCTGCTTCACCCTCACCAGGGCTTTTCAGCACACGGTGGCTCACTGTTGCTGTGGTGAGCCTGTGCTGAACAGGGATAGGTCAGGAAAGCATCTCTTCCAGTCACCAACCTGCTCCGCTCCCTTCTGTGTATGACTGACAGGCTGGCCTTCCTAGGTATTCCTCTATCTGAGTCCCTCCTTTGTTCACCCTGCATCAGACAAAGTCTGATTTCCTTAGGCCTGCTTTCTTTGTGTCCGTTACCCAGACTGATAGCCATACTAGCCTTCTCTACTCCCCCATCCTCCCTTCGGTCCTTGGCCAGAGCCTGTGCCTTTCTGCTCTTAGTCCTGTACTGCTCGCACATGATGCACAGTGTGGGCTCTATTAGGAGGGGCTCAGAGGCCAGAGGACAAGGAGCTCTGGACTCTGGACCCTGCACCATCGTGGGCATTTCTGGAATATTGTGCTTGTTTCTGAGAAGCCTTTTCTGACTCACCAGCATGCTTCCAGAAGATGGCAGCCAGGGCCATGTGGCGGTTGGAAACTATCCCATGAGCAACAGTTGAACAAACAGGGGACTTTAACCAGGAGCAGAGGCAACATGATAGCGTCCCTTGGAAAGGGGTACAAACTCCTTGTGGTGCAGAATGAACAACAGTTGGGTAGAAGATCTAGGAAGCAGGTTTCAGCTTAATATGAGTCAGCACATTGCCATACTTATTAGCGTTGACTGTTGGCTGTTGACAGCTATCCTTTATTGAGCACAATCTGTTTTAAGTGTTGTGATAAGTGCTTTATGTGTTGTCTCATTTATTCCTCATACCCACGCTATAGGTTTAAGTGTTGTTATCCTCATTTTACAAATGAGGCCGAGATTCAGGTTTAGTAACTTGGTACAAGCCATATAGGTGATGAGTGGCAGAGACAAAACTGGAACAAGGACTGGGTCTGAACCCAGAGCCCATCCTCTGATCCACTCTCTGCTCTGGCAAAGTGTTAAATAAGGGCAGACCAGCCACCGTCAAGAAGCACTTCCAGATTCCGGCTCGTGGGGAGCTGTGCTTTGCTGCCCTGGGAGGCCCCTCCCAACCCTGACACTGTGATCTCAGTAACCCTCACCTGCAGTGTGCTGCCGACATACTGCAGCACAGGACGGTGGCCCAGCCCCCAGCAAGGCTTCTTCTGGCAGCCTGAACATAGCACACCAGGGGCTGCTGACTCCTGGCGTTGCCTGGACTCTGCTGTGCCCTTCTCACCTCACCCAGAGTGCAGCCTCCTTTTACAGGGTCAGGGACTGGCTCTTTTATCTCTCCTTTCCCCCAGCACCCAGTGTGGCTACTTCACATGGTGGAAATCTGCTCTGGCCGCTCTTTTACAGCTGGCCACAAGTGGTATCTGATGCACGTTTCCTCCCAAAATCCCAGGATAGAATATGTAACAGTGACTCCAGAAGGATTCCGGTACCGGGGCCAAATCTTCCCGACTGTGAATGGCCTTTTCAGATGGTTTAAGGATCATTATCAGGATCCTGTACCAGGTGAGTTCTACTCTCTCTGACTTGTGGAGTGTGGTTGAGGGACGTCTAAGTGCTGAGTCAAGCAAGTGCTGAGTCAGCCCTTCTACAGGAAGGGCTGAGGCCTAGGCTGTCATTGTAGTTCTCTTAATTCCTATTCCATCTTCCACTTTGCCTGTACAGCTTCCCTATTTTTTTTTTAATTTATGTATTTATTTGGCCACACCACGTGGCTTGTGGGATATTAGTTCCCCGACCAGGGGTTGAACCCATGCCCTCAGCAGTGAGAGCGCAGAGTCCTAACCACTGGACTGCCAGGGAATCCCCCCAGCTTCCCTTCTTTCCACCCACCTCAGTACCTCTCCCAGCCCCCGAGTTGTAAAACCAGAAGTAGGTTTCTGGTGAGACATAATTTGGGCCATTTCTTGCAGGCATCACCCCCAGTAGCAGCAGCAGGACCCGGACACCTGCCTCTATCAATGCTACCCCAGCCAATATCAACCTTGCAGGTAAGGAGCTCGTGCCGGGGACTGGGGGTAAGAGGGATGGAGCTAGAAGGACTGTCACCTCTAACATGCCCATCTCCCACCTCTGTGTGCTTACAGATCTGACACGGGCTGTGAACGCCCTGCCCCAGAACATGACCTCACAGGTGTTCAGTGCCATTGCTGCCGTGACAGGCCAAGGCCAGAACCCTAATGCCACCCCAGCGCAGTGGGCCTCCAGCCAGTATGGCTATGGCGGCAGTGGAGGGGGCAGCAGCGCTTACCACGTACGTGGCTTGGGGAGGAGACTCCCTGCAGAGGGTGGGGAAGGGTGAAAGGGAACGGTCATCCTTTACCAGCCTGTGTCCATAGACTGGCCTCTGCAGTGCCCACCACGAGGGCCTTCCTAAGGAGAGGGTGCTACCACAGCATTAGGAACTGTCTCCAGCAGATGTTCCTTTTTCTCAGGCCCATTTAAGGGGAACGGGAATGAGAGAAGTTCTGACCTTTCCACAGAGTCTTTTGGGATCTTTAGAATCCTCAAGCCTCTAGCAACCTCAAGTGGTCAAGGGTGCACTGTGGTGTCGTGCCAGGTCCCATCGGGTTGGCCTGCCTCTGCTGCTCAGAACCACACACTGCTCAGGAGAGGGTCAGCTGGAAGGCTCTGGATGGAGCCCAGATTTTCAGCTTGCCAGAAATTCACAGAAAAACCAAATAAGCACAAAACCCGTCCCGATTCAACTGTTCACCCTTCTCCAGGTGTTCCCGACGCCAGCCCAGCAGCCGGTGGCCACGCCACTAATGACCCCCAGCTACTCCTACACAACCCCAAGCCAGCCCATCACCACACCACAGTACCACCAGCTACAGGCCAGCACCACCCCTCAGTCTGCCCAGCCCCAGCCCCAGCCCTCCTCCAGCTCCCGGCAACGGCAGCAGCAGCCAAAGTAAGTATACAGATGGTGGCACAGAACAGGTTATTAGTAGAGGGAGGTACTCTGGATCTTCTGACAGCCACGGCCCAGGTGATGTCCCCAGCAGGACTACTTTCTGGGAGAAGAGGGAAGAACACAGTCTGGCAGCAGGCCATGGCTGCTGTCCATAGAGGCGAGGTCCATTTCTGCAAGAATGGATGCTCACCAGTGATTGCTGGGAAGGCTTTCTTCTAGGGAGTCCCAGACTCAAAGGCCCTTGTTCTCCCTCCCAGGTCCAACAGCCATGCAGCCATCGACTGGGGGAAGATGGCGGAACAGTGGCTGCAGGAGAAGGAGGCAGAACGGCGGAAACAGAAGCAGCGGCTGACACCTCGGCCCTCCCCCAGCCCTATGATCGAAAGCACCCCCATGTCTATTGCTGGCGACGCCACCCCACTCCTGGACGAGATGGATCGGTAGGGGGCCTGCTCCTAGGACTCTGGTTACCTCTGAGGCTGGGAGAGGCCTGGCTGCCCATTGCCTCACTCCTTGCCCCTCCTTTTCTGTCCATAAAGTGGAGTGAATTGACGTTCTCTTTGGTGGTCAGCCTGGATGGGTGACAGTCTGGATGGCCTTGCGCACTTGAGCTCAGTGTACGCTAGGCAACAATACTCCCACTCCAGGTCCTCACTGACCACCTGTCCTGGGACCAGGCTGGGAAGGGAGTGTGGCAGGGAGGAAGAAGAGGAAGAAGAAAATGAGAGTGGAACAGTTTTGTATTCTACTCCCTACAAGCCATTTTGAGCTTCTGCTCTCACCTGACTCTGGGCTGTGACGGAGCACCAGCTCAGCACGTGAGTCTCCCCCAGCTCTCGTGGGGAGATGAATGCTATTTATTCAGTTTGGGACAGGAGAGAGGAGGGAAGGTATTTCTGACCGATACCAACAGCTTGGGTGGCTATCAAAGCAGGATCACAAGGGACGTAGGGGAACAGTGCTAACCTGCCCAGCCCCGCCTGGCTGCCCCTACCCCCTGCTGCCACGCTTCCTGCCCGTCATTTGAATAAACAGTGTTTCTACAGAGCACTTGGCAAAGCCTCTCTCCAAGTCTCCAGCTCTTGAGGGGGAGCTTTCAAAGCAGTGTTTGGAGCTCTGAGGGCTCCCTTGACTCCCTCTTCCAGGCCATCAGAGAGGCAGGGACTTAGAGAGGAGCAGGTGGCTTCTGTACCATGTTGCCTAGGGTCACATCCCTGCTCCACTTCCCAGCCCTGTGACCTTGAGCGAGTTCCTGTTGTCTCTAAGCCAGCTTTCTTATCTGTAAAATGGAGATGATGATACCTAGCTCAGCAGGGCAGCTGTGAGGACTAAGAAAGAATGTGTGAAGTGCTAAGTCCAGTGCCTGGGACCTCATCAGGCCTCAGGAAATGTTAGCAGCTGCTGTTACACTCACACACAGCCACCCCATCCACTGTGCCTTCTAGTCTTCTCTGGCACATGGGAGAAAGGCCACAAGTCAATCTGGGTGTCTCCACTTGAACCCTGCACCTCTCTCTCCCCTTTTTGCCGGCTGGGCCTTGGTCTCTGACAGTACCTCCACATGAGTCAAGTGTATCTCCCCCAGGATGGGCCCCCCACTCACCTGGTCCCACACACACATAGCCCTGATGAAGAGAGCTGACTAGTCGCTTCCCCCAGCCCCATTGCCTCTTGTTCTGGACTGATCTCCCTGTGTTTCTTCACTAGGGCTTCACCTCAGAGCTTTGCCTGTCAGCTCTGGGAAAGCAAAGCTTTCCCCCTTCCTTTCCTCTGCTTGGGGCTCAGCAGAGAAGTCAGAAAAGGCCACTGCTGCCTAAACTTGGAGAGCTTCCCGCCTTGCTTTCCTTCATTCAAGATCCCTTTGGCTGTTGGCAAGAGTTGGGGGAAGGGGCTGGCCTTCCGACAGGAATTCAGCACAAAAGGCCTAGAAGGGCCTAGCAGGAGCAGGGCCACACCAGCTGGGAAGGTTCATCATGTTCCTTGTGATGCCACCAGCACCTGCCCCAGGGCCACTTAGAGTAGGGAAAGGCCAGGCAAGGCAGCACAGAGTGGGCTAAAAGGTTCAGTTGATTAGTGGTATCACTGCACACAATGCCTATCACCATGTGGATTTTGCACAGACCTGTCTCCCAGTAGACAGGAAGCCTCCTTCCCACCCAGAGGTGCTCTTCTCCTGCCCTGGACCTAGGATGTTACAGAGAAACAGGCTGTGCCCTTTCCCTGTCCTCCCACCTGCCTTCTCTGGGCTTCCTCTTGAAAGATGGATTGCCCTTCAGAAACACCTGCAGCTCCTTAGCCCCTTGGCTCCAGTTATGCCCAGAGGCTGCCCCCCCAAGAGAAGCAGGGGGTCAGCTACAGGTTTGATCGTATTTATTCTTCGCCCTGGTCGCCCTGGCCTCAACTGAGATTGGGGTTTGATGCTGGGGGAGATTTCCTCTTGTTGACCTTCTTGACTGGTGAGGTCTTCATCCTGGGCTTCTTGGCCTGGACCCCGTTCTTCTCTCTCTTCCTGGGTGATAAAGACTCCACAATATCCTCACTGGAGGGTTCCTCCCGCCCAGGGTCATTGTAAGTGTGCTCACTCTCCAGATCTCGCCAGCTGTCTGGGCTGAACTCTGACATCCTGGCCAACTCTCTTGGGCTTAACGATCGGCTTAAGTCTGGAGGTGATTCTGATTTAACTGGGCTTTTCTTCTTAGTCAGCTTGCCCTTCTTGACTTTTTTCTTCACCTTTGCTTTTTCGTCCGTCTCCTCCTCCTTGTCTTTCTCTTTTCCCTTTTTCTTCTTTATCTTCTTGATCATCTTATTGCCCTGGGCCTTCCCTGTGGGGCTTTCGGAACGCCAGATGGTGATGGGAGCTGCTAAGTCAGGGGTACCTGTGACCATGCCCATACCTGTGTTGGTGAGGAGGGCAGGGGGCCCCACCTGGGTCGGGATGGGAGGCTTGCTTTCTTCCTCCTCCTCCTCCTCCTCCTCCTCCTCCTCTTCCTCTTCTTGGTTTAGGTCATCTGCCCCGCACTCACGGTAGATGGGATGGTGGATCACTGCCACAGAGACAGGCCTGTAGCTTTTGCACCCGGGGGAGAGGAGAACAGGGGAAGATGGCTGACGGAGTGTGGGGGCCAGTGACCCCCATCGGCCCGCCGGCACTCACCAGCCACACCAGAACCGCTCCACACACTCTCCCTCTGGGATGAGCTCAAAGCATGGGCACCGGATGATGTTGAAACAGGCCGAGTCCACATCTTGGGAGCAGGTTAGGCCCACATCTCTGGAACTGCTATATGTCTTCTCTGAGCAGTCCTTCAGCCTGCCACACAGGGGACTCAGGCTGGCTCCCCTGCCTCCACGACTCCCCAGGGGCCCAGAGCAAGAAGCCTGAGGGACAGCAGGCTTCCACTGGGTTCAGCCCAGTCTGCCAAAAGACCTCCCCGTGGCTCCTGGAACACAAGCCAGGTGTACAGAAGCTGGGGCCGAGCTGGCAGCACCAGGTCAAAGCTGAAGCAGGGAACCACAGTGAAAATTTTGGATGTGGCTCTACCCAGGAGTCTCTTCTGGGCTGTGGCTCTCCCAAGGAGGAGGGCCCTTACCTAGACTCACAGTCACAGTGGCTGACGGAGTGCAGGTGCACACCGTGGCGGCCATAGTCACAGGCGAAGGGATGGGTGATGCGCCCGGGGCACGTTCTGTGTTTCCAGCAGCACCTGTCAGTGTCCTTGAATTCACCTGACGGGGGAGGGGTCTGGGGTGAGAGGGGGTCGTATGCGCGGCAGCAGCAACACACCTGGATCTCCCTTCCCACAGTTCAGTATAAAGGCTTCACCAAGTTCACCTGCTGCCACCGTCGTCCCTCCCTCCCCCATAGCTGTTTCTTTTTTATTTTTTTTTTGGCCGCACCACGCAGCTTGTGGGATCTCAGTTCCCCCAACAAGGGATTGAACCTGGGCCCCGACAGTGAAAGTGCCAAGTCCTAACCATTGGACCGCCAGGATTCCCCTCACAGCTGCTTCTACTGCTGAGTAGTAGTAACTCAGCCCAGCGCTCTCCTCTCCCCAGTCCACTGCGTGTGACTCTGCCTGCCCCTCGCAGACTCCCAGGACAGTGTCTCACCAAGTCCCCCTTGCTGTCCTGTGACACCTGCCTCTTCCCCTCCCCTGCCTTGTGTGGGAGCCTACCTTCCTTCCCAAGGCCCTCTGCTGACTCCTGCCTGCCCCTCACCCAGTGCTCGGAGTTGTCAGCTACCCCACTGCACAGAGTACCTGGGTAAGGGAGGGCCCTCTTGCCATGGCAGACGGGAGCACTACTTCAGAGTCCCCAGCAGTTAAACCTGGCGGCAGCAGCATCCTCAGATCCTACGCCTGCCCCACACAGGCCCAGGAGGCCAGCGTCCGACCTCTCAGCCTCTGAAGCCACTCCATCCCCAGGGCCTGCTCCAGCATGACAGCTCAGGCCTGGAGGGGAGCTAGGCCTGAGCCTCCAGTGCGTCACGTTCCTTGGCTTCCCTGCTGACTCTTCCCTTTCCCTCCTCTCTTCTCCCTCTGACACCTTTCTCACTCTCACTTCTCTCCCCTTTCCCAGGCTCACTCTTTATTCTTTCCCTTCTCTTTACTCATCAAGTTCCCATTCCCCATCCATTCTCTCTCCCCAGTCTTAGAGCCACAGACTCAAACAGTCTACCCCTTGTAGGCGACACAGATACCGTGTCCCAGGGCACAGGGGAGAAGCTGCTGGGGAGAGGCCTGGGGATTAGGGGAAAGGCCTCAAGAAAGGTTCCTACCTCTTTTGCTCAGCTGAATGCAAGCCCTGTGCACACACTGGTGTGTCCCAGCCTCCACCCTCACTGCCTCACCTCTGACCCTGCCTAAGGCCCCAGTCTACCAACGGCTCTCCCCTTGGGCCACCATCTAAAACAAGCCCAGGAAGTGATTCCCTGTGCCGAGAGGACAAGGCACCTTCCTGGAGGTTCCCCCTGAACTCCGGCTCCGCCCGCTCCCAGAGGAGGAAGGGGGCTCTGGAGGAAGGGGGCGGGCACTCCCAAGTTCCAGGGCAGCCCAGTTTGGGGTGCTACGGCTGGCTAACTCCCTCCAAACAGGCCAGGAGGACTGTGCCTTTATCCAGCCCCTACAAGAGGTGGAACTGGGGCAAGACCTCATACTGGCCACCAGCTAGTAGCTAATCAGCCTGGGGGTGTGTTACTCCAAGTGGCCTTAAAGTTCTTGAGAGATGAGACAGCAGCTTGATCTGAGCCTTCCCTACATTCTTCCTCCCCTTCCCTCCCCCCCTACCAGGCTCTGGGGGGCCTGGGTCCCCCATACACCCCAGATCCACTTAGTGGCCTCCCTTTCTGCTTCCTTTCCTCCCATGCCCTTTCTCCATCTCAGGGAAATAAGAGGCAGGGGGAGTAAGAGTCCTGCACCACCACCTCGGCCTTTCTCCAGCACGGCTGAACTGGAGCAAAGGGCAGCAGGGTGGCAACTGCTCTGAACTTGTAGTCAGGCCTGGGTCCAAGTCTAGCTGGGTGACCTAGGGCAAGTTACTTTACTTCTCTGAGCCTTCATTTCCTTATTCACAAAATGGGGATGACGGTAATACCTATTTTGCAGGGTTGTTGGGAGGACTCAGTTTACATGTGTCAAAGATATTGGTGCACCATACATAAAGTGCCGTACAAAGGAAAGGGGTGATTGTGGCTTCCAGGAAGGGGTGGCCCTCTCTGTCTGGCACAAGGAGGGGTCTCAGGGTAGGGCAGCTGGGTGACCCCTTCAGGACCAAACACTTCCCTCCCTCCTGCCTACCACCAGGTGAGGGGTGGTGGGGACCCCTGGGGCCAGAGATTCCCCCAGACAGACCCACCTTCAGAGGATAAGGTAGATGCGTCAGTGCTGGACGCTACACCAGCCAGCAGATGTCCTCTCTCCCAGCTGGGTAACCTGTTTATATCTGAGAGAGTACAGAGAGGTAACAGCAGCCCCCCTCCCCATACCATTCATTCCAAAAACATTTCCTGAGAAGCTCCAGGTGCAGTCCCCAGAAGATGCAGAGATTAAAAGGACGACACAACAGTCCCTGCTGTCAAGGGGCTGGGGGAGGGCATGAGGAGGGGAGAGGCAGGAGAGGTCTGTGGAACAGTGCATGACACAGTGTGCGGCAGACACCGATCGAGAGGGAAATGGTGGAGACGAAGGCCTGTGGGAGGACAGAACAAGGACACCTACTGAGATAGGGATGGGGTGACCTTCTTGGAAGAAGCATAATAGGAGCTGAATCTGGAGTCATGAATAGGAGTGAGCCAGAGTCTAGGCAAGAAGGGACGGTTCCAGGAATTGTCCCAGGGTGTTCCCAAAGACAACTCCAACCGGCAGCAGCTCTGTCAGCAGCCACAGGGTAGAGTCTGCCACTTCCTTTTTCCTCCTACAATTAGCTTTGTCCTTTGGGGTACTGGAGCTGAGTCCTGCTTAAGGAAGGTAGCTGACTGCTTGGGGACTTCAGCTGGGCTTTCAGTGGCACTCGGTCATCCTTCTACTGGTCCCTGGTGAGCTCCTTCTGTTTTCCACAGCACAGGAAGTACTCAAAATTAATGGAATGGATGAATGAAACTCCAAGCACTTTCCTGGAAACTCCTACCCTGCTTCTGTTCCTCTCAGCACAAAATTTCACCAGCATTATTTATGGCTGTCCCCACCCTCATCAACTTCCAGCCTGGGGAAGTGGCCCTCCCTCCTGCCCAAGCACCTGAACTCTAGGTCCCAGCCAGAATTCTCGCCTTCTGCCTCTTTAGTGTTTTGGGGTTTTTTTCTCCTTACAGGCTATGAACATCTTCAAACAAAACACTCTATGAACCCTGTTTCTCACTCTGCCACTGCATATCCCACCCCTCTTCCTTTTCAATCCAAGTTTATTCACTCCCTCATTTAACGGATGTATTAGCTTTACTCGGCACCAGTGAAGGAAGCCTAGTCCCTACTTTAGTGAGCTCAGAGTCTCTACCTCTCTCTTCTACTCCAGCCACCTACAGCATGGCAGCCATCCCAGCCCCTCTAGCAGAATAGCCCCGGCAAAGGCCACCAGTGATCTAATAGCCAAACCCAGCGGCCTTCTTTTAGTCTCATCTCATTTGACCCTGTTGACCAATCAATCTCTTCTGCAAACTGTTCCTTTGGCTCCCATGACAGACACCTCTCATCTCTCTTCCTTCCCAGCTTTTTAGTTCTTTCCTAACTCCTTTGCTGTCCCCTCTTTCTCTGCTGTACCCCTTAAATTGGTGATTACCAAGGTTCTGTCTTTGGTCTCCTTCTCAGAAGAAGCTACAGGCTTGTCTTGGATAATGTTATCCACTTCCATGGTTTCAACATCCACTAATAAAATGACATAAATCTGGGTCTCCAATTCAGACTGCTTTCCTGAGCATGTAGCCAATGTCCTCTTGGACATTCCCAAAACATCAAACCAGTATGTCCCATATGAACCCACCATCTTCTCCCTGCCCTTCATGAACCACCTCCTCTTGTATCTTCCATTTCAGAGAGCAACAGACACCTCAGCTAGAAATCTAGGGATCATTCCTTCCCTCACTTCTCACCAACCTGATGACCAAGTCTTGCCATGCCTACCTGCCCCCATATCTGCCTCCGTCTTGGTTTAGACCTTCATTATCTCTGACCAAGACAGCT
The DNA here is from genome assembly GCF_003031525.2 of Neophocaena asiaeorientalis asiaeorientalis. NCBI lineage: Eukaryota > Metazoa > Chordata > Mammalia > Artiodactyla > Phocoenidae > Neophocaena > Neophocaena asiaeorientalis. Next base: position 3,799,195 of record NW_020172446.1, read on the forward strand.
GTAGTAACCTTCTGCCTGGCCTCCCTGACTTCTGTCTCACTACCCATATCCAGCCCTCACAATGCAGCCAAACCGGTTCAGCACATTCCTCCTTCTTTAATAGCATTCCACTGCCTTCAGGATGAGGTAAGAACTCCTTATCAGGACAGAACTGGTCCCCAGGACCCAGGCCCTTGTTCTTCAGTTATAAGTTCCTCTTGTCCATCCATCCCTCTTCCCACCCCTCCCTTTTCCATTCCTTCTCTCCTGCCTCCCACTCCCCAGGAACACCTGCTCATCTTGGAAAGAACAATGCTATCCAAGTAGAATGGGTCACACTTCTCTTTTGCCCCTTTACCCTACGCCAACGTACTTCATGTGTTTATAGCAACTTGAGAAAAAGGCCTATATTTAATCCACCTCTGTATCTATAGATCCTGGAACATGGAAAGTGCTCAGTAAATGTTGGTTGATTGAATGAACACATGAGTAGAAGAGAATAAAGCCCCTATTGGAGCCACAAAGAAGCTATGGCACTGGAGATTCTGCTCAGGGTTCAAACCTGGGGACTTTTCTAGGGAAGGAGAATTGACCTTGGATGAGGATCTTCCTAATATCAGGCACTGTGCTGGGCTTTATTTCGGGGCCGGGGGGGGCTTTTAAAATATGCCTTTGACTTTAAATCCTCACCAAAGCCCATTTTATGGATGGGGACAGAGACTTACAATAAGTAACCTGTCCAAAGACACAAGTTAACAGATGACAGAGGTAGGATTCAAATCCTGTTTTCCTGGCTCCATAGTCTATGCTCTTTCAGCCTGTCTACTTATGGTCCTATCCAAAACCTGCCCTGCCAGCTATCACTTACCATTACACCGGCTTTTCAACTCTAATATAGCCAATTCCTCACCCTCTGGTTTTACTCAGTCCTGACTCCACAGCCTCCCATATCCAGCCTGGACCCTAAGGTCAGGCCAGAGGAGCACGAGCCAGGGTCAGGATTCAAACTCTGCTTGCTCTCTCCAGTCACCATGGAAGAAACTTATATGCAGGGTCCACTAACTCCCCTGACACCCCCAAGAAGCCCTGACAATTACAACTCTGCTAAGGGGAGGGATTTAATAACTCTCCTCAGATCTTCAGTCGGAGTTTCCGACTGAAGCAGAGTCCAGAGCTCCTCAGCAGAAGTGATTGAAGTTGGACACAGGGGGGACTTCATAATGAATGAGAGTGATAGCTTAAAAGGAAGAGGGAGGCTTGTGGTCTCTTTCTCAGTAGGGCATTATTCTGGGCGCAGGGGCCTAACTCAAAACTCACAGGTGATGCTCATTTGTACAGAATCCTCCCAGTCTGGAGAGCTGAGGCGCTCCCCCCGACCTTGCGGCACAAGGGGTAGGGTTTCAGGTGGGGTACCCGGGCAGCAGAACTGGGGAAGGAGGGAGGGAAGGAGGAAGGAAGGGAGTAACCAAGGAAGGGAAGGAGGGAAGAGGACGGAGCAAGGCAGGGCAGCTCCCGTTTCCGGGGAAATGCCTCCCTGGCCCCGCCCACATCTGGAGGCGATTGTGATGTCACCTGTGGAACTTCCAGCCTTTTTCCTGCCCCAGAGTCAATGAAACCTCCCGCCCCAGCCCCGGCGACTAGTTGGCCGCTGGACCATGGGCTCCAGCCAAGCCCTGCACTTCTTGGGCAGCGGCTTGGGCCCCCGGTGCGGCACAGCAATGCCTTCCAGCCTTACAAACAGAGGCCTCAGCTCTGGCTTCAACCGGACCACCCCAACTGAACGCGCAGGCGGTTCTCTAGGTCCTCAGGACCCCAGTCCTCAATCATTGGTCCATGTCTCGAGGTGAGCCCACCCCCAAATCCTAACTCCGCCCCAGCCAGTCCTTGGCCTCGCCTCCTTCGTCGGGCTCTCTCAGGTTCCACACCCCCTCTTGGGTTCTCAAGCCAGCCCCCATGCTACGCCCCCAGCTGGAAGCCCTCCCCTAATCTGCTGCCACGTCCTCTCCTTACCGGTGCTGCTCTCGTCCCACTAGCTGGCATCGTCCTCAGTTTTTTCCTTAGTCCACCTTTCAGTCCTCAGTGTCGTCCTAACCCACATATCTCTCAGCCTAGTTCTTCGTCTCTACAAGACTCTTCCTCGCAGAAGTCCAACTCTGAACCTCAGCTTGGCCGAGTCCAACGTAAACCCCAATCTCAGCTTCGCCCCAGTCCAGCCCTTAACTCCGCCTCATGCTTGCCCAGTTTCCCGCCTCCCTCCGCTCTAGGCTGCGTTGTCTTAGCCCAAGTCTGAGCTTCCGCTGCGCTCTTCATCCGGGTCCTCCCAGTTCATTCCGGGCCTCTCCCTCTTTGTTCCACTTTAACCTTAGCACCTCCCCGTTATCTCAGGCCTAAACTTTAGCTCGGCCGCTGAGGCCCAGCCCTCAATCCCATCCCTAGTTCCTCTCCAGATCTGCTCCAGGTTTAGTCCTACCCCCAGACCCTAGCCCCGCCCCTAACCCCGTTCAAGCCCCGCCCCAGCCATTCTCGCAACCTCCGGGCCCCTCCCAATCCTTCGGAACCCAGCAGCTGCCCTTAGCCCCGCCCCCAATCTACACTCGGGCCCGCCTGCGTAGGGAGCTACTCCCAGTAAACTCCAACCAGCCATCCTGGCTCTTCCAAGGTCCCTCCTTCCCTGGCGGGAGGCCGGGCTCGCTCTCGTTCTCTCCCCGTCCGCAGGCCCCTCCACTGGAGCCCAGCTAATGAAGACGTGATGTCGGCTCGCAGACCCCCGTGCGGCGCCCACCCACAGCGCCCCCTCCTAGCCCCCATGGGGCACCCTGTATTAAGACAATACTACCCAACATAGACATCAACATAGAGCCAAAGAATCGTGGTCACTCTTCCCCCAAATATTTAGTATAATAGTTAAGGTTTTTGAGCTCTTCCTGTGTGTTAGTGCTTTATTTCACTCTTTCAACCTCATGTCGTATCTCCATAGGCTTGCCCCATGCGGGGAGCAGGGCAAGCTGCACGCATAGTCACCTACTACACACGCTCCTCACAGCGCACAGCCCTCTCACCCTTAAGTATAGTATACACACTGCACATGCATGTATCACACTCCTAGCGCAGGTAAAAAAATCTACTCACCACACACGGACCAATGCAACACGCACACATGCACACGCCCCTCACATACACCACCCAGAACACAGACCCATACTCCTGCTGCCTACACTCCACACAACACAAACACTCCACAGTATTATGGTGCAGGACACACACACATACACACACATATACACTCTGTGTAAGGCAAGAGTTGGGGATCACAGTCCTGTAAGGGAACAGAGATGGAAAAACAATTCCAGGAGAGTGTGAAAAAAGTGTTACAGCCACATCACTAACTTTCCACACATCACACCTCTCAATTTCTCTTGGTACCAGGCTCCAAAGCCAGGATATGCCTCAAAGGATGGAGAGAAGGGAAAAGGATGTTGCTTAAACTTTGTTTTCTCCAGAGCCATCAAGGGCCTCTCCTGTTGCTGCTCTTCATGATCTCAACCTCCACCTTCCTCAAGACCCAGCAGCTGGAGTGCAGGATCACCACCCAGACCTTCTCACCCACTGTAGCTTTAGAGAACTCTAAGAACAGCAGGGAGGACTCCCAGCAGAATCCGCCTGCTAATGCAGGGGACACAGGTTCGAGCCCTGGTCTGGGAAGATCCCACATGCCGCAGAGCAACTAAGCCCGTGTGCCACAACTACTGAGCCTGCGCTCTAGAGCCCGTGAGCCATAACTACTGAGCCCATGTGCCACAACTACTGAAGCCCACGTGCCTAGAGCCCATGCTCCACAACAAAAGAAGCCCCCACTCACCGCAACTGGAGAAAGCCCGTGTGCAGCAACAAAGACACACACAGCCAAAAATAAAAATAAATAAAATAGTTTAAAAAAAATAAATAAGAACAGCAGGGGAGGGGAAGCCAGGAGAAGGGGGAGAGTGCAGAAAAGCCAACTCTTCCAGAATAGAGTAGTGGGTAAGAATGGAAGCAAAAGATCGGGATTGACATATATACACTACTATGTACAAAACAGATAACTAATATAGCACAGAGAACTATAGAATATAACTATATAACTATAGTTATACAGAATATAACTATAGCACAGAGAACTCTACTCAAGTGCTCTGTGGTGACCTAAATGGGAAGGAAATCCAAAACAGAGGGGATATATGTATACGTATGGCTGATTCACTTTGCTGTATAGCAGAAACTGACACAGCAGTGTAAAGCAACTATACTCCAATTTAAATTAAAAAAAAAAAAAAAAAGAATGGAAGCAAAGGAAGAATATCTGCTGACTGGGAACGAGGATCTGTGTTCTAATCTTGACCCTCCATGACCTCCCAGGATGACACCAGGCCACATATGTCCCTCCATTGTTGGCCCAGATATCTGAGACACTTCTAGCCAATCTCTAGCCTTCTGGATGTCAACAGTGAGCCAGGTTCTTGGTCACTCTTCATCCAAACTGTTATAATAGTTAAGGTTTTTGAGCTCTTCCTGTGTATGTTAGTGATTTATCTTATTTCATCCATGAAACCTCATTTTACAGATGAGGCAACTGGGAGTTCCCTGGTGGCCTGGTGGTTAGGATTCTGGGCTTTCACTGCCATCACTCAGGTTCAATCCCTGGTCAGGGAACTGAAATCCCATAAGCTGCATGGCATGCCCCCCTGAAAATAATAATAGAGATGAGGAAACTAAGTCACAGAGGATAAGTGATTTGTCTGAGTGTCCCAGGATGGACAGCAAGGATTCAAATGCAGATCCTCCTGACTTGGAGCACGTGTTTTTTTTTTGAAGAGGGAAAAATGTATGTCTTTTTTTTGTCTGCATTGGGTCTTAGTTGCAGCACGCGGGATCTCCGTTGAGGCATGCGGGATCTTTTGTTCTGGCATGCGGGCTTCTCTCTGGTTGTGGTGTGTGGGTTTTTCTCTAGTTGTGGCTCTCAGGCACCAGGGCCTGTGGGCTCGGTAGTTTGTGGCACGCGGGCTCTAGTTGAGTCGCGTGGGCTTAGTTGCCCCACAACATGTGGGATCTTAGTTCCCTGACCAGGGATCGAACCCACGTCCCCTGCGTTGTAAGGTGGATTCTTTACCACTGGACCACCAGGGAAGTCCCCGTATGTCTTATTTTTTATCCAATTTAGTTTTTTAATTGTTTTAAAATATAAGAATACGCTACTGATAATTTTGTTAACTAATATAGTTAGATGTTATCAGATAGCGCATCTTCTGAGTAAGAGCCCTGCCTTTACCTTCCTGGGCCTTCTGGTCAACCCAAAAAGCACCCAAAACTCATTCACTTCTCACTGTGTTCCCCTCAGAGAAGTATTTTTTAAAGGACAGGCAGGAGGAAGGTGAAAAAAAATAAAAATATTATCCAATGGTGGACTTGGGTATAAGCACGAAGTAGCAGGAGACTTTTGGGGGGAAGGAACCAAAGGAAAAGAGCTCTCAAAGATCTCAAAAATTATTCAGATGTCATCCAGTAAGGGTTCGGTGCATCCCCCAAACGTGGTCCCTGAGCTCCTAGCCTGCCTGAGGCCTGCCCAGAGGCCAGGAATGGCCAGAATCCCAGAAGGCTCCAGTCCCAAGATCACCATACAGCCCTGCCCATTCCACATCCCTGATCCCCCACAAAGGACTCCAGCACCTAACCTGCTAATAACAGATATTTTAATGCATAAGGCATAGTGTGAGGCTGGGACCATTAAGCATCCTCAAACCCAGAGGGCCCAGCAGGCTGAGTAAGAGCAGCAGGGCCCACCCACCTCCCTACCACTGGGCAACCTGGAGGACCCTGGAGGAGAGGGGCATCCAGTTTTTGGCACGGTGCCTGGGAGCAGGAAGTGACTAGCATGGTCCCAGCTACACCTCTGGGGATACTGCCACCAAGGGGCAGCTCTTTGGTCTGGAAAAACAGTCAGTGCAAATGTCCAGGGGTTGAGCTCTGGGGGAGTAGAGGTGGCACACTGCCCCAGGGCTGGGCAGTCTCTGGACAGTACCCTCACCCGTCACGGGCAACACATGGGCTTCTTCTTGCTGGCAGTTAGGTAGAGGTTGCTGTCATCACTGTTGATGCCTGAAGAAGGGTGAGAAACATGTGAAGCAGGGATTGGAGGGTCCCTGTGCCCTCTGCCACCCTCATCCAGGCGGGCACTCACGGATAACATCCCCAATACGCCGGGACCCCGATTTCTCCAGCTCAGCCAGCACGTTGGCCTCAAAGGTCAGTGCCGTCACACGAAAGAAGAATTCCCGGACATTTTCACCTGACACAGGGAGCAGTTTCAGGCCTGGGGTCAATGAGCACAGCTGGAGTGTAGGAGTGAGAGGCAAGGTAGGCAGGAATGCCACAGCAGAAGGCGGGACGCCTCTGACTCACCAGTGAGAGATGAGACTGCCCAGTACTCGGCCTTCATCTCTTGGGCCACCTTGAGTGCATCTTTCTCCATCAGCATATACTGAGCAGGAGTCTGAGGGAAAGCCAGAGTCAGATGTTGGGGGTGGGGTTTCCCTTATCAAGGTGGGAACTCCCCCCACTGGCACACTCACACTCAGGTCCTTCTTGGAACCCACGAGGAAGAGAAGCACACTGGAAGGGTCATTCTCCTTGAGTGCATCAGCTAGCCACTGCCTGCCATAGACAGTGGACAGCAAGGGATGAGGGAGCTAGACAGGCTCCCCCCGCTGACACTTATATGCCCAGGGACCCTCTCTCTGGTCCTGGATACATTCTTCTCCTTCCCTTCCATGCTCCTGACCCCTCTCTTTTCTGAACCTTCTCTTCCCAGAGCCCCCATTATAGTTCAGCACGCGCACGTACTTGGTATGTTCCAGGGAGGTCACATCATTCAGGTTGAAAACGATGATGATGGCTGGAAGAGTGGAAGAAAACATGCAGATTGTTGGGGAAGACACTACTGGTTCATTTCCACAATCCCTCCAGCCCTAGACTAGAGGCCAGGTGCTCCCACCTACCTCACTTAACCGTGGCCCTTACCTTGAGCTCCTCGGTAGTAGGTCGATGCAATGCATTTGAACCTCTCCTGTCCAGCGGTGTCCCAGCTGGGAGGAAGGAGGGGGGAACACAGGTATGTGTGGGGCAGGGTGGTGCTGGTGGCTGCGGTGGGAGATAGGTGCTGGGAGAAGGAACGGCGGGAAGGAGTGGAGGAAGAACTCACAGCTGCAGACTGAAGGGGACGCCCAACACCTCAAATCGTTCCATCTCAAAGTCCACTCCGATGGTGGCCTTGTAGTTCTTATCAAACGTGTCTTTGCAGAACCTGAGGGGGCACCAGATGCTCTGGTCCTGAGCCCAGCCTACCTGGCTAGACCTGGGCCCACTCTGCCCAGCCCAGACCAGCTCAGCTGCAGCACCCTCTTACCTATTAATGAGACAAGTCTTCCCCACTGACAGGTCCCCCACCACAATGACCTTGGAGATCTTAAATCTGCTGGACACAAGAGTGGGCAGGAAAAGTGAGCACTAGCTCTTTCACTCAGAGGAGTCCCAATGCTCCCTAGTAGGTCCACAAGGGTAGCTGCACCCAGGCTGAGGTTACCATAGACACCAGGCCTGGACAGATATGCTGGGGAGGAGTGTTTTTGTTTTCGTAACAGAGAGACATGATTTTGAATTCCAGCTCTCACTTACTAGCTGCATGACTTAGGACAAGTTTCTCAGCTTCTCTGAGCCTCAGTTTCAACCTTTGTTAAGTGGGGATTTAACATACATTTTACTGGGTTGTTGTGGAGGTTAAGATGAGATAAATGTCCTATATTCTGAGACATACACACACACACAAACATACATTCTAACATCTCTGAAATCAGGATACATCTTAAAAGTGGTGGTGTTTTCCATTTAATAATAGACAATAATAGTATACAACACACTGCTTGGGCACACAGTAAATGCTCAATTACTGGTGGCAACTGTTAACAGTGTTACCTTTTTTTACCCACAATGGGACTCATCCCTCTAGGACTGCTCCCTGCCCTGGAGCTCAAATAGATGGTGTGTGGGAAGTGGGAAGCTGAGCTGGCGACCACGCCCTCATGTTGGACACCTTCTCTCTGTCAGGAATTAAACTGCCACCTTCCTACCCCACCCCATCTCTTAGGACTCGCCTCAACCTAGCTGGAAGAAACAGGAGCACACAGGGGCATGAAAAGCGGGAATAACCATATAGCTGGTAAAAGCTGAAACGGAGCCTCCAGATGTTGGCTCTGTACCCTTGCTTTGACTACAGGTTTCCTGGGACTTCGTTCCGGGTGTCTCTAACTCACCCCACGGTGCCTGTCCGGTGCTCCTGGCAGGCGCAGGTGACGCGGGGGTGGAAGTCTTTGTGCACGTGCAAAGCGGCCTCCTTCCTCAGGTACTGAGAGGGAGAGAGGAGAACGAGACTCACCCATTCCTGGCCCTCTTCCCGCAACCAAGCAGCCCGCGGCGGGGGATGGGGAGGAGACCACCCAGAAGCAGCAGGCCTAGCTGGGCGGCAGGGCTGGGCCCAAGCCTGTAACTGGTCTGGTGCCGCCTACTCCCCGCCCACACCCACCGCAGCCAGAAGCCCGACGTGGCCCTGGCGCCTACCTGGGGCAGCTCCGTCAGGACGCGGTCCCTCCGCACCGGCGCCAGAATGTTCATCTTGCCTGCGGCCTTGCGGGGCGCCCTGAGAAGGCGCGGAGGCCTGATCCGCCCCAGCGACCCGGGCCCGTGGAGACCCGACAATCACCCGCGACCGAGGGGTCCCGACTATAACTCGGGGCCACGGGGAGCCTACGGGAGCCCGTGGCCTCGGGGACGCTACAACCACCGCGGGCCACGGGGATGAGACAATCACCCGGGGCCGGGGCGAACCCACAATCACCCGGGCCCGGGGCGTCCCCAGGACGACTCGGGGGCGAGGAGACCCCTCGGCCGCCAAGTTGGGGCGTGGAGTCCCGTCTGGGGGGACCCGAGCCCGCGCTGACCCTACAATAACCCGGGGCCGGATAGTTCCTACAATAACTCGAGGCCGTGAAGACCCGACGACAACTCGGGGTTGAGGCGACCCTACCATAACAGAGAAGCCCGGGGGCGCGGAGCGGCCCCGCCACACGGGGTCAGTGTGGGCAGGGACGGCACAGCACGGCCGGTGGACTGCTGGAGGAGGGGGCGAGGGGCCCAGTGCGCTGCAGGGCCTCGCGTCCCACTCGGCTCTCCCTTCGCAAGCGCTGTAACTTGATCCCCGGAAATTCCTGGAAAAGGGCCGCCCCCCGCCCCTCTCCCGGCAGCTCCAGGCCTCGCAGTCGGCCCCAGCCTCCCCCTCCTCTCCTCCCGCCAGCGCTGCCCCAGGTCAGGCTCCCCCTGCAGACGCCTCACCCGGCTGCAGGCCCGCCCTCACCCTGGTTGGAACCTTCCCAGATCGGGATCCCCCAGGTCTCTCTCCCCTGCACCTCCTGTGCCGGGCGGAGCCTCCATGGGGACCCTTACCCAGTCGAACTGGTGATGGGGAATCGGTGATCGCTGCGCAGCATCTGGCTGCGCCAGGAAACAGCGGGAGGGGAAAGGGGGAGAGAAGGGGCCCTAGGAGAGGCGGCGCTTCCCTCCTCAACTCCAGGCCCAGGACGTGACTCATAGGGTCTGCCCCCACTCGCCCTTCTGCCCTGGGAGGTGGTGGGGGGGAGCGTAGAGGGGGTGCCAGGGTCGGAACGAGGTGCCACCAACGAGAGAGAGGTCCGAAATCTGGTGCGTTTTCCTCCAAGGCTGCCGTGTTAGATTGGGGGCCTGGGGCGCCGAAGACCAAGCTGCCTCCCTTGATGGAGGATAAAGGAGGGCTAGGGGACCCAGAATTCCTCCCTCTGGAGAAGTCACCGCTCTGGGACATGGGGACTCTCCTTTGGTATGGGCGTTCTTCGCTCTGACCCCATTGAAATCTACCTCCACTCCCCCAGGACTTTTCCTTTTTGCAGTCTGCAGGCTAGAAGAGGGGGTAGCACACAACAAATCTCACCTTCAAAGGTGATTCCAAGAGAGGAGGGGGAGGACAGAAAGGCGATGTGATATGGGATAAGCACAGTCGTTCAAAGAAAACCCGAGCGTTTACTAAACCTTGCTGTGTCAGGAACTGAATTTGGGGACGCAAAGATGACTGGATCAAGAAAGAGAAGACTGCTTAAAGGGAGGGGACTGTGAATGAAATTATTCCCAAGAAGAACGAGCGTATCCTGGAGAAATCTGATCTCTGGGTATTTGGAATAATTGGTAGAGTCTCTTCAAGAGTGTTATCGGGAAGACGTATGAAATCTGTCATAAGGGCCACCTCCTACCTCTTCTGACACTTTGCTCTTCCCCTCCGCCTGACTCGACTTTTTCCGCCACCTAATCACCGTGTGATAAATAAGCAGTGTCCCCTCTCTCGACCTCAATTTCCACAGATGTCTGAGGGAGTTGGACTGGGCAAATTCTGCTCTAACGTTCTAGAATTTTGCTTCACTCTACCTGAGTCAATCTAACTACAGTATATTAATTCCAGTTTGCAGTGTAACTGCAATCCTGTAATCCTCCTCCCTAAAGTTGCTCAAGATGTGAAGCGCTTAGTCCCGCGCAGCCGCAGGCTACACCATCCACCCGCCGCATAAAATAAACACGTGTCTCCAAAACACTACAACCCCCATGAAGCTTTAGGGTCTAACAAACGGAGGGGTGGTGCTAGTTTAATCCCTCTCGCGAGGAAATAAAATCTAACTACCATTCCCGGCGGGCGTCGCGCTGCAGAGTATCCAATCAGCTTTAACTAAAAAGTATCGCGAGTCTTCTGTGAGACTTGACTCTATAAGCCCGTGGGAACAAGTCTCGGAAACCCTTTTCACGAAGATGGCGCCGAAAGCGAAGAAGGAAGGTGTGTGCTGGGGCTGGGGATACACAGCTGGCTGGCCTGGGGTCCTCGCAGAGTGAATGGACTGGGAGGATGGTGGCCGGGCCAGGCCTTGCGGTGTGTGCTGTGAGACAGCTCCTCGAGTTTTGGAAACGCTGAGGAGCGCGTGGGCCCAGCCGCACGGTCTGGGCTTCAGTGAAGGGTGTTGGGGAGGCAAGCCGGGCCGGTACCACTTGCGGGGGACAGCCAGACAGTCGGCTCTGGGGAGCTCCATGTCTCTAGACCTGTAAGGAATCGGTACTCTCAACTTCTCTTTTGTCCCGATGTTAAATGGGGCTATATATTTTCCGCCAATGGCTGGGCGATGGTATACATAAAACTACTAGTTCACATTTTTAGCAAGTGTCAAGCTTTCGGTCATTGCTAGTTTCTTTTTCATCGTATCCCAAGTTCCCCCTAGAAACATGCACATGATGGAAAAATTTTAAACTCCTGAGACTTGTGATGTCTTCAAAGGAACCACTGATGCATGTGTGGCCTGGGGCGTCCACTATGGGTCTTGAGGCCAGAAGTGATTGATTTCTGAATCCCGCACCCTCGGGATTTTTCTTTCCTTCTTTCCTTCTCTCAGTCCCTGCCCCTCCCAAAGCCGAAGCCAAAGCAAAGGCTTTGAAGGCCAAGAAAGCAGTGTTGAAAGGCGTACACAGCCACAAAAAAAAGAAGATCCGGACGTCACCCACCTTCCGACGGCCCAAAACACTGCGGCTCAGGAGGCAGCCCAAATATCCTCGGAAGAGCGCCCCTAGGAGAAACAAGTCAGTACTGCCCCGTACCCATGAAAAGATGTTTGGGTATCCTCCATTGGTAATTGGGAAATTTACCAGACCTAGAGCATGGCTTCTCAAAACCACGTTGGTACCTAGTGTGCTTCTCTAAAGGAAGTATGAAGAGAATAATGCCCTATTTAAAAACGAAAGGAGGCGTGTTTAGCATATTAGCAGGAATTGTTTAAAACAACCCAGAGCCACTGTCAAGATTAGCGAATTGTTAGGTTAATCATCATTTCCTATGTAGTCTACTTTCTTGTGAGTATAAAGTGGGACTTAGATGTTTGTTTGGGGGTTCCAGGTTTAGGTTGCTCCTCGTTGCATTTTTTTTAAATCTTTGCTGTGGGGAATAGTCCTTGAAGGTGAGGATGTGGGATGATTCCAGATTGGTGAGATTCATTTATCTATATCGGACAGTGAAGACCTGCAGCAGTGTATGGCAACTTCTTTTCATTCACTTTCCCAAATGTTTACACTCAAGGAATGGTTGGGGGAGTGAGTGGAAAAGGTTAGGGTACTTGAGTGTTTCAGTGTCACTAGTGGTAATGACCGACCTTAGGGAGCACAGTTTAGAGTAGAGCCATGGTAGTGGTTACCACCAGTGGGTCCTCCCACTGCTTCCTAAGAAAAAGGCAGGAGAGTGGATTGTGTCCACGGAGAAATGGACTTGACAGACTTTTTACTGCCATTTGGACCTAGAATTTAGTGTGATGAGAGATTGAGATCTGATCTCTCTTCAAAAGAGGATGGTGTACCCAGGCAAATAGAGCCTTGCTTCTCTAAATTTCAGGGGGTAAGCTGTGTTAGATGGCCACTGTAACATTAACCTGAGCTGTAAATAAAAAGTTGCTTTCAAGAATTGATGGCTTGTAAGCCAGTTTTCAGCAACCAAAGGGGGCAAAACAGTCAATTCAGCCTCATAGTGAAGCACCAACATTCTTTGGAACCCTAGCCTGAGTTTCTAGATTCCATAGTCTTAACTTTGTGCTCTTGGGTTAAGTTGTCTAACCTCTTAAGTCTCAAATTTCTTCTAGAAATTTGCTCTTCAGAAATGTTGAGGTCAGGTAAAAGAATGAGTAAAGTTGGAACTCAAAAATGATTGTTTAATCACTTAATGGATGAAAGCCCTTGAGATGTCCCCAAGCTGAGGCTCCAGGTCCCTAAGTTTCAGGGTGCACGTGATGACACTGTTCAGCGACCAAAGTCTGACACAAATGATTGCTACCTCATTGTCTGATGCACCTGGGCTCAAAAAGAGGGCCCATTCTTTATTGTACTGGGCCCAAGCCAGCTGACCCCATTTTGCCTCTCCCAGGCTTGACCACTATGCCATCATCAAGTTCCCCCTCACCACCGAGTCAGCCATGAAGAAAATAGAAGACAACAACACACTGGTGTTCATTGTGGATGTCAAGGCCAACAAGCACCAGATTAAACAGGCTGTGAAGAAGCTCTATGACATTGACGTGGCTAAGGTCAACACCCTGATCAGGTGAGTGGAGTCCTTTGGGATGGGGAGGAACCCGGGGCCTCTGGGCCTCTTGTCAGAAGCCAGGAAACCAGAATGGCATGAAATTCCTTGATGCTGCTTTTGGGATCAGAAGTAGACTTCCCAGTGAGCAGCCCCTGCTGTAATTGCAGCCCCTTGTATGGAGTATGGACTTCTGAGGAAACATCAGCTGTCCTGCCTCTAGGACTTAAGGGGTTGATGCTCATTTTCTTGATCCCTACCTCTAGACAGAAGCAGACCCTAGAGTAAGATACAGTTAATGTCAGGATGCCTGTTTCCCATAAAATGGAATTGGCTTCATTTGTGGCTTAGTGGCTTCCCTGACCCCCTCTGCACAAATGATGGAAAAAATCACTATTTGGGGGGGGGAATGACATGAACAAAGGAACCACTGATACACCAGAAGACTGGGGAGGAAGGAGGGGCATATGGGGGCAGTGAGGGCAGTAGGGACTAAGGCTTCCTTCTCCACCCTAGGCCTGATGGAGAGAAGAAGGCATATGTTCGACTGGCTCCTGACTATGACGCTTTGGATGTTGCCAACAAAGTAAGCTTCCTTTGCTACAAACTCCTTAACACCCCCGCTTCCTGGGTGCAAATGATGTGTCTGTTAGTTACCAAACCTTGACTTCGGTGATTAGTTTCAACTGACTGTGCCCCGTCTTTAATAGGCCCTACCCCTCACCATGTGCCCTCAATTTGCTTTTTAACTTTGATGTTTCCCGCTTAATATTCACATTTCAACTCCCAGTAACAAAGCTCCCTTTTGTTTTTCAGATTGGGATCATCTAAACTGAGTCCAGCTGACTAATTCTAAATATAAAAGTTTTCACTATATGTATGCTTCTTTTCTTTCTGTGGATTTCTGGGTGGGAGGCCATACTATGGTATATACACACCTAAGTAACAGGGCTTGGGCAAGACTCTTGGTCTACTTAACCTGTTGGAACACTCAGTCCTATCACCTGTAACAGATATTTGTGACCCAGACACATCTTAGGACAACTACAACTTGGCCTCCATCATGAGGTAAGAGACCAAGCAAGAAGCTTTGCAAGAACCCCTTCCTTCATCTCTGGAAGAGGCTTTGTATGAAACCAGTATCCAGAGTTTTCATTAGCATCCATTTCAGGGCAGTGTGGGTTGGCTGGCTTTCCGGTAGCACCTTGTCCCCATACCCATCTACCATGTCCAACCGGTCTGTCTGCTTCCCTCACCCCTTGCCCAAGGAAGGACAAGGACTTCAGAAGAGTGCTTTCATTAGTGTTTTCAATAGTGGGTGCAGGCTTGAAAGGTGGAGTGGCTGGCCCCAGAGGACACCTCAGGCAAGGGGCTAATAATAAGTCTCTTCTCAGTCCGTGTGAGGGTGTTCTTGGCTGTGTTTGCTGTCCTTGCCCCAAGTCCCTAACTGCGTTTTTCACTCAATCAAGAACTTGTCTTTGTGTTGCCGGCTGGGGACACCTTGGGGGCAGAAGTCAGAGCGGAGGAGGCGAGAAAAGTAGATGAGGATCATGACGTCCAGCATAAGCAGGATGCCCAGCAGGAAGGTTCCCAGGTTCCTTTGGCCGGCGTAACCCAGGAAGAAATGGGTGAGGTACGCCTGAGGGGCCAGGCGGAAAAGAAAGTACATAAACAAGTTAATGTATTTGTTGACTCGATAGAGGAGGAGGTCCTGGGCATTATTGATCTTCATCATCATGCGTATTGTGAGAAAGATGTTGCTGACCTCCACCAGCAGGGTTAGGACGCCCCCACCAACAAATCTGCTCCAAAAGATGCCCGAAAAGAAGGCACCCATAGCCTACAAGGCAAGGGAGAGAATGGGTTAGGGAACCCAGATGTCAAGGCTTTCCTGGAAGTTGGTGGGAATAACAAGGCTACCAGATCGAGGGGTAGGAAATCTTCCCTTATTTGCTTTCTGAAATATAGTTTACAGTGGAGTCAAGATTAAATTTTGATCCCTGCCCACAGATTCTGGGTGGAGTTTCCAGTCTTAAGAAGGTGAGGCCATGATTGCTGGCCTCAAATAGTGAAGCAAGGGCCCAGAGACTGCCAACCCTCAGCATTCTAGCATGAGATGTGGGACACAGGGTGGGAATGGAGTTAAGAAAAGATGGTCTTTACCTCCCAGGTTCAGAAAGACAGCTGAGACTAGGTTGCTAGCACCAGGCCTATACCACATCCCCTGCTTCTCACCATGACGTGGTGGACGAGGTATTCCCAAGAAGCTCGTGCCTGTTGGCTAACCACAATATCCAGTGTGTCGTGGATGAAGTACCCTAGCAGAGAGTTGGGGGAAGAGGTCATAAATGGTACTGAACAAGAAGCTTATCCCTGTCCCCCCTTTTTAATGCTTCCTGGGCAAGACTTACCTGCGGAAAAGCAAACAAGCAGATAGCCAGAAAGCGACCATGCGCTCTCAACGTCCACCAGCATCTCAGGGGTCTGCCATATACTGGAAGGGAAGGGAGAAGGCAGGCTCTCATCTCAGTATCCCCAAGGACCCACGACTCCCCCCGCCATTACCCTTGCCAGTCCCCGGAGGGTCTGGGCTGGCGCTATTGGCTGACGGGGGAGCCAGGAGGGGCTCGGCTGAAACCCAGGTGTCTCCTGTTTCCCAGGTGAGAACCCCCCCGCCCCCCCGGCGCTGCTGCCGCTCCCGATTGGACAGCATTTTAAACCGGGAATCGGGTGAGACTGCCTGGGCCTTAGCCCGCCGGTGAGTGATGGAGAGAGTAATGCGGGGTCCCCTAGCCACCTTCACCCCCCCAGTCCTTCACTCACCACAGCAGCGCCCAGATCCCTGACACAATGGAATGGGCGAAGGAGACGAGAAGGTTGTGCCAGCGCCAGGTGCGCAGGGGGTCGGCGCGCACGTGCGCAGGCAGAGGCAGGCGACAGAGCGCGTGCCGGAGCGCCCGGAAGGTCAGCGTGGCGCCCAGGAGCAGCGGCAGGGCGGGGAAGAGCATTGGGGGCATGCTGGCCCTCCCTGCCTCTGTCCGCCCTCTAGGTGGCCTCCTCCGGCCGTTCGGGAAAGGGGCTCCCTCTCGGGCCAGTCCACCCCGGACGCCTCTCCTGCCGGCCGCCGGCCTCACACACACGGTTTCGGCGAAGACCTCTAGGCCCCTTCGCTCCTCCAGTTCCCTCCCAGCCGGCCTCTGCCCCCGCCCCCGTCCCGCCCCGCCCGCCTATCCCCGCCCCTCCGGCGCCTCTGCAGCGCGGAGGGCGCGGGCCCCATTTCCCGGGGCCCCCCCGCTGGCGCTTCCAGGCTCCCGCGGACTTCGGGCAAAATGGGCTGTCCTCGGGGCGCCGCCTTCAAGCCACCCCTCGCTGGCAGCTCCCGACTGCCGACGGAGTCCCACTTCGGTCGCTCGGCCTAGTTAACCCGCATGCCCAACTTTCCCCAGGGGTCCCGGCTCCCCTGCCTGGGCGGGTACTGAGAGAACTCTCTCTGCCCGCCCTCAACTCCTTTGTGGGCAGAACTAAGCGAGGCCCGTCACAACCCACGTCCTTAATCCCTGGTTCTGGGGACCAGCCGGTGCCCCGCTTCGGACTGTGATCTCCGCCCGGACCTTGTTCCACTGGATCACTAGCTTCTTCGAGCCCAAGACGAACACGTTTACCTGCCTCTACCTCGTCCCGCACCGAGTCGGTGCCTAGAAACTCGACTAACTCATCACCCATCTCCCGTCCGGCTCTTGGGTTCCCGGGGCCGCGCGGCAGTCATAGTCCTCCCTCAGACAGTCCCAGCTCTCTTCTCCCCGCTCCCTGGAGGCTAGGGCGGGGAAGACGGCCGATTTGCCCTGGCCGCTGGGGTGACTCTCACTCCGCAGGCCAGTGGCGTGGAGCAATTGCAGCTCGCGACCACTAGGTGTCAGCCTGTCCTCACCGTGGCGCGGGATCCCCTCCCGCCTGCGAAGGAACCAGGCAAACTGAAGGGCGGCGGAGAGGCGGGGACAGGGGTAAAGGAGAAAGGAGTAGTTGGGGCGGGGGCGGGGGGGAGGTAGTGGAGGTGCTGCGAGAGGGAGGAAAAGCCAGAAACCCGAGGCGCAAAGCGGTCTGGGTGTTTGTTCTGCCTCCGCTGATGGCTCCAAGGTTACACATTAACCCCTCTGGGGCTTCTTGGTCAACCAAGGCCCAGTCGGTTTCTAGGTGAGAGCACGGAGTGTCCCGGCTGAGCGGCCTTCCACTCAGTGCTCCCCTTTGCTCACAGGGCAGCTTTGTCCGACAGCCACAGCGGCCTGAGCCAGACTGAGGGGCCCTCATGAGGAGCCCTTCCAGTGGTCATTCCATGTGGGTAGGTTTGGGCACCCTTTCAAGGGGCAGGGTGGGAGCTGAAGATAAACACCCCTTTCCTCACTTTCCTCGCCCCTCAGAAATAGGGATGCTATCCCTTAACTAATCACCATCCTTCCTGCTCCCTAAACTGAGCTTTTATGGAACTCGTGAAGTGCAGGGGGCGCCAGGGAGCGACCTGGAATTAAACTCACTTCTGGTCAAGATCTTAGACGATTGTACTAACCGACCCCCTACCTCTGGGCAGAAGCCTTGAACCCATATCAGCCGAACAAGGGTCTTTCCCCTTCTCCCCGAAGCTTTCAGGTAGTAGTCCACTTCCCTCCCATCTTCCCCCAAGGAAGTTCTCTCTAGTTGAGAACTGAAGGCAGATTACTCTGCGGCAGCGGCAGCGTTGTATGTGTGCGTTGGGGAGTTGAGGGTGTTGACGAGCGCAGTGCTCACTAGCTCACTAGTCAGGACAGCCCGGAGACCGCGTCACGTCCTCCCTAGGTGAATCAACTTGCACAGGTCGGGGTTTCCCCGGTCCCTCCCTAGGCAAACACGAAACTAATCCGGCACCCTGCCCCACAGACCGAGAGCGCCGACTCGGTTCAGCTTTGGTAGTGTTTATCGTTTGCGTGCCAGTGAGAATCTGCCCTCTCCCTCGGAAACAGCGTCACTAGTGGGCAAAGAGTGGGGGCAGAGAGAGATCGGTCCTTTCTTCCCACCCTCACTCGGCCTGCGCGGGGAACCCCTGCGGTCTAAGGAAGCTTTGCGAGGGCCGGATGCGGCCACGTGTGTAGGAAGTAGCTGGTAAGGTGCTGGCTTTTGCGGGGCATGCCAAGAAATGGCATATCGCCCCATTCCTTGCACACTGGGAGGGCGACTGCGGATCCGGGCTGCAGGGACGGTGCAAATTAGCGGAGACAAATGAGAGGCTGAACCAACACCTAGCTCCACTAGCTCCGCCCCTCAATTATCTTGCAGTGCAGGGGGCGTGGTTCTAGAGAGGGCGGGGCCGCGCACGCGCTGTGTCTGAGTTTTGGGGTTCCGGAAATGTGACTGAGAAATGCGATGGAGAAGTACGAGCGGATCCGAGTGGTGGGCAGAGGTGCCTTCGGGTGAGCCAGGGCTCTGGGGGAGGCAATTGCTCGGGAAGAGGGAAAATAAGGCCCAACTCCGACAGCAAAATCGCTACCCGTTTAGCCCCGCCCCGATGCGTGAGCGCCTAATCCGGGAAGCCCTGCGCAGGCTTCCTGTCCTAGTCTTGGTTGGGGAACTCCGCCTCCAAGGAGGTCACGCCCCCGGCCAGCCTTTGCGGCCCCCCGCAGAGTTTGTTCTTTGATCCTGACTCATTCATTCAACAAATGTTGAGCAGCAACTATACACGTCAGGCATTCGATACTGGGTATACAGTTAAGACCAAACAGGCGTGCTCCTTTCCGTCTCGGAGCTTACAGACTATCGGAAAATTATACAATAAACAGGACATTGTTAAAGCAGTGATTAACAAACGGCGAGAATAGAGTACAACACCAGGGAGTATTCATTTGGGATGATCAGGGAAAATTTCTCTGAGAAGTGAAGTTTCAAACCAAGACTTGAGGAATGAGGACCAGTATGTAGTCTGAAAAAGGCAGAGCTTCTCAGGCGGAGGAAACAGTTTATGCTAAGGTCCTCACGTGGGAAAGAATTCAGAGTATTCAAAGAGAAAAAGACTAATGTAGTTGGAATGTAGTGGGCAAGGTAAAGAATGGAATAAAATGTGATTGTCACAGAGGGCGGGAACCAAATTACGGCCTTGTAGGCTGAGGTAAAGGAATTGAATTTATTTGCAGTGTAAAGGAAATGAGGTTTAAGCAAAGGAATGGTCGTGATATGATTTGCATTTTTAAAATGTCACTCTGGCTGCTGTGTAGAATTTAGATTTGAGGGTGACAAGAGTGAAAGGAACCATTTGAAGTCTAGTGCAGTATTTTAGGCAAGAAATGATAATTTGGACAAGGGTTATAGCAGAAGACACAGAGAAATGGGTGGGTTCCCAGTATTTTGGAGGTAGTAGAAACAAGATTTACTGATGTTAGTGTGAGATAGGGGAAAGAGTCTGGCATGATTTTCAGGTGTCTGACTTTACTAACTTAGGGACTTTAATAACTGGGGGATGGTGGTGTCATTTACTGAGATGGAAGAAACTGAGGAAGGAAAGGTTTCAAGGGCAGGAATCAAGAGTTTTGTATTTGTTAAAATTCAGGTTGCTTGCCAGCCATTCAGGTAGAGGTGCAAAGCAGGTAGTTGAATATGTAAGTCTGAGGCTCAGAGGAGAGGTCTGAGCTGGAGATATACAGTTGATACTTAGATAGTCCATCATTCAACAGATACTTATTGAGCTCCTACTAAGTGCTGGGGTATGCACTAGGCTATGCACTGGGGCTATAGTGGTGAAGGAGAAATAACAAAACCCTGCTTTTATGAACACTGACTACAGAACTGGCAGAAAATAAATGAATGGCTCCTACTCACTGAATATTTTTGATGTGCCAGGCGCTGTGCTAAGTGCAGTACATGCATTTTCTCATTTGATCCTCTCAACAACCTTGTGAGATCGATCCTACTTTCCAGATCCTGATGTCACATAATTTAAGACCAGATAACTAGTAAGAGGAGGAGCCAGGATTTGAACCAGGCAGTTAACTCCAGAGTCTATGCAGACTTACAGAGACCAAGACTATTATTAGGCACAGTCATTGTGCCTGTGGTGAAACTGAGTCCCAGATAAGTTAAACGACTTGCCCAAGGTCTCAGACAGCTTGTGGTCGGTTCTCCCTATTCCTAAACTCAGTGTTTTGTGCACCAACTTAGATGACTTCTTAGTCTAGGTGCCAATTCCCTTGTCCTAAGGAATACCCAGTCACCAGGGCTGCCCTGCCTGATATGTGGCTGGAAGCTCAGCTGGTACCCACTCCTGTACTCCACGTCCTCAGGATTGTTCACCTGTGCCTTCGCAAGGCTGACCAGAAGCTGGTGATCATCAAGCAGATCCCAGTGGAGCAGATGACCAAGGAAGAGAGGCAGGCAGCCCAGAATGAGTGCCAGGTCCTCAAGCTGCTCAACCACCCCAATGTCATTGAGTACTACGAGAACTTCCTGGAGGACAAGGCTCTCATGATCGCCATGGAATATGCACCAGGTGGGCCAGCCTCCTTGCACTGGCCTGGCTCCAAGGGCCTCTCACCTCTGGGACAGGCAGGCACAGATCAGCCAGCTTCCCTCCTTGGAATGGGCTTGGCTGAGGGTCAGAGGTATAGGGTTCTGACCCCAGTTGTGTGACACTGGCAGGCCCTTGCCCTGTCTGGGTCTTTAGTTTCATAAAAGGAAAATCTCAAGCATGGAGAAGCCTGGATCTTGACTAGTTCCTTGCGACTGCAGGTGGCACCCTGGCTGAGTTCATCCAGAAGCGCTGTAATTCCCTGCTGGAGGAGGAGACCATCCTGCACTTCTTTGTGCAGATCCTGCTGGCGCTGCATCACGTGCACACCCACCTCATCCTGCACCGGGACCTCAAGACCCAGAACATCCTTCTAGACAAACACCGCATGGTTGTCAAGATTGGTGACTTCGGCATCTCCAAGATCCTTAGCAGCAAGAGCAAGGCCTACACGGTGCCTGGGCATGGAGGGGACCTCAAGGGTGCTGGAGCTTTTGAGGGCCAAGGTCTACTTTGCATCCCTGTCCCCAGCCCCACCCCCCCAAGACCTTGGCCCCTTAGTCCCTGGCTGGATGGTCCTGCAGGAGGAAGCACTTTTGCCTACTTTGGGGAGAAGCTGTCTCTAAGTGGGCTTTTGGGCCGAGCCTTGGTCCTCCCACCCCGGGGCTGTAATATCAGCTTCCCTCCTGCAGGTGGTGGGTACTCCATGCTACATTTCCCCTGAACTGTGTGAGGGCAAGCCCTACAACCAGAAGAGTGACATCTGGGCCCTGGGCTGTGTCCTATATGAGCTGGCCAGCCTCAAGAGGGCCTTTGAGGCTGCGGTGAGTAAGTCCCCCCGGGGGGACAACTGAGATCCCTACCTCTATCTCCTGAAGTCCTTGGCTCCAACCACTTCTGTGTTTCTTCTCTTGTGGCTCACTTATGTCTCTCTCATCAGACTCGTGGATTACCCCAGGCCAGGGCTGTGGCTTCCCTAAGACTATGGGTTCCTTAAAGTAGGGCTTGGGACCCCCCATTAAACTGAGGGTAGGGCTCTCCCATCAGATTAGGGACCCTCCTAAGGGCAAGACGTGAGTTTTCCCAACATGCAGCCAGCGGACATGGCTGCAGCTCCCCTCTCAGAGGTTCTTGAAAGCAGAGTTTGGCTCCCCTATCATCCTGGGAGTCCCCTCACCAGACGGATGGCTTCTGAGTGCAGGGCCGTGGCCACCCCACCAGGCTAGGGGCTGGGGCCGGAGCTGGGGGTGCTGCAGTCGAAGAGCCTGGCCTGAGGTTCTGGCCACCCCCACACGTGGTGCCTTCACAGAACCTGCCAGCGCTGGTGCTGAAGATCATGAGCGGTACCTTTGCGCCCATCTCTGACCGGTACAGCCCTGAGCTCCGCCAGCTGGTTCTGAGCCTTCTCAGCCTGGAGCCTGCACAGCGGCCACCGCTCAGCCACATCATGGCGCAGCCCCTCTGCATCCGGGCGCTCCTCAACCTCCACACCGACCTGGGCAGCGTCCGCATGCGGAGGCCGGTGCAGGGAGGGGGCCCTGGGCAGCAGTGGGGCACCCCGTGGGAGCACAGTAGGCCTGGGGCAGAGAGGGGCATTCTCGGCAAGTCCACCATTTCTGGGTGTGGGGATGCCAGGGAGGGTCCTTGTCCTGAGGCCCCCATCTGTCCTGTAGGGCAGAGAAGCCCCCGGCCACCGGGCCACCCATGGCCCCCGGCAGCACAGGGGGCAGGACCACCAGTGGCCGTTGCAGAGGTAAGTCGGGGCGACCACAGGGGTTCCGACGGACGCCATGGCATTCTCACCAATTTATTTTTTTAAATTAATTAATTAATTTAGGCTGTGCGGGGTCTTAGTTGCGGCATGTGGGGATCTTTGTTGCAGCACGTGGGGATTTTTAGTTGCGGCATGCTTGCAGGATCTAGTTCCCTGACCAGGGATTGAACCCGGCCCCCCTGCATTGGGGGTGTGGAGTCTTATCCACTGGACCATCAGGGAAGTCCGTCCCACCAATTTAATAGGCCTGATGAGTTGTCCCCCGCAGGTGTTCCCCGGGGACCTGCCCGGCCGGCCATTCCGCCGCCCCTGTCATCGGTGTACGTGTGGGGTGGCGGGCTCAGTGTGCCGCTGCGGCTGCCAATGCTCAACACAGAGGTGGTCCAGGTGGCAGCGGGGCGCACGCAGAAGGCTGGCGTCACGCGTTCTGGGCGCCTCATACTTTGGGAGGTGAGCAGGCGGGGGTGGGG
>NW_020172446.1:3822254-3828845 GCF_003031525.2 Neophocaena asiaeorientalis asiaeorientalis
GGCGCCGCCCACGCCCTCCCCTGTCCCCTCGCAGGCCCCGCCCCTAGGCGCCGGAGGGGGCCCCCTCCTCCCTGGGGCGGTGGAGCAGCAGCAGCCCCAGTTCATCTCCCGTTTCCTGGAGGGCCAGTCGGGTGTGACTATCAAGCATGTGGCCTGTGGGGACCTCTTCACGGCCTGCCTGACTGGTGAGCCGGTCAGGGGACTAGCCTGTGGGGACTCAGCTATATAAGAAGACCCCCCCAGAGCAATTTCCTTCCTTGCCTATCATTTGCTAACTGCTCACTTAATAATGCTTTTATCTTCCAGGGAGTGCTTTACTTACCCGATCTCCTTTACCTTCACAGCAGGCCTGACAAGGCAGTTATATCATCCCCATTTGACAGATCTAGAAACTAAGGCTCAGAGGCTGTCACTTGTCCAAAGTCACACACTTGGGAAGAAAGACCCCAGTCCTTTTCTCCCCCCATCCAATTCTTCCAGCCCTAGCCTCCAGCTAACTTTTTCTTGCTCCTCCGATCCAAGGTTGCACTGGTCTGTCTGGAAAAACAGCCTAACCTCTTTCCTTTCCCTTTCCTCACTACTCCCCTCCCCAGACCGAGGCATCATCATGACCTTTGGCAGTGGCAGCAATGGGTGCCTAGGCCATGGCAGCCTCAATGACATCAGCCAGGTGGGTTTTGAGTGTACATTGTGGAGGAGGAAGTGGGGAGATGGCAAGCAGCCCACATTTGAGAGCTGACACCCAGCTTGGAGGCAGGGGAATCCCCAGCAGCCACAGGTCCCTGTACCTCCCAGGCTGCACCTGTTCTGGGCAGCATCTGGGGAAGTACAGAAAGACCAGGCTTCCCCAGTGGTTGCAATATGTGTGTGGGGGGGAGTTAAAGAGACAGCCACCTCATGAGAATTTGCAGCCTCCAACTTCCTCCCTACAGAGGATGCTGAGGCCAGGTGGCTAGTCCAGGCCCCTTGCCCAGCCTGCCCTTGCTTCCTCTCCGTCTAGCCCACCATTGTGGAGGCCCTGCTGGGCTATGAGATGGTGCAGGTGGCCTGTGGGGCGTCTCATGTGCTGGCCTTGTCCACTGAGAGAGAACTATTTGCCTGGGGCCGCGGAGATGGTGGTAAGGTTTCACTCTGTTCTAGCCTCTGGAACCGCCCAGCCATGATTTGTTCCTCTTCATAGCCATCTTCTACCCTATGGCCTGTTTTCTCCTCCTCCTTTTCTCTCTGAATCATTTATTCACTCGACCAACCTTTATTGCACACCCAATATGTGCCCACCTTGTGCTGGGTGCTGAGACAAGATGAACATGATGTTGATTCCTTCGGGTGCTCATGATGTAATGAGAGAGATTTCATTCATCCAGAAATATATGTTGTGCCCCTCCCTGGGTCAGGCATCAGGCTGGGCATTGAAACTAGGGATGACTTAGATAGGGGTCCCCATCCTCCTGGAGGACTCAGTCTAGATGGGGGAAGGATGACACATCTCCAACATGATAGAGGACAGACAGCATCAGGGCTCACCCAAGGTCCAGAGGTGTGGGAACACAAGGAATGGCAAGGGACTCTACCTGGAGAAGAGAGACGTGGCACCTGAACAGGGCCTTAAAGGAGGAGTAGAATTTTGACCCACGGAGGGGCCAAGGATGGGCATTTCAGTCAGGAACAGCCTTCACTCATGCTGCCCTGTGGGTCCTCCTTATCCTAGTATCACTAAGCTAGACAAGCTCAAACTAGCCCAGTGCCGGTTTCTCCTTGTAGGCCGGCTGGGACTAGGCAACAGGGAGTCCCACAGCTGCCCCCAGCAGGTACCCATGCCCCCAGGACAGGAAGCCCAGCGGGTTGTATGTGGCATTGACTCCTCCATGATCCTCACTGTGCCCGGCCAAGCCCTGGCCTGTGGGAGCAACAGGTACGTGAACTAGGTGCACTACAATGAATAGCCTGTCCTCCCCGACCTCCCTTAGCTGCCAGTGCTCCATCTGTCATTGCCTACCTCCCACCAGGGATTAGAACTGAGCGGGTCTTGAGTGTTCTGTGGGTTCAACCCAGTGTAAGATATGTCCCCTGGTGCACCAGCTCCTGCCCAGATACGTGGGGGGAGGACAGTCTATATAAACTGTGTCAGCTGGACTTGGCTTTTGGCTCTGCCCTCAGGTTCAACAAGCTGGGCCTGGACCATCTCTCCCTAGGGGAGGAGCCTGCCCCACACCAGCAAGTGGAGGAGGCCCTGAGCTTCACACCACTAGGTTCTGCACCCCTGGACCGCGAGCCCCTGCTGAGCGTGGACCTGGGCACTGCTCATTCAGCTGCTGTAACTGGTAAGTAGGACCTGGGCACAGGAGGCCAAAGGTGGACTCCCCTGGCTTCCTTGGGCCCTCTGTTGAGGCACCCTTTCCTTCCTTTCCTCTCTCCTCCCCTACAGCCTCTGGTGACTGCTATACATTCGGCAGCAATCAGCATGGGCAGTTGGGTACCATCGCTCGCCGGGTCAGCCGGGTACCTTGTCAAGTCCAAGGCCTCCAGGGAATCAAGATAGCAATGGTGGCCTGTGGGGATGCCTTCACTGTGGCCATTGGGGCAGGTGATGAGTGGGCACTGTGGGGGCCGGTAGGGGTGTGCGCAGACCCAGGAGCAATGGGGGGTTATCCTCAGGGCTACTGAACTCAGCAACCCCATGTTGGGGCCAGTATGGCAGTCTAGGAAGCTAGCTGCTTGCTAAGGTATGTCTTTCCCCCATTTCTCTCCTTGGGATTGTCTTTGGCAGAAAGTGAAGTGTACTCTTGGGGCAAAGGGGCCCGAGGTCGGCTGGGGAGGAGGGATGAGGATGCTGGACTCCCTAGGCCAGTGCAGCTGGATGAGACACACCCCTACACAGTGACCTCGGTGTCCTGTTGCCATGGAAACACTCTCCTGGCTATCCGCCGTGAGTTATAACTTCACCCTCACCCACACAAGGGTTAACGCAGCTGGCCCTTGCCCACATTCCCATCCCCAGTGGTCACAGCCCAAATTATTAAAAGCATTTTCAGCTCCCAGATAAATGAAAGCAGAAGCTGCTGGGCAAAAGTGAGCTCCTGGGGGGTGGGCAAGGGTAGGTGCTTCTTGTGCCTGAAGGGCTGCCTCCGCTCCTCCCCAGGGCCCAAATGCGTCGTCTTTCTCCTCCAACCCTCAAGTCTAGTTTAGTTTGAACCTGGCCTGGCAGGGTCCAGAGTCCAGGGCCCAGTGTGGGAGTGAGAGTGGAAGTAGCTGAGGCTTGCTGGAGGCATCGCCCTCTGGGAGGCTGCAGGGATTTCTCTTTTGTGCTCTCCAGCGGTCACAGATGAGCCAGTCCCCCCTTGAGGCACCTGGATACACCTCTGGACGACCCGATATTGCTTCTCCTGTAAATGTTCTTGAAAAGTGCAGGTGCCTCAGGCATGACCAGCCCCCTGGATGGTATCATCAATGGGGTATAAGAACCAATAAAGCCCCTGCTCTGCCTTTGGCCCCGGATATGTAAAACTCAACCCACCCTATTCCCCCAACGTCCCTCTTTCCCCTCCCCACCCCTTCTTATCTTTAGTCAACGTCCCCAGGGTTCAGCCTGGCTACAGTTGGAGGCCAGACGCAACTTTTGGAAGCAGGGAGGTCTCCAGAGCCTCTGCAGAAAAAGGCTGGAGGTAGCTGTGGCTCCACCTAGATGCTGCCCCTTCCCCCAGCCCAGTTTGAAAATAAGTCGCAGGTGTCTTACTGGGAGCGCAGCTCGGTGCTTTGGAGTAAGGCAAGCTGGGGCCTGCCTGTTCTGGCCATTCCAGAGGCCTAGCCCCTGCATTGCCTGGGGCAGGGAGGTCCCGGGAGTGCTACCACCTGCCCCCACTCCTATATCCTGAGGCAGGGGTTTACACAATCTGAGTGCCTCCCTTCCCCTGGGGGAGTGCATGGGCTGCAGTATACCGCAGAGGACATCCCTGCTGAAGGTTGCCCTTCACCCCATGCCATTCCCCCAAAGCACGTTGGGAGAGAGGGTAGCTGGCTGGACCAGACTAGTTTCCCAGATGACTGGGAAATAGTGCCAATAAAAAATCAGCTGCCTGCCTAGAGTGTGGTCTCTTGAGGGCTGGGGGTGGCGGCCACCCCAGGGCTGGGCTGGGCTCCATCTGGGCTGCAGGGCCGCGGTGGAGAGAGGAATGTGGGCGCAGCCTGAGGCCCGGGCCGAGGTTCCTCTGGCCCAGTTCCCAGCCCGGCCTCCCCGCCCAGCTGGGCTCCCCGGATCTGGTTGCCAGGCTTCAGCTGCCTAGCACCTGGAAGCTGGAGCCCCGGGCCCCTGGGCGACACGTGGCCCCCGAGGCCGAGCTGTTGACTCCGGAGAAGCGAATCTTTGTGGCGCGGCCCGTCCCCCGAGGCTCTCCGCCCCATCCAGCATCAGAGCTCACCCCCGGCCCTGGGGAGTAGCGGGGCCTCGATCTCTGTTCCCAAGCATAAAGAGGAGACCCCGCTTCCTGGAGAGGGAGAGCCTGTCTGAGTGCCGACCCCGAAGCTGCCGCAACGCCGGGTGGGTGGGGAGCCCTGCGGGGCGGGCACTAGGACCGCGCGGGCACGGCCCCGCCCCCTCTTCCGGCGGGCGAGCTCAAGGGCTGGGCGCAGGCCGCGGCTGCCAGTCGGCGCCGCCCGCAGCCGGGAGCGCGGCTGGAGCGAGGCGCGGGCTGTGGGGCCGCCGCGAACCCGGCCCCGCTTGCCCGTGCCCGCCCGCCATGCCCGGCTTTGACTACAAGTTCTTGGAGAAGCCCAAGCGGCGGCTGCTGTGCCCGCTGTGCGGGAAGCCCATGCGCGAGCCCGTGCAGGTTTCTACCTGCGGCCACCGCTTCTGCGACACCTGCCTGCAGGAGTTCCTCAGGTGCGGCCCGGCGGGAGCAGGGGACGGCCGGTGGGGGTGGGACACGCCGCCGGGGGAGGACCCAGGCCGGAGGCACGCCGGGCCTTTGTCTGCGCTGCGGCCCCGTGACCTCAGGGGCGCCCACCGTGACGTCACAGGGCGGCAGTGACGTCAGGCCCCGAGGGAGGACCCCACGCACTGATCCGTAGGGTCCCGCGTGCCACGCGCCAGGTGGGAAGAATTCCGTGCCTTCCCGCAGGGTGGAGGTGGGAAAGGACGCCCTTCCTGATCCGTGGCCGGCCCTTCCCCCTCACCTGAGAGCCAGAACGGCTTCACCCTTGAACTTTGAATCCTGGGAAGAGGAGGACAAAACCCTGTGCCCCGCGCAGCACCTTAAGCCTCCGAGCTTTCACACATCTTAAGCTTTTCTGATTCTTCGGACGTTCCGAGAACGGCACCTATTGTTCTCCCATTTCACAGATGAGGAAACGAGATTCAAATTCAAAGAAAGGCTGCGACTTGCCCACGGTCGCACAATTACCTAAAGGCTTAACTGGGGTGTAAGCCCGGCCTGCTTGTGGTCGCACGATAGAGGGAGGTCTACGACGCTCCCCATCTTCCCTGAAACAGGAACCCGTTGGATGTCTCTCCCTGCCCCTGGGGGTCCTGGGTACTGCGAGTGTTCTAGAAGTCGTGAGGGGGAGGGGGTCGCACCCTGGGTGTGACTGAACGCCCCGTGCGCTCTCCCGACCCAGGTCTTCCGTGGGCTCTTGGGCACTCGTTGAGTTCTGGGCGCCCTGCGGTGTTCTGAGTCTCCTGTCCACGCTGGGACCTGCTCAGTCCTGGGTGTGGGGAGGCAAGAAGAGGGAGCCCCGTGTCGTGGGGAGGTCGTGGGCCAAGAGCACCGGGGAAGGCTGGGTCAGCCAGTGCCCTGTGTCAGGAGGCTTGTTTGCTGAGGGTTCGTGGGGCGCAGGCTGGGAGAGCACCTCTGGGATTCCGTCCCTCCGTCCTCCGCAGCCCCTTGCCCGGCGGAAATCTCAGCAGGCCCTTTGTTTTCGGTTCCCCGCAGCCTGGGCCGGTCCTGCCCTCACATATGCTCCTGCACAAGCTGCTGTGCTGCCCCCTCCTCCTTTTCCCTCACCCGCCTCCCTCCTCCCTTCAGTGTACACACACTCCCCTACCTACACACAGCCCCATTGTCTTCTCCCGTGCTCTTCCCCAGGCCTCTGGCTTCCAGATGAGGCCAGCTGAGCCTCTCCCCTCCTCAGCTGACCCACCCTGACTGCCTCGGGGAAGGAACGGGGGAGGGGGCTGTCAGGCTTGTTTCCCTCTTCTGTCCCTCTCTGCTGCTTCTCCCCTCCCCCTCCCGGAAATCCCCTCTTCCTCTCCCACAGCCCCTTCCCCCCATCCTGTCTTTTCCCCTGGGCCTGGGCCTCCACTGCACGGCCTGGAGCAGTCTCTGCCCTTGCCTCCCCACCTCGGCTGGCGCCTGAACTCTGACGCTGAGGCCCGGGAGGGAAGGGATGGTGGGACAGGCCCTGCGCCTCCCACCCTACCAGCTAGGGTGTCCGTGGCACTGGGCGAACCTTTGTCCTGGCTGGGCCCCAAGCTGCCCAGGCTAATCTTCTGCCTGAAGCCTGGGGACTTGCCTCAGTCCCCTCCCTGACTCCAAAACCACTAAGTCAGCACATTCCTGAAGCAGCCAAGCAGACCCCTCCCCCACGGCCCACCCCTCT
>NW_020172446.1:3828881-3861608 GCF_003031525.2 Neophocaena asiaeorientalis asiaeorientalis
CCTTCTCCTGCCAGCGCTGTTACTCAGGTTGGTCCAGGAAGCCTGGTTACCCTGTGGGCACCGGCATACCTCCTCAGTGCCTGGGCATGTATTATTATTGGCATTGGCGGCATGCCCAGTAGTAGTCGTGGGGTCAGGGGGAGGAGGTGGGTGCTAGAAATCCTTTGAGCACCTGGGGCATGGACTGCCCACGTCCTGCCAAGTGCCATCGTGGACAGGGCTGCCATGTAGCCTCTGTTTCCGCCTTCATCCTTGCCTGCCTCCCACCTGCCTGACTCAGACTTGCCAGAAATGCCGTGCCTGAGGGTCTTCAGTCCTGCTGGGTGAGCCCTTGCCCTGCCTAGGCCGCGCCAGGCATGCGTGACTGGTCCTGGCTAGGGTCGGCGAGGCCATGTTGGCAGAAGGAGGCATGCCACAGGTTTCTTGAGTGCTAACAGCCTGGTGTGGGCTTGGTGGAGGAGAGGGAGGGCAGCGGACAGGGGCAGCAGGCTTCAGATGCCTGCCGTGCAGTGACCAGAGCCTTGGCTATGCTTGCCTGGACACTTTTCTTGGACTGGCCTTTCTTCTGTGTACAGCGTAGTAGAAACTATCTGAGCTGTGGAATCAGACAGACAGTCCAGTTCACCCGTGAGCCTCAGTTCTTTCATCTGCAAAATGGAGACACTGAGCCCCTTCTCAGGCAGGTTGTGAGAACTGGGTGGGAGTGTAAACACAGTACCTTGGAGCGAGCCTTTCCTTTTCTTTGCTTTAGAAGACACACCCACATAGGAGGAGGGGAGAGTTGGGGTAAAGTGGCCCCAAGCTGACCTTTGCCCTGGGTTCTTGGCTGGGCACCCTCGCAGGGGCTTGGGCAGCCCCGGCGCTTAACCTCAGCCCATCCGTGTTCACCTTCCCCCAACAGCTTTCAGCCCAGCCAATGAAAAGTAACCTGGGGGACTGGGTGGCTAGGCAGCCTGTTCCTTTCGCCGTCCAGCTGCCATCCTGGGGGAGGGGTGCCAGCTGCCACCTGTTGGCCAAATGCTGTCTGAAGCAGCTGCCTCTGTCTCCACTGGGCCCAAATCCACCCTCCCCGGGACAGGAGCTGGGATCTTTGGTGGTCCTGTAGAAGTGGGTACCCTCAGGCCTCTACTCTCCCTCTCCGGTAGGGCTGCCTGGGAACCTGGGAACCGGTCTGGTGAGGGAAGGAGGCTACCCTGGTTGAGGGGATGGGGCCCAGGGATCTCTCTTCTCATAGTATGGCGCCTTGACCCTGTCCCTTCCCCCTTCACAGTGAAGGAGTCTTCAAGTGCCCTGAGGATCAACTTCCTCTGGACTATGCCAAGGTGAGTCCACTGTGCCAGGTACAGGCTCTTGCCCTCGGTGGAGGCTGGAGCTGCTGCAGCCAGTGGGCTCGGGGCCAGTGTCAACCCGGTGCCGCAGAATCAGGCACCCCTACGGACGTGGCCTGTTCCCTCCCACCAGGCCAGTTCGCAGATGAGGCCCGAGTCTGCCCTGGAGGGCAGGCACAATGCCCAGCCTGTGGGGGTATACAGAACCGCTCTGTGCCCACCAGAAGTGTCCCCTCCCGTTTGGGTGGCTGGCCAGCCCTGTGGCTGAGGGCCAGGACCCCTGTACCAGGAGGAAGGAAGCAAAGGGTGTGGAGGCTGCCTGGGGCTGAGCAGGCTGATTGGCTGCCGCTCCGAAGGGAGCGTCCTGGGCCAGCGTGTTGGGGACCCTGGAATCTAGTGTTAGAGCAGAGACCACCTGCTGCACTCTTTATCCCTGGGTACAGAGGAGAATTTACACCGAGGGGCTGTTACTGGCTCTAAGGTAGAGAGCTAAGCTATCTGGGGTGGAGGAGGTGGGAACTGGGGACTGTAGCAGGCTCTGACCCTGACCAGTCCCCCGCCTCCTTGTCCCCAGATCTACCCAGACCCAGAGCTGGAGGTACAGGTACTGGGCCTGCCTATCCGCTGCATCCACAGTGAGGAGGGCTGCCGCTGGAGTGGGCCACTTCGCCACCTACAGGTGAGGCTCTGAAGGGGCCGGGGTGGGGGGGCTGCCCCTCCCTGGGCAGGCACTAACTGTGGCCCCTCCCACCAGGGCCACCTGAATACCTGCAGCTTCAACGTAGTCCCCTGCCCCAACCGCTGCCCCGCCAAGCTGAGCCGCCGGGATCTGCCCGCGCACCTGCAGCACGACTGCCCCAAGAGGCGACTCAAGTGCGAGTTCTGTGGCTGTGACTTCAGCGGGGAGGCCTTTGAGGTGGGTGGGGCCTGGCTGAGGGTAGAGGGAGAGTGGGGCACCTGGTGGCCCAGGGATCCCTTAACTCAGCCCCTCTGGTGTTTCTACAGAGCCACGAAGGTGTGTGCCCACAAGAGAGTGTGTACTGTGAGAACAAATGCGGGGCCCGCATGATGCGGCGGCTCCTGGCCCAGCATGCCACCTCTGAGTGCCCCAAGCGCACCCAGCCTTGCACTTACTGCACCAAGGAGTTTGTCTTTGACACCATCCAGGTGAGGCCCTCCTGAGCTGTGGGCCGCAGGGCAGGTAGCAGGGAGTCAGGCTACTGACTGCTTCTCTCTGCCTCTGCGGCCCTAGAGCCACCAGTACCAGTGCCCGAGGCTGCCTGTGCCGTGCCCCAACCAGTGTGGCGTGGGCACCATGGCTCGGGAGGATCTGCCGGGCCACCTCAAGGACAGCTGTAGCACTGCCCTGGTGCTGTGCCCATTCAAAGACTCCGGCTGCAAGCACAGGGTGAGATGCCTCTCTTCCTTCCTGTCAGCTCTCTTCTTGGTCCTTGAAACCTCAGACATAGGCCCTTAGTGGTCCCTGCTGTGCTGCTCTGAAGCCTCAGCCCCCCCTGCTGGCCGGCTCCAGCCTCCTCCTAGAGCCCTCTACCTCCCTCATTCAGAGCCGGGTGCCCACTGCCCTGTACCTGCTCCTCCCCTCTCCCCTGAACTTGCCCCGACTAACTCTCCTCTCTTCCCCCATGGCCTGGGGCTTTGCCAACAGTGCCCTAAGCTGGCAATGGCACGGCACGTGGAGGAGAGCGTGAAGCCACATCTGGCCATGATGTGTGCCCTGGTGAGCCGGCAACGGCAAGAGCTGCAGGAGCTGCGAAGAGAGCTGGAGGAGCTCTCCGTGGGCAGTGATGGCGTGCTCATCTGGAAGATCGGCAGTTACGGGCGAAGGCTGCAGGAGGCCAAAGCCAAGCCCAACCTCGAGTGCTTCAGCCCCGCCTTCTACACGCATAAGTATGGCTACAAGCTGCAGGTGTCTGCATTCCTCAATGGCAATGGCAGTGGTGAGGGTACACATCTCTCGCTCTACATTCGCGTGCTGCCAGGTGCCTTTGACAATCTCCTTGAGTGGCCCTTTGCCCGCCGCGTCACCTTCTCCCTGCTGGATCAGAGCGACCCTGGGCTGGCTAAGCCACAGCATGTCACTGAGACCTTTCACCCTGACCCAAACTGGAAGAATTTCCAAAAACCAGGCACTTGGCGGGGCTCCCTGGATGAGAGTTCTCTGGGCTTTGGTTACCCCAAGTTCATCTCCCACCAGGATATCCGCAAGCGAAACTATGTGCGGGATGATGCAGTCTTCATCCGTGCCTCTGTTGAATTGCCCCGAAAGATCCTCAGCTGAGAGCAGACCCAGCTATAGGAAAAAGGGGGGTGGGAAATGACCTCCATCAGGCAGGCTGAGCCTGGAGAGGGGGCCGGACCCCCTTACAGCTGCTTCCGCTGCCTAGGTTCTGTTACCCTGTTCCCCCTCCCTCCTTCCCTACCACCCTCAGGTGCCTCCTTTTGGTGCTTCAGCCCTGGCCTCTGGGAAGAGCAGGTCTTAGGGTCATCAAGGGCTTGGAAACAAGCGATCCCGGGGCCTGTTGCCTAGGATCAGGGCAGACATGCCTTGGTGCCGGCCACACTCTTCCAGGGACTGAGGTGCCTGCTGGTGCTATGTCCCAAGAGCCATAGGGGGGGAGGGGGAGTTGGGAAACTGAGGGGTAGTTAAAGAATCTGTCTTGAGATCTGATGTCTCCTCTCCCCAGCTGTGTCCCCTCTGGTTATTTATTTACTTAGTGCCAGGAGGGCACAGCAGGGGAGCCCTGATTTTTAATAAATCCTGACTTGTATTTATTACCTTGGTTCCAGCCTGACTCATCTGGGTTGCTCAGGGCCCAATTGTGAAGTCAAGGGACCAGTCAGGGACTGCAACGGCTCTGGCCCCAGGATCCAGCTGCCCTGCTGCATCGCCCTCTGGTGGAAGACAGAGGGACTGCACTAGGCTTTGTGTGGCGGACAGCTGCCCGCTGCCGCCCTCTAGTGGTTAGAGGAGGGAGGTGCAGGCTCTGGACGTTTTATAAGGTTTAGAGTCTCTGATCGATACCCCACAAAGGACTAGTGCCGGTGCTCTAGGCAGGTCTTTCTTGGTCTAATGATAATAGCTACCATTTATTGAGTACTTTTGATGTGGCAGACACTGGTAATCACTTTATATGCATTATTTAATACAACAGTCAAGTGAAATAGCTTTTAATAAAAGGACCTATCTTCGTGGGCTGTGGTGAAGACCATGCATGTTCCCAGTAAAAATAGTCGGTCCTTTGTATCTGTGGGTTCCACATCCTCGAATTCAATCAACAGTGAATTGGAGATGTTTGGGAATAGTTCCAGAAAGTTACAAAAAGCAAAAGGTTTTGGCCACTCATGGGCAAATCTACATAGTATTACATTGTATTAGGTATTGTAAGTAATCTAGAGATTAAAGTATACCAGAGGATGTGTATAGGTTACATGCAAAAAGCCTATGCTATTTTATATCAGGGACTTGGTGAATTTCTGTATCCACTGGCGATTCTTAAACCAATTCCCTGTGGATACTGAGGGATGTCTGTGAGTGCTTTATGAATGTTAGTCTAACTCCAAAGCCCAGCCCACACCCAGGGACTCCTAAACTGTGCACAGGAGCCTTGAAATTTTCTCATCCATACTTACTTTTCATACAGGCCTCAATAGGTACCTGTGATTATCCACATTTGACTGGTGAAATAGGAACAGAGGAGTGAATTGACTTCAGTGATCTTTCAGCTAGTTTGGGGCAGGGCCTGGATTTTTTTTCCCCCCTGTCACTGGATTCTGTTTTAAGCTCCAGCAGTCACTAGAAGATTAGCTTCCTTTTATTTTGGCAGTAGGTTTGATTTTGGATCCTTGCTGTGCTTGCTTTTTTGGCAAGTTACTTAGCTACATGGGGCATCCTTACTGGTAAGATTAAAGTAATCCTGCTAGATTCGTAAAGATTAACTCATCAGCATAAAGTGCCTTACTCTTGCCTGGCCCTGAGAAGAGGCCCAGTGTATGGGAAGTATTGTTTAGTACGGAGAAGGTTCAAGGGCTGTAGCCTGCCTTTTCTACTTTCCCAGAGACTCAGGTGAAAAGAGCCCTTATCAGAAGGTGATGGGAAAGGTCTGAGCCTGAGACAGCCAGCCCAGGGAACTAACCAACTTAGCCTTCAAAAGGTCAAATTCACTGATCTAGGGAGAGATGAAGCCCTGGCTGCCTTGCTGAGAAAGTAAAGATGGCTCTTTCATCTAAACTGTCGTGGTACTGTGAAGCCTGGAAGCTGGTAGAGAAGACCGACCATGGGCTCTAGCAGGGGAAATGCCTTCACCTAAGCACGGGCTTCACGCAGCAACAGGTAGAACCACTCTTCTGCAGAAGCCTTCCAAGAGAAGCCAGAACCCCTGGATCAAGCTTGGGCTCCCTCTGCTGGCAGCACTGTGCCACTGCACCATCCCAGGCGGTAGGTTCACAAAGGCGGCTAGTGCCGCCTTCAGTTCCCTGCAGTGGATATTGCGATTGACCCATGCCCAGGCCTAGCCCTCATGCACTGCCTTTGCAGACAGTCATAATTGCTTGTGGAACTCAGGCCAGATTTTGCCTCACAGCGTGAGCTGGGCTCAACTCAACCATCTGCTCTGTCTAGCCCTGTGACCCTAGGCTGACTGTAGGTCTCATTTGACACAGGCAGAAGAGGGTTTTCTTTCACAGGGATGGGATGAGGAGTAAAGGAGGCAAAGCACCTTCACAAAAGGGCACCCCACAGAAAAGGGCATGCTCAGGAGGGTGCTTTCAACTCGAGCCACCTAATCATCTGATTCCACCCTCACTGAGTCCCACAACCTGGGGGATCTTTCCTTCCCTCCATCACATCTTAGCCCAGACCCAAACGCAGCAGAAAGTGGAGAGGGAGGAGGGGACGTAAATAGCTCTTGGATTTTTTTTTTCCCCTGCAGACAGAAGAAAGTTCTCCCATCAGTACTCAACCCTTAAGATTCAAACCACCAAGAGGACCACTTCTCATGCTACAGATCACACCACCTATTACTTCCACCTGCCAGAGGTCCTCAAATTCCAAAATGTTCGAGGTGGGAGAAGGTTGTGGGGTGGGGGGAAGGGTCGTTTAGTCTTAAGCTGGCTTATTAGCAAACCAGGTCCCCGTTTTTCAGTGACGGATAGTCCTTGGAGTGAAAGTGGCATTACATTGAACTGGACCTCCAGTGAGGGGTAGCGAACCGTACTTAACCATCAAATCCCACCAAGCCCCCTGCAGCCCTGCCTAGGGAGAGGGCCAGTCAGCCAGGTGCCCTCCAGGGGCTGACTGAACACACCTGGTCTGGGATAATGGAGTGGGAGGGCTTCTGATGGGGACAAATACTATAGGGGTCCCCTTAAAAATGAGAAATTCTCTTAAGACATTAAAAACCGTTAAGAAAGGTCATCTCAAACACTGACAGCATTAAACGAATAGGACAAGATCAAAGGTGAGTTTTTTTCTTTTTACTGGTTTATGATAATCTTAAAAACCCCATCACACCCATAAACCACCACAGGTGAGAAGATGAAGGAGCTGGAGAATGAATGCTACAGTATGTGGGCGGCGTGAGGATCCAGGTATCTTCTAGGGGCAGTGTGGAATGGAGGCAGGGGGTGTGGATAGGAGGCCCTGGCTTGGACCCTTATTGCTGGTTGGGGGTTGGCTGGCAGAGGGGGAGAGGGGCTCAGGGTGAACTAGGAAACATCTCACACCAAAGGCAAGGGGAGATGGGGGGCGGGGGGGGGTCACAGTACATTTTCCATGCAGACTAGGGGTGGGAGTGAGAGCTTCAGAGGCTTGCACCCCTACACAGGAAGAGATGGGTTTGAGGTTTGATTTTAAGCCCCCAAGTTGGTGTCTGGTCCAATTTCCTAAAATGGCAGCTCACCTTTTGGGGGGAGGCATTGGAACAAATTACAGCAAAAATATCTGGTTTGGAGATCAAGCAAGGGATAAAGGGAGACAATGGTGTTCATTCAGAGAATTTAACTCAGAGAAGCGAGAACTGGAAGGGGCCCCTGGGTGAGATGGTGGCCAACACACAGGGAGAAGGCATCACACCAGAAGCTGCAGGTACTCCTGGGGGCTCAGGACAGGGAGGTGCCAGTGTTCACGGACGGCAGGAAAACCACTGGGAACAATGAGTTAGGACTT
This sequence comes from Neophocaena asiaeorientalis asiaeorientalis, assembly GCF_003031525.2. NCBI lineage: Eukaryota > Metazoa > Chordata > Mammalia > Artiodactyla > Phocoenidae > Neophocaena > Neophocaena asiaeorientalis. The sequence continues at coordinate 3,836,394 of NW_020172446.1, forward strand.
CATGTTGCTGTCATTTGGCATAACACAATCAGGCATTTTTTTCCTTTTTTTTCTCTTTTTAAATATAAGGCAACTTGCCAACACATAATTTAAAAACTGGTCTTCAGTCACACTGCTTCAGATCACTAGAGAATTTCTGGCTAAAGAACAGTGGATAGTATAGTAAACAAAACCCCAAATCTTAAATAAAAATCAGCTCACATTCCCCAGAGACAAGAGGAAAGGGTAGGGCTTATTTGGTTTAAAAAAAAAAAAAAGCCCAACAACTGCATCTTTAACAGAAGGGTGCAAAACATTACAACAAAAATAATCTGAAGTTACAGAAAAGCTTTAAATTTCTAGCCAACTAACTGTCACCTGGAATGAGACTTGGAGCATGGAGTGGGTGAAGAAAGGGCGAGGGGCAGAAGGGGGCTGTTTCCAAGAGGCCCATCTCCAGCTGTTAGAACCATGCTCATTTGGTAAAGGAGAATTCAAAGAGCTTAAGGCTTTGTGTTTTCTTCTTCGTTAAACTGAGGGGCTGTGAAAGGTGACTAGACAGTGAATGCACCTGTGGGGCCGCTCACACACATTGCTACTCAAACCCACACTACATTCATACAGAAACAGGACGTTTAAAACTTACAGCGTAGAGCAATATTCTTAGCCAGGGTAGAGAGAACCAAATGCACTTTTTTTTTTTTTCAGTGTTTTTAATTCCCAACTCCAATGTGATCATCCCATACCGACTACCTAATCCCTCAAGAAAGACTTTTTTGTTTTGCGTTTTTTTTTTTTTTTAGGTTTTTTTAATTCCAAACTCCCATTATATCATCCCATACCTCCTACCTAATCCCTCAAGAAAGACTTTTTTGTTTTGCGTTTTTTTTTTTTTTTAGGTTTTTTTAATTCCAAACTCCCATTATATCATCCCATACCTCCTACCTAATCCCTCAAGAAAGACTTTTTTGTTTTGCGTTTTTTTTTTTTTTTAGGTTTTTTTAATTCCAAACTCCCATTATATCATCCCATACCTCCTACCTAATCCCTCAAGAAAGACTTTTTTGTTTTGCGTTTTTTTTTTTTTTTAGGTTTTTTTAATTCCAAACTCCCATTATATCATCCCATACCTCCTACCTAATCCCTCAAGAAAGACTTTTTTGTTTTGCGTTTTTTTTTTTTTTTAGGTTTTTTTAATTCCAAACTCCCATTATATCATCCCATACCTCCTACCTAATCCCTCAAGAAAGACTTTTTTGTTTTGCGTTTTTTTTTTTTTTTAGGTTTTTTTAATTCCAAACTCCCATTATATCATCCCATACCTCCTACCTAATCCCTCAAGAAAGACTTTTTTGTTTTGCGTTTTTTTTTTTTTTTAGGTTTTTTTAATTCCAAACTCCCATTATATCATCCCATACCTCCTACCTAATCCCTCAAGAAAGACTTTTTTGTTTTGCGTTTTTTTTTTTTTTTAGGTTTTTTTAATTCCAAACTCCCATTATATCATCCCATACCTCCTACCTAATCCCTCAAGAAAGACTTTTTTGTTTTGCGTTTTTTTTTTTTTTTAGGTTTTTTTAATTCCAAACTCCCATTATATCATCCCATACCTCCTACCTAATCCCTCAAGAAAGACTTTTTTGTTTTGCGTTTTTTTTTTTTTTTAGGTTTTTTTAATTCCAAACTCCCATTATATCATCCCATACCTCCTACCTAATCCCTCAAGAAAGACTTTTTTGTTTTGCGTTTTTTTTTTTTTTTAGGTTTTTTTAATTCCAAACTCCAATGTGATCATCCCATACCTACTACCTAATCCCTCAAGAAAGACTTTTTTGTTTTGCGTTTTTTTTTTTTTTGAGGGGGAGTGCGGGATGAGGGCAGCAGATGACTTAGGAGAGAGACAGCAGCGAGAAAGATCTTGGGTATGCTGGATGGTCTCGGCATTTCTCTAGGCAGGGAAAGGGAGTCAGGAACCAAGGTATCAATCCAAACACAGGGTTTTTTTCCCCTTGGTCTCAAGGCTATGGCCACATGCGTGCAGGATGCCCTTGAGGAGTGTGGCAAGGACAAGTGCAGTGGCTCTGGGATCAATGCAGATGTAAAACAAAGCCTTGAGGAAAGGAGAAGGGCTGGGAGGAGATGCAGACTGGGTCAGTTTTGATTTGAGGTCTTTGGGTAAACAAGGAGTTGGCTTTCAGAGCACTTGGGAGGTCTGGCTTCTTAGTCCCAGAGAGACAGACAGGGAGAGACCTAGCTTAAGTGGCTGGGCACTGACAGCTACCTGACCTAGGGGGCCCTTCCCTTAGCCCACACCTCAGTCCAAAGAGAAACAGTGAGAGGTGCAGGAACAGACAAAAGGGGGCTAGTGGGAAATGGCCGAGGTGGGGGTGGGGGGAAGGACTGCACTGACAGGCAGGCATTGGAGAGAAAAGCCTGAAGTCGGGATGAGGTCCCAACATAAACCCAAAAGTTGCTGGGGCTGGTAGAGGGGACGATGAGAGCAAAGAGGACCCCCCCCCATCCTCAATTAGATCCCACTAAACTCCCTTTCTTAGACATCTAAGAATGATCACGTTGGAGCAGTGAAACTTTGAAACTATCCAATTACTCAAAAGTAAGACTAAACCTAGGAGGGTGACGTATGATGTGTAGCTTGTGGAGGGCACCAGGGCTACCTATCTATACCCAGGGTGCTGAATATGAAGATTTCGACTATCTGTGGGATCAGGGGCTCGGCTGCCAGGGGCTCGGTGGGCCTTGCTCAGCACGGCCAGGCTCTGGTCTCGGAAGCAGGCCTGCGGGAAATCCCCGCTTAGGTAATCCACTGTCTGCACCAGGCTGTTCTGGCTTGCCGCCGGCCCGCCCCCGGTCCCCGCCCGGTAGTGGGCCCCAGCCGCCGCTGCCGCACAGTCGAGGGGTGCGCCCGCAGGCTGCCCGCTGTGGAACGGCATGGCGAGGTCCTGAGACCCCGAGCTGTCGCTGTTGGGAGTGGGCAGGATGTTGTTCCACAGGGGCTGGAAGTAGTGACCGTTAGGGTAGGCCAGTGGGGCTGCCAGGCCGTTGACTGGTGGGGACGGGGTTGGCTTCTCCAGGGGTGGCTTCAGATGGAAAGCCTGCGCCATGCACAGTTCCTGCGGGTAGGCAGGGGCCTTGCCCACAAAGCCAGGCCCCGCCAACTCGCGTCCTGCCGCATGCTTGCCTGTCAGGCCAGGGGCCGGCGTCCCGCCGGCCTCACTGCACATCTGCTGTAGGTGGGCCAGCTGGTGCTGGTTCCAGGCGACTGGCTTGAGGTCGCTAGGGTAGCCAGTGGGGGCTCGAGAGATGCCCGTGGGCAGGTTGACAGGGCCCGCAGCGGGCAGTGCGGCTGCGGCCGCGTGGGTGTGCTCCATGGGATTGACCACACAGGAAGGCATTGGTGTGGGGACGCCGTGGGTCGACACCCGCGTGCTTGCACTGATGAGCAGGCTGCGGCTAATGGGGCTGGGGTTGGCGACCTGGCCCTCGCACACTGAGGTAGTGCTGACGCCGGCCCTCGTCTGGCAGAACTGGCTGATCTGGTGCACGATGCGGCTCAGGTCCGGGGGCTGGCTGTGCTGCAGGGTGGCCGCCATGGAGAGGGGGATAGTTGAGGTAGACACGGTCACATTCGGGGGGGCGTCTGAGTCTGGCATCTTCCGGCCTCCGTGCAGCAAGGGAGTGGGGAGGTGTTGGAGACCCTGGTGAGACAGGGCCTGAGGGTGGACCAAGCCCTGGGTTGGGGCCATGGGCTGAGGGTGGCCCAGGCCCTGAGGCTGCTGGAGGCTCTGAGGGTGGGACAGCGCCGGGGGTGGCGGGATACCCTGAGGGTGCTGCAGCGTCTGGGGAGGGGCGTGGGCCAGGGTCTGTGCGTGCTGCAGGGCCTGCTGGCGGGCCAGAGCCTGGGCCTGGGGGTGGGCTAAAGTGCTGGGTGCCACAGTCGCATAGGGCGCCACTGGGGGGTTCATGATGGCCTCAGGGAGCAACCGGGCTCGGGTGCCGTCAAAGTCCTTGAGTATGCTTTTGGCTGGCACTTTGACAATGGCAAGCAGGCCTGCCTTGGTGGCAGCCTGAGTCGGGTAGGGGCTGTAGCGCTGGGCTGATGTGTCGAGGCCGTTCACAGTACGACGAACGTGTTTCCGCTGGGGAACCTTCACACTGTTGGGGAAGATTTTTATAGTCAGTGGGTTGTTTGCGACCTTCTTAGCATACGCGTCCAATTCGGCTGGGGTAGGATAGTGAGCAGTTCTCATTTTCTGTGTAGTGTCCCCTAGAGAGAGAAGGGGAAGGAGAGCAAAGAAGGAGACGGAGCTCATCAGTGCCAAGCCAACCAGCCCTTTTAGATTTCCTATTTGAGGGCCTGAGGGGCAGGGCGAACTAAGCTGTCATCTCTAGTCTTCCACTGAGACCCGGCCTCAGCCCCCACAAAAACAAGCACTGCTCACATTGAGTGAGTACTTCTAATGGACCAGGCCTCGTGCTGAGGACAGGCTGTCTCAAACGAATCCTTGCTACTGCTTTAGGACGCAGGTACTATCATGGTATTCCCACTTAACAAACGAGGTCACTAAAGATCAGAATAGCAGAGCAACTTGCAAAAGTCTCTATCTTAGAGAGCCAGAATTTGGCCAATTCTCACATGGAATTCTCTCCAAGTTCCTACCAGCCCATCCTGGCCTGGGGGTTGAAGGTTCTAAGCAGAGCTGTTTGTCAGGGCCACTCAGTCCCTGCCCCATGACACCCTGAGGAAGAGGGTACCCAGAATGACTCCTCTACAGTCTGCGGTTGCCAGTGAGGCATCAACTTTCTCTCTGCCTTGGCAGCTGGGGCACCGTGCCGACTGGGTGGGCATCCTGGCGCAGCAGACAGGATGCTTCTTTTTCAGGGGCAGAGGAGTAAGCTGCCAACATCCCTTCCCCATCCCCAAGTCACAAGTTCACTTTTGTTTACAGCTTACTCTAAGCCTGACTGGGTGAAGATCAAAAGGCTTTATTTATTTCCTTGTGGGGGTGACAATAATGACAGGGCAGCAGGGAGGGAAGTGAGGAGAAAGGATTCAGAGAATCTTTAAGTCCTGAGAGCCAAAAATAGTCTGTATTCGGCCCTTGTGAGCTGTCACTTTCCAAAATGAAAGAGGAAAAACCTGCCTTCTTTGGAGACTGCGGAAACACCGCTCAATGGGCCTCATTAATGCTAACAGTCTCTTTGTTCCCATCTCCAGTTGCCTCCCATCAGGGGGCTCCAGCGGATGTCGTGCTTCCATCAAAAAGGAAAAGGTTCTGAGAACAAGAGCTCTTTAAGGATGCCAGGCTCCTGGCAAGGGGTCTCTGCTCCCTTCTCCCTCTCTCTGGGGAGGGTCTCCCCTGAGTATACACAGAAGGTGCTTAATAAAGGCTTGCTGAGTAAGTACACAGACTGCCCAGAGCAGAAAAACAGGGACTGGCTGGGAGCCTTGGCTCGGCTAGCTGATTCCCTCCCCACTTCCTCCCCTTCTAGGGGGCAGCCAGGGCAGACCAAGGACTGAGCTGGCCAAATGCCTGGCTTGTGGCCTCAGCTGGCTTGGCCCAGAGGAGACCCCATTCAAAGTCACGTCGCTGGGCATCAGCTGGAACAGAAGTAGTCTAGTGAGTGTGCTGGCAGGAAAAGGGCACAGCGGCCTGCGTCAGGTGACATTGCTGGTTGGCGGGCAGCAACTGCTTAGAAACCGCTGCTCTTGGAAGCAAGAAAAGAAAGCTCAAGTCCAGAAGAGGCAGAGAGATCCGGACCCAGGCTCGCCGAGGCAGAACTTAGCAAAAAGGGTACAGAAAGGAAAAGGTTTGCTTTCAAACACGGGCACAATGCCTTGAACGTAGTAGGCACTCCCACATATTTAAGGCTCTGCTTTATTTACTGAGTACAGAATAGTTGCTCCATTCATAAACGGAATGTTTGTAAGATGACTGATTTGAAGAAGGACTGATTTAGAAGGATGAATGTGACAGTGACAACTGAAGGCAGGAAGCAGAGGGCGGCAGAGAGGCCTGGAGTCTCCTGCCCACTAGGCAGCACTAGCTGGCAAGGAGGACCCTTAATAGGCTTCAGTCTCGACAAAGTGGGGCCATTTTCTGACCGGTTTTACATTCTCCTGGACAAGAAGACACCAAGAGTCTGGGATCACTGAAAGATCTTCCCTAAACTCAAGGCGCCAGAATTCCATTACAAGCTGCCCTGGTCAGCCACTGTACTCTTGTGTGACTGATCAAAGACATGTGACGTTCCTACAGCTCAGTGTTCTCCTTGCCCAGAGCAAACGTGTAGCAAGTGCCTGGTAAGTGCGTTCCTGTAGCTCAGTGTTCTCCTTACCCAGAGCAAACGTAGCAAGTGCCTGGTAAGTGCGTTCCTGTAGCTCAGTGTTCTCCTTACCCAGAGCAAACGTAGCAAGTGCCTGGTAAGTGCGTTCCTGTAGCTCAGTGTTCTCCTTACCCAGAGCAAACGTAGCAAGTGCCTGGTAAGTGTACTGTCCGACTGAGCAACCGGGACTCGGCTGAATCATGGGAGTCTGAAGCTGCTGGGTTTCAGTTCGGACAGGAAAGGAAGGTCCACCCCTCCACGTTGGAAGAGCTTTCCTCCATGTTGATGGGCTTCTCTCTCTGAAGGTCAGGGAAGAGAGACTGGTACAGCGGCTTGCTGAATAATAGAGCTCCTTTGCTCCAAGTCAATATCAACTCTAAGGCTGGTTTTTTCTAGCAGAGGCAGAGGTATTGATGGCTTGGCCTCAGTCAGAAGTATGGAGTGGGACACTACACCGATTAGTTCTCTCTGTCCTGCCTCCACTGATGTTGACAGTGGTGATGAGGTGAGGTGAGGTGAGGGGTGGGAAGGGTGGACACAGGCTACAGTATGTTAAGGAAGAATCTCAAGGATGAGAGGAGCATATTGGACAAGAAAGAGGCCACATTCTGGGAATCCAACACCACCCACGTCATGTACCAGATTTCAGCCCAACCCTTAAAAAATAGCCAAGTTTTCCTCAGTACTTTATCTCAGTCCCCACAGAGGCACCCTGAAGCCTTTCTTTCTTCTGCATCATCTTCCTCTAAATGCACAGCTAACACAGATACTACAGCTCTGTAAACAACTTATTTAAATATCTGGTACCAGTGGTGTCATTAATCAAGACATAAGGCAGTGTAGAGAACAGAGACTCTGTGGTTAGAAAGAAAGAGATCCAGATTCAAGCACTGGCTTTATTATCTGACCACTCAGTTTCTCTCTCAGTCATTCCTCATTTATAAACAGGGATGATACCTGCTGTCCTACCTCACAGAATTACTAAGATCAAGAGATCCAATGAATGGGAAATGCTCTGTGAACAGGAACTATGACTGTCAATAGTTATTATTCAAGGATAGCAGGTTTGGTTGAGTCTGCCCACAGATGGGACAAAGTAACCTGACCATGGAAGCACTAACTGCAATACCTCCTGGACTTGAGTCTGAGCATTACATGTAGTACAGAAAGCACTGTTGTCTATTCTAGGAACTGGGGGGATCTCCCTGAATCCAGGCTTCCCTGCAAGGACCTCCCTGTTTATCCTTCTGTTTTGAAGATCGAAAGACATGGGTGGCTTATGCAGCAGGAACCTCTAACCTGTGGAGAGACACAGGCAGTGTGTGTCAAATACAGGCTTTGGAGTCTGACCCAAGTGTGAGTTCTAGCCCAGTCACTGAATAGTAACGAGACATTGACAAACACTCTCATCCTGAAAAGAAAGATAAGAGAGTCTCCCATATGGAATTACTGAGGGATGGATGAGAACATGCATACAAATATTCAAGACAGTGCCTGGCATATGGTAAGCGCTCAACAAACGTTAGCTAACGTTTCTGATATTTCTCTGTAGTTCATCCAGTCACTGGGCCAATTCACCATTTCCAGGTCTTTCCACTAGGGGGCACATAAGCATACAGAGAAGTAGTAAAAAATTAATTTCGATACTTGCCCTAGGCCCCAAAACTCTACAATGAAAGAGGTCACAGTAACTGTCTAAAAGATGATTTGACGACCAGGGATCTTTGGTCATTTCAACCACTCTACCCAGAAATATTTACCAGGCCACCCTATCTATATACCTGTGAGCTGGAAAATTAGGAGCAGAGGTTTGGGGTTAATGAAGAAAAAAATGTTCAAAAACACATTTTCTGGGGAATTGGGAGAAGATGGGTCAGAGGAAAATAGACTTTGCAAGTACAAAGTTCCAAAATGGCTGAGGTCTCTCAAAGCAAGTGACATTATGGAATAACAATCAAGAAAAGTTCTAGGAGGGCATCCACCTAACCACAACTGTGGTCTTCTACCAAGTGCAGGACCCACCCAGAGGCAAGATGCCCTTTAATCCAGCCTGAAATATGGCAAATTACACTTCTAGGTTGGAAAATGCATCACATCCCCCTATACATGTAGAAGAGGAAGGGGAGAAGAGAAAATGTTGGCGCTTCAAGGGAACAACCTTGTGATTCTGTACGTAAGGCAGCTCAAGCCTGGGGAACAGGGATTAGCCAGGTGACTGACAGTACTGGGCCAAGAAGCCACATATGCCCTCTCCTGACCCCAGACCCATCTCCCCTGCCTTGAGCTGACTCTTACAATATAAAGTGTACTAAGCTACACACTCTTGCACTGCTGGTGGGAATGTGAATCGGTACAGCCACTATGGAGAACAGTACAGAGGTTCCTTAAAAAACTAAGAATAGAACTACCATAGGACCCAGCAACACCACTACTGGGCATATACCATGAGAAAACCATAATTCAGAAAGAGTCCTGTACCACAATGTTCACTGCAGCACTATTTACAATAGCCAGGACACAGAAGCAACCTAAATGTCCATCGACAGATGAATGGATGAAGAAGATATGGCACATATATACAATGGAATATTACTCAGCCATAAAAAGAAACAAAATTGAGTTATTTGTAGTGAGGTGGATGGACCTAGAGTCTGCAATACAGAGTGAAGTAAGTCAGAAAGAGAAAAACAAGTACCGTATGCTAACACATATATATGGAATCTTAAAAAAAAAAAAAAAAAGGTTCTGATGAACCTAGGGGCAGGACAGGAATAAAGATGCAGATGTAGAGAATGGACTTGAGGACATGGGGAGAGGCAAGTGTAAGCTGAGACAAAGTGAGAGAGTGGCATGTACGTATATACACTACCAAACGTAAAATAGATAGCTAGTGGGAAGCAGCTGCATCGCACAGGGAGATCAGCTCGCACAGGGAGATCAGCTCGGTGCTTTGTGACCACCTAGAGGGGTGGGATAAGGAGGGTGGGAGGGAGACGCAAGAGGGAGGGGATATGGGGATATATGTATACGTATAGCTGATTCACTTTGTTATAAAGTAGAAACTAACACACCATTGTAAAGCAATTATACCCCAATAAAGATGTTAACAATAAAAAAAAAAACCGAACATATATTAAGCTATAAATATCAGTACCCCATCCCCTCACCAGATACAGAGTTCTGTGTTTTGAGCACCTTTTAAGACCCTCCCTAGGATGGGGGCAGGGAAAGGCTGAATAGCAGTTACAAAACTGGTTTTAAGGTCTCTACAGCTGATAGGCCTGGGCTCTGAGCAGCTCCTTGGCTGCTGGTTTCCAAAGAAGACAGCTTATACTCCACCTCACCTTAATGGTAAATGCTTAATGCGAAGAGCTAAGTCACAAGACAGGATTTTCTTCTTTTTTAAATTTTTGGCCGCACTGTGTGGCCTGCAGGTTCTAAGTTCCCCAACCAGGGATTGAACCCACGCCCCCTGCAGTTGGAAGCACAGACGGCCAGGAAAGTCCCAGGATTTTTTTTTCTTACACATTTTGGGAGAGGAAAAAGAAAGTAAGTGGGCTTAAAAACACCACTGGGTTTTCTCCTCTGCAAAAGTTTAGGTGTAGTTAAGGAGAGCAACAAGAGAGTCAAAGGGATTCAAATACACCGTCCCCTAAACGGACAGGTAAGCCTGAAACCAAGGAAAAAGGATACCTCAATTCTTTTTTTTTTTTTTTTTTTTTGGTGCAGTACGCGGGCCTCTCACTGTTGTGGCCTCTCCCGTCGCGGAGCACAGGCGGCATGTGGGATCTTCCCGGACCAGGACACGAACCCATGTCTCCTGCATCGGCAGGCAGACTCTCAACCACTGCGCCACCAGGGAAGCCCCATACCTCAATTCTTGAATATAGATTTGGGACAGTGGTTGGCAGAGGCTACTTGGGGACTGCTTTGGGGAGAAGGGCGTGAAGGTTCCAAGTCAGCAACTAAGATAAAGCTGCCAACTTGCCTTTCTTCCCAAGCAGTTCAGCCCCTGACAGGACATCTCTGGGCGAAGCCGTCAGAGTGCGCTAAGGAACCTAGAAGACAGACAGCGAGCTGCTCTTTGTTATCTTATTGCATGCTTCCGAGCACACTCCCTCCCCAGTTGTGTGCCTGGAAGTCTGGAGCCAGTCACAATGCAGTGAGCATGCAGATTTGGGTGGCCAAGGAGCCCAGACAACTTTCTCACCCAATTATCCTTTAGTAAGAGAAAAGCTGGGGAGGAGCTGGGACAGCAGGGCCGGCCTATTGTGTCAAGCAGCTGCAGAAGGAAGACTGTCACCTTCAGCTCTGTCATGACGCCAAGTTGGATTCACTGGCCACATTCTAGAACTAGCCAGGCTCTGAGTCTTACTCTCCCTCAAAGAAAAGAAGTCAAGAGGCCAGACCATTTTTAACTTCTGAAGATGATCTCACAGAGCAGGGGGCGGCAAACTATAGCCTGCAAGCCAAAACCCAGCTGCTGTGCTTTTGTAGAAAGTTTTACTGGAGCATAGCCACACTCATTTGTTTACATACTGTCTACGGTTGCCTGTGCCCTACGACGGCAGAGGTGAGTACGTGTAACAGAGACCATATGGGATGATCCACAAAGCCTAAAATATCTGCTATTTGACTCTTTACAGAAAAAGCTTGCCAACCTCTGTCATAAAGGACTCAGATAAGGTGCTGAAGCTCCTTTTCTATTAAAGGGTAAGCCTAGATGCCTCATTGATTTTCCCTTTTTGCTCTGAAAGGAAAGTCTATTCCAAATTTAGGGCCATTTTCACACTTGAAGATGCCGTACATGGTAATAAGCCAGGAATAGACTCTCTTCCTTGCACATGATGTAGTACAGGGATAGAAGGTAGGAATCTGGGAAAATACAAAGTATAAAGCCCCAATTCCAGCCAATGTAAGACAGGAATCTAACAGTTCTCAAAAACTCCGTCTTATAGCAAGTATATTAACAGGAACACGCCCAGAGAGACTGAGCAAGCTACCTTCCTATCCGTTCTGGAGGCGGAAGCTTCTTTACTTGCTGTGAACTGAGGGCCACAGCTCAGAAGGCAGACAGCAAAGCCAAAGGGAACTATTTCCAAGGCAGAGAGTGCTCAGAGAGCTCAAAACAACAGAACAGTGGATACAGTTTGTCTCAGAGATACAGTAAGTAGTCTGGACTGTGAGTTTTCATTCAATTCCTCATGGGGGCTCAAACTGAAACACTTCTTTGATATATATATCCTGTAAAACTCCTTATAGCCTTATTGCTTAACAGATAGCTATCAGCAACAATTAAAATTAAGATGATACACACTGGGGAACTCTAGTATTTAAGAGGATTTCTCAGGACTTCCCCGGTGGTCCAGTGGTTAAGAATCCGCCTTCCAATGCAGGGGACACAGATTTGATCCCTGGTTGGGGGAACTAAGATTCCACATGCCACGAGACAACTAAGCCTGCATACTCTGGAGCCCGTGCGCTGCAACTACTGAGCCCGTGCGTCACAACAAAGATCCTGTGTGCTGCAGTGAAGACCCGACCCAGCCAAATAAACAACTAACTAAATTAATTAATTAAAAAAAAGAGGATCTCTCTGATCAGAGAAGTGTCTCACAATGTTGACAAGTTTTGCAGCTGCTTTCTTGATGTCTGTGCTGAAGAATATCTTGGAGGTACCAAAATTCATGGTCAGTGTACCCCAAATGTGCCTCTGGTATAGCTCAAATGTAGGGAAAAAATAAAGGGTCACATCCTTCACTGGGATCCAGATTACTTACATTTCTGAAGTCCAGTGTTCATCTGCGTGTGAGAAAGAAGCTGCAAGGACAGGTCACCTGGCCCTGGTAGACAGGCTAGCATGGCAGACCAGCATCAGCACAGCGTGAGGCAGTCACTCACACTGCAATGACAGAAAAACAAGGTCACGGAACACAAGGCGACTCACTCCAGGAAGATGCCAGCGACATCGGACATGAGCAACAGTGGTCCAGGCTTAGACAGATACACAAGTTAATTAGTAGCATGTTGGCTGAAAATATATCTATGTCTTTATCTGTAGCACAATTTGCTCTCAACTATTACTACGGCTCAAATATTTCAGTCAGCACAGATGCCTGGGTGGGGAAAATAAAAACTAGAAAATACCTATCCACACAAACAACTGAAGGTCTTTATGTTCACAAGCTATAGATGCATTCGCTTGGCATTTGCATTTCCTGTAGACTGCCTCTCCGTACTGCTTTTGGATAAGCCCATGTGGCTGCCAGATAAACACAGGCTGGCTTTCATCTGGGCCCCAGCTGAGGCAGGAGCACAAAGGCTAGGGCACAGTCTCACTGAGGTGAAGGAAAAGATGATTTCTCCCTGAAAACCGAACAACGTTCCTGAAGAGCTCGCCCTCATAGGGCCCGGCTCAGTCTATTCTCAGCCTTGGCTGGCGGCTGGGGCAGTCAGACATTTCCAGAGACAGTACAGTATATGAGTTGCAAAGGCTCCCAAAGTCCAACTTATGACCCCAGTAATCTGAACTTACTTTGTTTTGGGGTTTGTTTTTTTTTGGCCATGCCCCATGGCTTGCCGGATCTTAGTTCCCTGACCAGGGAGTGAACCTGGGCCTTCAGCAGTGAGAGGGCGGAGTCCTAACTACTGGACCGCCAGGGAATTTCACCTGAACTTACTTTTAAAAAGAGGAAGGAACAAAGCATCCTAAGAGACAAATTAACTACCATTAAAGCAAACTCTGTTTGTATGTTTCTAGGGATTCACCTTGTTATTGCCTTTCACACAATTAGACCTCCAGAACCCAAAAAAAGAAAAAAATTGCTTTGCTCCCAGGGTAAATCAAGGAGGTGGTAGGCTGCCAGCAGCCCTCTTTGGGCAGGCAGTCCTGACATTGTATCAAGATGGCGTGGTTTCATCAGTGAAGTCTTCCAACAAGACTCACACAGCCAAAGCAAGCAGACACTGATGTAGCCTTCTGTAGGGAAGGAAGCCTTGTCAACAATGCAAGCTCCCTGTGTACCAAGGACCAAGCTTTTTCCCAAACAACTAGAATGTACTAAAACACATTAAATTCCTTTCCCATACTGCAAACCCCAGAAATCAAGGTAGCATATTAAGGCTTTAGATCACAACAAAAGAGGAAAGGGGGAAAGCTCAAATGTTAAACAAAGACCACAAAACCTCTTTCTTTCCCTCAGAGGGCCCTCTCAAGTATGTGAAACTACCTTGTCACGATGAGTATCAGAGAGCTCCAGCTGGAAAGGCCAGGTAGCTGAAAAGATACTTTGTAAAAGAGGCTACTCAAACTGTGTCTAAGATAGCAAGTGCAGAAAGAACTGAAGAGTGAATGCCTCAATGAGAAGGGAGCTGCCCCAGAGTTCTGGCACGGATTCAGCCTTTTCAGGTCTCTGGTGGGTGGGATGACAGTATGAACACACTGTGCCAACTGCAGTGCCTCAAGAAATAAAAAGTCTTCTGTTCGGGTCAAATGACTGAGGTACTGCTCACAACCCTTCCCTTGTGAATGCTGATCTCTATTTAATAACCTCTCCCCTATGGTCCTAATATAGCTGAGGGCAAACTCTAAGGAAAAGGAAGAAAATTAACAAATACTGGAGCCTAATATTGTGAAATGGACTGTGTGAGGGGCTTTAGTGATTTTTTCCTATTTATTTATTTAGGTATGTATGTATGTATGTCTGCCTGCACTGGGTCTTTGTTGCGGCAAGCGGGGGCTACTCTTCGTTGCTGTGTGCGGGCTTCTCATTGCAGTGGCTTCTCTTGTTGTGGAGCACGGGCCCCAGGAGTGTGGGCTTCAGTGGTTGTGGCTTGAGGGCTCTAGAGCGCAGGCTCAGTAGTTGTGGCACACGGGCTTGGTTGCTCCGCGGCATGTGGAATCTTCCTGGACCAGGGCTCGAACCCATGTCCCCTTTGTTGGCAGGCAGATTCTTAACTACTGCGCCACCAGGGAAGTCCTAGTGATGTTTTCTTAATTAGGTCTCCCAGCCTTTCTTGGAAGTAGGCAATAAATTCACTTGTCATCATCTCTAGCCTGGATTACTACAATAGCCTTCCAAATGGTCTCTCTGTTCCACCCTTGCCCCATCACCCCATCTATTCTCCACATAGCAGCCAAAGTAATTTATTTTTTTAAATTGGAAATCATATCAGCTCAAAAATCTCCAATGACTTGCCATCTCACTTAGAATAAAATACAAAATCCTAACGTGGCCCACAAGGCCTTCCATGATCTGTTACATGATCACTACCTCTCTGACCTCATCCTCTAACCTCCCCTGCCCCTCTTGCTGACTCTACGAGCCAAGCACACCCCCACCTCCAGGCTTTGTAATTCACCTGGAAAGCTGAGATACTGTGACGATGGAGGTACAAAAAACACATTCATTCAGCTCTCTTGCAGATACACTCTCTCCCTGTACTTTCTGGAAGGAACCAATCTATGAATGATCACTGTAATCTCTGATATACCTAGTAAATCTTGATGCCTTGCAACCAAGAAGAGACGAGTGGAGGTTGTGGATCCTAAGAGTTGACTATAACAAACTGCCCTTCAAGCCACAACTCTGGATTTCAAGAGGCAGAACAAGAGAGAATTAAGTCAGCTAAACTGTGGCAAAAGGCATTAATGGATTTACTGACAGCAAACAAAGGAACAAAAATAAGAGGTGAATTCTGTAAAGACTCCAGAAAGTCAGTTTTTAGTTTGCACAGGAAGAAGTAAATGAATAAGAAAGACACCAGATCTTGGGACCCTCTATGATTATGTTCCCAACCAGAATCACCCAGCAAGTCTAGACTATTCTTGAGCTCTTACTGGCATTAACTGGGCTGCTAAGAGTACAGCCCTTAGTTTGTGAACCTTTCTTTAAGAGTTCTGCCATCCTTAATCTTCAAGCCCCCTGAGCAGTTTTACTGAAGTCAAGAATCAGATTCTCCAGGGCAGGGAAGGCAGAGATGTGGCAAGGTCACAAAGGGTATGATGAAACAGGAAGGAAGCAACTTCCTTCCACAACCCATTCTAGAAAGCAGGGATGCATAGTATAAAGCACTCCTCTGGAGGCTTGACAGCTGAGCACAAGCCTTTTATTTAAAAGCTTCAAACCACCCACACATTCTGATTACCATCTGGCTTTTTCTTAAACATTAAATTCCAATACAATTTACAGCTGATATTTCCAGAAGCACAATTAGACCCAGAAATCAACATGAGCTCTACCTTCTCTGAAAGGGCCTCAAAATTCAAGTCCAGACTACTGAACAGAATCAAGCAGTAACCTGGTGCTCAGACCAAATGGGCTGCAGATGCCACAGAGAAAGAAAAAAGATTTCCTTGGCAGAGCCTCTCTGGGCGCTCTCAGACAGCTTTCCCACCACCAGCTGGTCTGCTGCCTCAGCAGGGGGGCGATGGTATTACCATGAGCACAGAGCTAAGGTGTCCAGACTCTCCTGGGGCATTTGCACAAGGGCTAGTTTCTCCCAGACTACCTCTAATTAAGGAACAAGAAAACCCTGTCCCCACAGAGAAAATTCAAAAGGACTTTCACCCATGCCCCCCACCTCCCCCGCCCCACCGAGACTGACAGAGGTTTTATTAAGAGTTGTGATGTTACACTCTCTGCTTTTCTGGGTGGCATCTGATAAAGGACCATCTCTGCCTTAGGACAGGTTTGCCAGTAGGAAAACCTCCGCCGTCTGTACTGTTTGTCCCTGTTTATGCTTACGGCCACTGAAGGGTAGAAAAGGAGGAAAAGGAAGACTCCTCTTCATATTTTTTTTTTTTAGTGAGAAAAGGAAGGGAGAGAAAATAAAATGCTAGCAAAGGCATTTTTACTTGGGGGCTGGGGGTGAAGCGATCTAGAGTAATCACTTCCCAGCATAGTCTCCCAGTGCCTTCCAGTACCCTTCTTTGCCAAGTCTCTCTCCTGCTTTCCTTTTCCTTCCCTGCCTTCAACCCCACCTTCAAAAAGAAACCCCCACCACCGCCGCAAAAAAAAAGGTTGACTAGCCCAATTTCTGATTCATGCTGTGGTTCAAAATTTTAAACCTGCCATTTATGGACTTTAATTAAAAAATGAAATTGAGAGCAGTGCCGTCTCTGAAATACCAAGTAAAAAAGAGAAAATGTTATGCCCCATGTTATTTGACTCCACTTTATAAAATATACCCAACAGTGAAAATCCTAATAATTAACACTGAGAAACTGCATTAATTAAGAGTCATCACTATCTCTGATTAATAAGACTTCTCATCCATGAGGTAAAAGGCTTATCTAAAAAGACTACTTTTCAATAGTGGGGGTAGAAGTTTTATCCTACTGTTCCCCATTCTTTTACTCCTGGGGTCCAAGAAATTAGGTTAAAACCTCACGGAAGGGCTTCCCTGGTGGCGCAGTGGTTGAGAGTCCGCCTGCCGATGCAGGGGACACGGGTTCGTGCCCCAGTCCGGGAAGATAATACTGCTCTGGGGAAAATAAACAGGGTCAAGGATGGCAAAAATTACATGTTTATCAAATCAGGCTCTGCAGAATCAGTCATCTTATGGTCTGTGTCAATGAAATAATTATTCAACCAGTAATTTTGGTCAGTCCAGGAAACTGTGAACTTCCAACTACCTTGTACTTTTCACTATTTACTCAATCTGAATAACATTCAGTCATTGCTCAAAGGCATCTTTCTTCTCTATCTTTAACTCAATAGGGGACTTAAAGCCACTTGTAATTGTAACCTCACAACTCTGGGCTGGGAGAAAGAGCAGGAGAGAAAGATGGATGTTCACTCTGGACTAACTTTGTTGAAAGCCCAGAACTATCCCTGCTGCAAACCATCTCCACATAGCTGAACACAGAGGCTCAAGGGGTTTGGAAACATTATTTCTTTTTTTAAAAATTTATTTATTTAAAAATATTTATTTATTTATGGCTGCGTTGGGTCTTCATTGCTGTGCGAGGGCTTTTCTCTAGTTGTGGTGAACGGGGGCTACTCTTCGCTGTGGTGCGCGGGCTTCTCATTGCAGTGGCTTCTCTTGTTGCGGAGCACGGGCTCTAGGGGCACGGGCTTCAGTAGTTGTGGCATGCGGGCTCAGTATTTGTGGCTCACAGGCTCAGTAGTTGTGGAGCACGGGCTTAGTTGCTCCACGGCATGTGCGATCTTCCAAGACCAGGGCTTGAACCCGTGTCCCCTGCGTTGGCAGGCGGATTCTCAACCACTGCACCACCACGGAAGTCCTGGAAACATTATTTCTAACTACCCTTTAGACCCATCACAACAGGGTCTGTTCCTATGCTGTTTCCCACCCCACCCTGGTCCCTAAAGGTGCTTTCTCTGCCAGTGCTTTCTTTAGCATGAATACTCTTTCCTAGATCCTCTTATTATTTATCTCATCTATGACCCAGTGCTTTCTCCTGAATTTGTTATTCAGGTCCTAGGAAAGTATTTGCCCTGGCCATTCTAACCTTTCAACTCGAGTGTGAGCTTCCAAAGACTGTCTTTTATTTATCCTTCCAAGTAACAGGGTCAGGAATGAGATTATTCATGTAACAGATGTTTAATAAATATTATTGGCTCACATTCCAGAAGAATAGCAATACACTTTAATCCCAGGCTCTGGAATTTATCTGAATTTAGGTCCTTGAAACACATGGATAATACAAGTGCCAAAAAGTGTCCGTGCCTGTGTGTGCATAGGTGCCTTTACTCTGAGAGTGAGAGAGCAGAGGAGACAAAAACTGCCTAGGTACTTTAAAAAAAAAGGCCCAGGTACTACTTTTGCATTGTATTGAAAAGTATCCTTTGGGACTTCCCTGGTAGTCAAGCGATTAAGACTCCATGCTTCCACTGCAGGGGGCCAAGTTCGATCCCTGGTCTGGGAATTAAGATCCCACATGCCGTGCAGCAAGGCCAAAAAGTAAAAAAAGAAAGAAAGAAAAAAAGTATCCTTTGGCTTCTGTACTTTCATCCCCATTAGGTAGAAATCAGTGTTCCTAAAACTGTGAAATGCAGGCTGTGTTCACTGCAAGCCACTAAATCAGAATTTGCAGTTTTTCATTATCCTATGTAATAGCCTTCAGTTTCCTATCAGGGCTGTATCACTAGAACTTAAGCTGAACAATTTTAGAAAGGTAGACTGACCTTTGTATTTAACCACATTCATCATCACAAGCAGAGCTCTCAAGCTGGGTAGAATTTTACTCATAAGTACCTGGGACTGTGCCCAGCAAGACAATGAGAATAACAACGAGAAGAAACCGCTTCCTTGAGATAATACACAAATATTGGATTTTTACCTTTTACGATTTCCTGTAGAAACTTGTATCAAATCAGAAAGTTTCTGATTATTACTCAGATTAAATATAATTGAACAAATAACCTATAATTATGTGGCAGTTTTTAATCTTCAAAGCCCACATCACACATGAGTCCATGAAAAGCTGCCAGAGAAGCACAGATCTCACATCCAGATGGGGAAACTGAGGCATCAGAGCTAAATCATTAAAAAAAAAGGAAACCTGTAGGAAAGATATCAAAGTTGGGTGCAATTTTAAGACTCAGGGTGTCTAAAAAGTCCTTTAATAGGCCTTGACTGAGCCCAAAACAAGTCAGATCATAGACAGGTATTCATTCTGGTTAAAATGAAAAAGGCAGTTCCTCAGTATAGCTTCTGTAATTTTATAGATCAAAGACAACATGGAAAAAGAATGTGAAGAATTTAGCAGGCTGTTAAAAAACTCTGGCAAGCATGTGTTTAAAGAACATCTAAATGAGCTGCTTACTCACACCCCTTCTCCTCCCCTCACCTGCACAGAGGCCGCATTCTCTAGTGACTCCCTTGCCTCAGAATCACCTCGCCAGAGTAGGCCCCCTAACTCAGTCTAGAGTCTGGCTTTCAAGTTTGAAGGGTGACAGAAATTTAAGAGACTTAAGGTCATTTAGAAAGCCTGCTTCATTTTTTTAAAAATGTGTTTTATTGAAGTTGATTTACAATGTTGTGTTAATTTCTGCTGTACAGCAAAGTGATTCAGTTATACATATATATATACATTCTCTTTCATATTCTTTTCAGTAGAACCTTGTTGTGTATCCAGTCTATATTTAATAATAGTTTGCATCTGCTAATCCCAAACTCCCAGTCCATCCCTCCCCCACACACCCCCTTTGGCAACCACAAGTCTGTTCTCTACGTCTGTGAGTCTGTTTCTGTTTCATAGGTAAGTTCATTTGTGTCATATTTTAGATTCCACATATAAGTGATATCGTATGGTATTTGTCTTTCTTTTCTTTTTTTCTTTTTTTTTTTGGCCAAGCTGCATGGCTTGCAGGGTCTCAGTTCCCCAACTAGGGATCAAACCCAGGCCACGGCAGTGAAAGCCCAGAATCCTAACCACTAGGCCACTAGGGAACTCCCCTTGTCTTTCTCTTTCTGACTTACTTCACTTAGCATGATAATCTCTAGATTCATCCATGTTGCTGCAAACGGCATTATTTCACTCTTTTTTATAAGCCTGCTCCATTCTGAATACGTAACTACAAGACACTATTATTATTTATTTTACTAAATAAATTTATTTTAAAATTTTTGGCTGCATCAGGTCTTCGTTGCTGTGTACAGGCTTTCTCTAGTTGTGGTGAGCAAGGGTTTCTCATTGTAGTGGCTTCTCTTGTTTCGGAGCACGGCTCTAGGCGCGCGGGCTTCAGCAGTTGCAGCACGCAGGCTCAGTAGTTGTGGCTTGTGGGCTCTAGAGTGCAGGCTCAGTAGTTGTGGCGCATGGCCTTAGTTGCTCCGCGGCATGTGGGATCTTCCCAGACCAGGGCTCGAACCCGTGTCCCCTGCATTGGCAGGCGGATTCTTAACCACTGCACCACCAGAGAAGTCCCTACAAGGTATTATTCTAAAACAAATCTAGATGAGAGTGTTTGGACCTGTGTGTGCTTCTGTTTCCTCACCCCGGTGCCAAGGTATCTTCTTTTCTGGGTCTAAAGTGCCTAATCCAAAGTTCACTGCTGGGTTTAGAAATTTCAAGAGACATTTATAAACCCATATTTTTGCTATGTAATGAGTAACACTGATTTATACTGCCTAACAGAGTAGTTTGTCAAAACTGCAGAGAATGGTTTTAATGAAATTTTGAAGAGGCGTTGAAGAGTTATGAATGGAAGCAGTGAAAGGAGACAGGATCCACAGCAACATCTGAATGCATGTGCGTGGACTGAAGACACAACTCCCACCAAAGTCGTTGGAGAAATATAAGCAAGTACTAAACATATAAAGAAATGGTGCAACTATCTAATATTTAAAGAAATGTAAATTAAATAGAATGACATTTTATTTTTTGATTAAAAATTGACAAACATGTTTGGAAAAAAATCTAGAACACAGTGAGTCAAGGATACAGTGAAGAGTCAGTAAAGTGAGATGTTAGATTGACACATTCTTTCTAGAAATAAATATGAAGTTTTTAAAATATTCATACTCCTGATATGGTAACTACACTTCTAAAGTCTAACTTAAGGAACTAATCAGAAATGTAAACAAAGATTTCCATACAACTCTCTTTACTGTAGTATGGTTCATAATTGTGCAAAAACTCCAACAATCTAAATGTCCAAAAGTAAGAAAATCGTTATATAAATTACGGGCTATTCATCTATTAAAATTAGTATGAACCTCCCAAACTAAAAAATATATATTGTTAAAAAATATCTAAGGACAGGGCTTCCCTGGTGGCGCAGTGGTTGGGAGCCTGCCTGCCGATGCAGGGGACACAGGTTCAGTGTAATAATAATTTTGTAAAATTTATTATATATACATAAAAATTATGAAGTCATTTGTATTTCACCATTAAATGTATTACAGCACTTTGTGGGGATAAATTCTCATTCCTGGACTATCTAGTTCAGGATAACATTCTACTTAGCTTTCATTTCTTGAATATAAAACGAACAGAGCCAAGGAAGTAACTTAGGAAAAAACTGGGTGGCAAGGGCAGTCATTTTCTCATAAGTTTTCAAAAGGGGAAAATTCACATATAGATAAGTGTCAAATGAAGCTCAAATCACCTGAAGAAATCTGGATTAACAAGAGGCACATCAAAGTGGTTACGAGACAAGACTGAGTTTGACTCTCAGCTCTGCTGCTTACCAGCTATGTGACCTTGGGAAAGAAACAACTTCATCTGTAAAATGGACCTAATTCATGGGATTGTTGTAAGAATTAAATGAGTTTAATATACTCAAGTGCTTAGGACACCAGTGCCTGAACATTATTCAAATGTTGGCTCTTACCACTTTCTTAATCTATCAAAATCCAGGTCACTTTTTATTTTGCCAACACAACTAAACCACCACCTTACATTTTATATAGTTCTTTATACTCTGAAACATGTTTGCATACACTATTTCACTTGAAATTTAAAACAACCTTTTAATCTATATGGAATAAGTATCATTCCCTTTCCATAGATTAGCAGGTTTAGAAAGATTAGGTAACTTGTCTAGTGATATGTAGCTGGGATAGTGGACCTCATATCGACTCTCTGTCATAACTCCTAGACTTGTGGCTCATTCCATTAGACAAGTATTTTCTAATCTGTAGGCCTGACCAGCCTTTAAAAAAAAAAAAAAAAATCACAAAGTAACAGTAGGAATGCTTATTGTTTCATGACTCTAGTCCAGCTATTTAAATTATGTGTGTATTTATTGGGATGCAGTCTTTATTGTGGGCACAGATGAAGATGTTCGAAAAACACTGCACTATACCACGGCTGCCTCTCAAGTCTTTATTTATTCGGTACCTATCACAGCCCTCTTCTTACACTTATTTTTTTTTTTTTTTTTTGCGGTACGCGGGCCTCTCACTGTTGTGGCCCCTCCGGTTGCGGAGCACAGGCTCCGGACGCGCAGGCTCAGCGGCCATGGCTCATGAGCCTACCCGCTCCCTGGCATGCGGGATCTTCCCGGACCGGGGCACGAACCCGTGTCCCCTGTATGAACCCGTGTCCCCTGTATCGGCAGGCGGACTCTCAATCATTGCGCCACCAGGGAAGCCCTTCCTACACTATTATATACAACAAAAACATACAATTCTAAGCCATGGTTTTGTTTTTTAAGTGTAATTATCGACTTTCCTATGGATTTGGGGAACGACTTGTCCCACATCAGCACTTCGCTCTGTAACTCTATTATACTATTATACTCTGTAACTCTTCGGCTAGCCTAACACTTTGGAATCAGCTTTTAGTGAAAATTCCTTTTTAAAAAAAAGGGGCGGGGCAGCAACTATAACCAAGGTAAGACTGCAGTGGGAAAGTGACTACATAAAGGCAAAGAAACACTTTAGGTTCGAGTGGTCAGACTTTCTTCCCCAGGGGAAAGCTCTATCATTCACACTGAGGAAACTGTATCAGAGAATACTACAAGTAATGATCAAACACAGTTATCTCTCATTCTCAACCCTCGCACAGAAAACTCTTCCCTTCCTATTCTCATGCTCTTTCCTGAATGTGAGAAGTAAACCTTGCCTAACTGTGAACGTACTCTCAACTCATACCTTTTCAAAGTCTGTTTCCATTTTGGACATGCATACTATGACGGAAGCTGGGCATCATACAGCCCACCAAGGTCTCTGACAGGAAGCATCCCTCTGCTCTTTAAGATGTTCTAAATTTGGGGGGCTGAAAAGGAGCTCACACTTTTCCATGGCTATGCATCTAGTATATCCACCATATATTCATTTGGTCTGTTACCTTCTTAGAACTAGTTCTCTGTACACAATACCTTGAGCTTATGTACCTTAGATTTCTAGTGTAGAGTTTCGGTAAGGCTAGTAAATTCAGCGCAGGTAGGGAATGAAGTTATGCTTACAGTAAACACATCACCCTTCACTGCATTTAGTATTATTAGGGTTGGTTTGGCAATAGGCAGATTTTAAGGTAATAGGGCGAGGCATGACTGATACACTAATACGTTCTGTTCATTTAGGCCCTTCCTTCTGCCCCAGCCTGAGTAGAGGACCATGAGGAATTCTGATGTATAACAACTTTGGGGGAGGGTTTCTATAGCCTTAGTGAAAATCAAAAGAGCTTGCCTTGCCATTTCACTAAGACTCACTATCACTTGAAGCTTTATGGCTCACACTCCACATATCCAAGGAATTTCCAGGCTTCTGAAACCTACGGTGTTTCTGAAAGCAGGAGAGGCTGCTAAACCTCAAAAGGACCCAGGAACTGAAAGCTTACTGAGGAAGAGGAGCAACACCTCCTCCCACACCCTGCAAACTACCACAACTGGATAATGAAATTCAGAATACTGGCTGTAGCCACAGCAAGAAGAGAGAACAGAGAGACAGTCCCTGTCCCTGCTGGAAGGATACTTTGATAGCTAGAGTAAACACCCACAGAAATAAGATTCTGAACTTAGCTTTAGGAGGCTTCCTCATTTCAGGAACTGCCTTAGGAAACAAAACAAAAACTAACAAAGTAGTTTTAAATTTTTCAAGGACTCAAAGTACTACAGCTCACTCACAGATCAACCCATCAGCAGACTGGCCCTGAGAAATGCCATAATCATTCATCATTGTTATATGTCAGTGTGTGACCGGTTCTAACTGGTCAAACATGTGTCTTATACAAAATATTAAGTGCCACCCAAACAAAGCAATTTAACTCAAGATTATTTTAGCACTAAGTGAATCAGGGAAAAGTATATAAATACACGTTTTATCTTACAGATGTCTAAATGAGCTGTCTTCCTTTACCTCAAAGATACCTCAAAGAAATGGCTAACACTACACAAATTAACATTTTATAGACAGTGGCAGAAAACAAGTTCACAGCTCTTCTATTCCTGGTACATGCCTCCTTTACTCAGGGTACCCATTCACTGTCCTAATTTCAACTCCGTC
Source organism: Neophocaena asiaeorientalis asiaeorientalis (assembly GCF_003031525.2). Classification (NCBI taxonomy): domain Eukaryota; kingdom Metazoa; phylum Chordata; class Mammalia; order Artiodactyla; family Phocoenidae; genus Neophocaena; species Neophocaena asiaeorientalis. The sequence continues at coordinate 3,860,637 of NW_020172446.1, forward strand.
AACTTCTCGCTCTGCGGTCTCCCTCACCAACTAAGTGTCCTAACCAACTTTCACCCAGTTCCCTCTGTTTCAACTGGATTAGAAAGAGAAGGTACCCAAACAGAGTACAGAGCGAGGAGGGTATCCACAAAGTTGAGGGTGGGGAGCCCTGATGTGGGGAGCCAGAACCCAAGTGGCGTGAGAACATCCCCAGAGGGGATGGACGCAGCGACTACTTCCCATTCAATAACAATGAGCCCCAATAGGGTCTGCTCAGATCTTGGCTTCTAAATACTAAATCCTCCGTAACAGGAACAAAGGCGCCTTGGAGAAATGGCTGAGGCAGAGAAAGTACTAGATGAGGCTGGTGCATACTACTGTGTAGGAAAGGAAGTGCTCAAAGAATAATGGTGACATGTCAAAGAACACAGAAGCTACAGGATGCTCAGCTGGTGAGGGAAACTCCAGAAAGATAAGTTTACACAGTAGAAATTAGGAGGGAACAGAGAATGGATACACTGAGTGAAGGAGGCATATACTAGGAATAGAATAATTAGAAACTTTTTTTTCTACCACTGTTCAAAAGATGTTAGTTTGGGTTAGTGTCAGCCAAACCTTTGAAATAAAAGGACAGCAAATCACTTAGGCATCTTTAAGGTTAAACATATAGTTATGTATTTTTTTTTTCCTGATTTACTGGCAAAATCTGGGATAATTTGAACATCAAAGTAAATAAAGAGGGCTTCCCTGGTGGCGCAGTGGTTGAGAGTCCGCCTGCCGATGCAGGGGACGCGGGTTCGTGCCCCGATGCTGGAAGATCCCACGTGCCGCCGAGCGGCGGCTGGGCCCGTGAGCCATGGAAGCTGAGCCTGCGTGTCTGGAGCCTGTGCTCCGCAACGGGAGAGGCCACAACAGTGAGAGGCCCGCGTACCGCAAAAAAAAAAAAAAAAAAAAAAAAAAAAAAAAAAAGAAAAAAAAAAAAAACAACAAAAT
>NW_020172446.1:3861670-3876103 GCF_003031525.2 Neophocaena asiaeorientalis asiaeorientalis
CCAAAAAGGGAGGGGGCCCCGGCTCCCAAAAAAAAAAAAAAAAAAAAAACAAACAAACAAAGTAAATAAAGATAACAGACTAAATTTAATAAAATGTAATAAGTTGAATAAAATAGGAAATCATGAGTCCATACTAATGTAAATAAACTCGTAAACTGAAAGGCTTAAGAGGAAAAGGATATTTGCATGGTTTCAAATTGTCTCCTCCCAAAATACTTAGTAATTACAAAGGGAAAAGAGTAACTTTACACTGGAAATGCCTAGCAGGCACCACCTTAACCAAGTGATCAAACATTCCCAGCTACGGAACAAATAAAAATTCTGCACTTCTTGAAATTATGCAATGAAGAACACAGCATCACTCCTGTGATATTCCTGTTAAAGACATATAACCTAAGTTAAACACGAGGAACCATTAGACAATCCTAAATTGAGGACTTTCTACAAAATAACTGTCAGTAGTGTCAAGGTCATGAACATCAAAGAAGGCCTAAAAAATTGTTCCAAATTAAAGGAGACCAAGAAGACATAAGAAATAAATGCAAGATATGATCCTCAACTGGACCCTTTTTGTAATAAAGAACATTACTGGTACAGCTAGCAACATTTGAGGGGGGTCTGAGAATTATTTGATGGCAATGTGTCATTGTTAACTTCCTGATTTTGATGGCTGAATTGTGATAATGTTGGAGAATGTTCTTGTTTGTAGAAGATAAACACCAGAGTATTCAGGGATGATGATGCATCAAGTCAGCAACTTATTCTCAAATGATTTAAGGAAGAAAAATATTCTCTGTACTGTACTTGCAACTTTTCTATAAATTTGAGATTGTTTCCAATGTTTTTTTTTTTTTTGGCTGCGCTGGGTCTTCATTGCTGCGTGCGGCCTTTCTCTAGCTGTGGCGAGTGGGGGCTACTCTTCGTTGCGGTGTGCGGGCTTCTCATTGCAGTGGCTTCTCTTGCTGTGGAGCACGGGCTCTAGACGTGCAGACTTCAGTAGTTGTGGCACACGGGCTCAGTAGTTGTGGCTCGCAGTCTCTAGAGCACAGGCTCAGTAGTTTCGGCACACGGGCTTATTAGTTGCTCCGCGGCATGTGGGATCTTCCCGGACCAGGGATCAAACCGGTGTCCCCTGCATTGGCAGGTGGATTCGATCCACTGCACCACCAGGGAAGTCCCTGTTTCCAAATTTTTTACTAAAATTGTTAAAACAAACAAAAAAAACCAAGATAGCAGTGTTGAAATCTGAAGAGGGGGGATGTGGAGATCATAAAGAAAAGTTGAAAAGAGTGGTCTGTTAGAAACCATTCTCATTTTATCTCAACGCAGGTGACATCTTTGAATTGGTGAGTGCCAACACTGGGGTTCTTGCCTTCTGGAATAGGTTTCCTGTATCTTTCTGCCTCATCAACTTCTAATTTCTTTTCAACACTTATCTGAATAACATTTTCTCCTGTGCCTGCACTTCAAATTCTCTCCCAACCTCCACTCTGTTCTGGCAATGCTTCCACTAAGTGGCATTCATGCAACTCTCTTACCCTAAAGATGGAAAATTTCATCTTTAGAAAGGTTCCAAAAGCAATGTCTTATCCTGAAGGAGGCACTATTAATGAGCCTCCTTTCTTTAGGCCTGACATTCACTAACATCTCCATCAAGTTCATGTTTTAGTGAGAGTTTTTCAAGGCCTTTCCTTCTAAACACATATAACCTACGCTCCAAGGGAAAGCCTTGTTATATCTTCTGGACTGTAACAGGGTTTTGACACTCTTTCCTCCCACTATACAAAAAGTTTCAAATGACATCATAAGCTTTATCTCCAGACTTCCTGAAATGTAGCAACTATAACTAGCTTCTCTACTTTCACACCAGCAGCAGCTGGCAGGCAGAGTCTTGGTTATTCTACAGCAGAAAGGTTTTCAGTAACAATCAATGAAGAGCTTTGAAGTAGTACAAAGATGATGTTTATCACTCATCCTTTCCTCTTCTTTCCTATTTAGGGTGGTCATGGAAGTTTTGGAAGAGGAACAACTATATTATAGCCTGTCTCCAAGCAGCCACGAACTTTCTCCCCCCTCCCCTCCTTTGGCTGTGCCACGCGGCTCGTAGGATCTTAGGTCCCGGACCAGGGACCAGGGATTGAACCCGGGCTCACGGCAATAAAAGCTCCAAGTCCTAACCACTGGACCGCCAGGGAATTCCCCTTCCCTTACTTTAAACAAACACTAACAAAAGCAGACTCCTAAAATGCGTGGCCATACTCTTTGGCACCTTATCCTCAACAAAATTTTTATGCAGCCACATCCATGAAAATATCTAAGGAGACCGAGAGGCCCTTGGGAAGAGAGCCTAGCAACAAAGGACACTAAGGTGAGCAACAACATCCAGAATGAAAGCAGCAGCAAGTCACCTAGAGATCGAGGAACAGCTCTCACTGGAATCAGCTTCACTCTTTTCGTGTTAAAGAGAGAAAATTTTGCTTACTAAAGCCAATTCAGGGTAACCATCAAACAACAACAGAGAAAGGGGAAATAGCAAAGGAACTTCATCATCTTCAGAGAAAGACAAACTATTTCCTTTCGTTTCTTCCCTCTTTCTCTACCTAACAAGGATTGTTTCCAAAGACATTATGCAATTTTTTTAAAAACCACAAACTAAAATCCCTACAGAGCTAAAGAAACATGTCCTCAGTGTCATACTGACTTTTTTTAAAAAATTTATTATTATTATCTTTTTTTTTTTTTTTTTTGGCTGTGCTGGATCTTCATTGCTGCGTGCGGGCTTCTCTAGTTGCGGCGAGCGGGGGCTACTCTTCGTTGCGGTGCTCAGGCTTCACACTGCGGTGGCTGCTCTTGTTGCGGAGCACGGGCTCTAGGTGCGCAGGCTTCAATAGTTGCAGTGCACGGGCTCCGTAGTTGTGGCTCATGGGCTCTAGAGAGCAGGCTCAGTAGTTGTGGCACACAGGCTTGGTTGCTCCGTGGCATGTGGGATCTTCCTGGACCAGGGATCAAACCCGTGTTGCCTGCATTGGCAGGGGAATTCTTAACCACTGCGCCACCAGGGAAGTCCCCATACTGACTTTAGTGCCCAAAAGTTTTCTTCTGCACTTTTAGTGCAAGCAGAGGACTAAAACTGCACCTTGCTAATTACTATAATCTTACAATAAGCACATACTCCCGTGAATGACATTTAGTTCCATCTCAGTCTATTCTCCCATGATATGCAGCAATGAACTCAAGGGTATGATGTCAGAATATAAAAAGCCATTAAGGCTGCTCCTAACAGATTCTTTTAAAATATGATCCTACACCGCTCTTCAAAAGAAGGACAATATGTTTTAATTCTGAAATGGATTTTTACAATGCTTTGACCTCCTATCTAAAAGAAGTCTGGAAAAAAAAGTAACTGCAGTGGAGTGAGGGAGTGAAACATGTCACTCTGGTTATTAAAATCCATCAAGTTCATACTTCAGCCTTAGGATAACTGCAGCCAAAAAACTGACTCGCAAGTAATTAACACCACTGTCTGCAATAAAAGTTAATTGGACACAACTGAAATAACGCCCTAGTCATGGGGAAGCCGCAACTGGCGAAGAGCCCACTTCTCCTGTTCCTTCAATTTGTAAACAAAACTGCTAATGATAATCTGTGGACAAACAAGAAACTGCTCTCATGGCTTCCCCACTGCAAATCACTCAGCAATTCCAGCTAATGCCCAGGCATGTTGGGCCAAGAGAAAAATCATTAACCAACACTTCTTGGATAAAGATGAATTTTAACAATAACCAAGCCCATCAAGGCTGAGAGTTGCTGAGAACTGTTAACTTTCCCCGGACACCCTAAGTAAAGCAATGTGGCCTGATCTCCACACCTTAGTACTATACACGAGACGTGCCCTGTGCCACTAGCATGTGGTAGTAAGAAGAGACATTATGCATGGCTGGGAGCTACTGTTACACAAATAATTTATCTTCTTGTAAGAGAATCCTGGGTAATCTCATTTTTAGACAGGCAAATGGCATTGCAGATCTGCTTCAATAGCAAAGATTAAATCGCTTCTGAATTGACTTTGGAGTTGATAGATTCCTGCTGCCTGACTCATCTGCCTTCAATTCTGGACAAGAACTGTGCCCTTTCCCCTGGAATTAGTATCAGACTCTCTGCTTTTCAATTCTGTCTACAGCCCAAGAGACTGAGACTCCTAAGGGTATTATGGCATCTTAGGTAGCCACCCTTACAAAAGGGGAAAATTGTGGTCTTTATATCTACAATGACCTGTAAAGTGGGCAGGAGGCAGTAACCTCCTGAGGTGACAGAAGGTAAAAGAGAAAAACAAGTACAAAGTACTACCTCTGCTTATTTTTTCTTAGGTGGTCTGGGCTCTATCCCAGCAAGGAGGTGGCTAGAGAAATTACTAATGCAATCAGAACCATCCCCAAGGAAGCAGCTGGACCAACTGTCCACTTGGTATACTTTTCAATAAAAGTTATTTTGGAAGGTTGCAGTTGACTTCCTCTAGTCATCAAAATACAACATTTTCTGATATGAAATATGGAAAAGCCTAAGAATATCTCATCCAGTATGTAAAAAAGAGAAGGATCTAGAAACTGTAATATGGATAGTAAAGTGAAACAGGAGTTTAACCTGAAAAAGAGGACAATTAGTAGGAACGTCATTCATTCATTCACTGGGCACCTATGATACACTAGGCACTATGGTAGTAGTAGTACTATATATTAGGAATACAGATATGGCAGACAAAATCTTGATGAGGTATGTGATTAATGTGATCATTTCATAATATATACAAATATCAAACCATTATGTTGTACACATGAAACTAATAGCATATTGTTTATCAATTAAACCTCAGGAGGGACTTCCCTGGTGGTTCAGTGGCTAAGACTCCACACTCCCAATGCAGGGGGCCCAGGGTTGATCCTTGGTCAGGGAACTAGATCCCACGTGCTGCAACTAAGGGTTCACATGCCGCAACTGAAGATCCTGCATGCTGCAACGAAGACCCAGCAGCACAGCCAAATAAATAATAAATATTCTTAAAATAATAAATAAATAAATAAATAAATAAACCTCAGGAAAGGAAGGATGGAAGGGAGGAAGGAAAACAGAGTTGTTTGAAAACCCGAATAATGAAAAAAATACTTCCAGGAAACAATGAGAAAGATGGGAGAAAACAATATGGGTCATTGAAGGCTGAGTAAGAATTTACCAGATTGAGACAGGTAGGCCACTCTACACAGAGAAAACTAGCATAATGAAAGGCATGCAGTTGTAAAACTAACTGGCTTGTTTGGGGAACCACAAGTGGTCTGGTATGGAAAGGAGAGGGTCGGGTGTATGGGCTAAACCTGGAGATGAGCCTGATGTGTTAAATTATGAAGAGCCTTATATTTTATACTAGAGGGACAGAATAGCAGATTAAAAATAAATCAGGGGGCTTCCCTGGTGGCGCAGTGGTTGAGAATCTGCCTGCCAATGCAGGGGACACGGGTTCGAGCCCTGGTCTGGGAAGATCCCATATGCCGCGGAGCAACTAGGCCCGTGAGCCGCAACTACTGAGCCTGCGCATCTGGAGCCTGTGCTCCGCAACAAGAGAGGCCACGACAGTGAGAGGCCCGCGCACCACGATGAAGAGTGGCCCCCGCTTGCCGCAACTAGAGAAAGCCCTCGCACAGAAACGAAGACCCAACACAGCCAAAAATAAATAAATAAATAAAAATTTAAAAAAAAAGTAAAATAAGATAATTTTTTAAAAAAATTTTAATAAATAAATAAATCAGCAGGGGCTTCCCTGGTGGCACAGTGGTTAAGAATCCACCTGCCAATGCAGGGGACACGGGTTCGAGCCCTGCTCCGGGAAGATCCCACATGCCATGGAGCAACTAAGCCTGTGCGCCACGACTACTGAAGCCCACACGCCTAGAGCCTGTGCTCTGCAACAAGAGAAGCCCCCATAATGAGAAGCCCGCACACAGCAATGAAGACCCAACGCAGCCCAAAAAAATAAATAAATAAATAAATCAGCAGAAAATTAGCCCTGACATCTTATAGACTAATTGTGATGATTAAATGAGATTATATTTATAAAGTGCTTAGTACAATGCCGATGCTCAATGATGGCAGTTATAACTATTATTAGCTAATGTCAGACTTTATCCTGAAGCCATGGGGAGATAGGAACAGGTTTTAAGGACAGTAACATGATCAGATGTCTATTTTAAATAAATCTGCTGGAAGTGTGAAAGACAAATGGGAGATGGCAGAAGTCATTTAAGTGGCTATAGTGATTTCGAGGTGAGAGATGATGAAGATCTCAAATAAAGGTGTCATAAGAGGGCTGTCATACAAAGGAGGGAGCAGCTTTATCTCTGAGCTCCAGAGATCAAAAATAGGTTAATAAAGTCTGAAGAAAGGCAATTTTCAGTGAACATAAACAATAATTTGAGCTTATTCAACAGTGGCACAGCACTAGAAACACTAAAGCAAAAGCAATGACCCCTTCATTAAGAATGACGGAAAAGAGTTTATTTTCAGTAGCTAAGAATTTGGACTAGATGACCACTAAATCCAATTTCCAGATTCCAAGATTCTAAATCACTTACAGAGGTGGTTTTGTAAAATCATTAACAATTGCTTACATTTGTAGAGAGGTTTACAATTTTCAAAGTGCTTTCACATTGATTCTCTAACTTAATTTTCTCAAATGCCCTGAGATAGTCTGGGCAGGTATCATTAGTGCCATTTTCACAGATAAAGAAATTAGGAAAAGCTAGTAAGTGCCTGGACTTCAACGAGATTTTCAGACTCCTGGCTCTGTGCTCTTTCCATTCTCACCATTGCCGCCAACATGGTGCCTGTGTTGAAAAGCCATTCTGAGAAACGATCCCTCTTTGGTCACCTGTTCCAGTGTTTATTCTCAAAATCAGTAAATTCTTCTGCATGTCTTATTTTCGTTGTTCAGAAGTTTCAGCCTATTCCTTTGCCCTCGTGTAGGTGAATAAGAGCTAGCCATCTATCTTTATACAATGTTCCTTCATATTTACATATTATAAAATGTCTGTCATGGGCTTCCCTAGTGGCGCAATGGTTAAGAATCCACCTGCCAATGCAGGGGATATGGGTTCGAGCCCTGGTCCGGGAAGATCCCACATGCTGCGGAGCAACTAAGCCCATGCGCCATGACTGAGCCTGCACTCTAGAGCCCGCGAGCCACAACTACTGAGCCCAAGTGCCACAACTACTGAAGCCCGTGCACCTAGAGCCCGTGCTCTGCAACAAGAGAAGGCACCCAATGAGAAGCCCGCGCACTGCAATGAAGAGCAGCTCCCGCTTGCCACAACTAGAGAAAAGCCCACACACAGCAACAAAGACCCAACGCAGCCAAAAATATAAATTAATTAATTAAAAATAATAAAACAAAATGTCATTTCTCTAATCTAGGATAATTAATCCCAATTACTTGAGTTTTTTCACATAAATATTATTTCCCTTAAAGTAGTTAAGTAATCTGATCCTTAATTTAGTACTAGCTCCAGGAAGATAATATTCTCTTCCCATCACTCCAATTCTAATCCCCAGATATCTATTCTATTAAAGAGTACTTCCTCCAATTAATTAATATCAATATTTATTGAGTACCTACTATGTAGCAAGGTACTGCTCCAGGAGCTAGGGACTCAGCAATGAACAAAACAGACAAGAACTCCTGTCTTCATGGTGCTTCCATTTGTACATGAGGTAGAGTGTGAGGGTCAGATAAACTTAATGAATAGGTAAGTGACATAGACTATTAGAAGGTGATAAATGCTATGAAAAAAACAAATGAAGCAGTGTAAGGAGATGAGGAGGACTGGATGGGGCAGCAATCTTAAATAGCATAGTCAGAGTGTGGTCCTCACTGAGAAACTGTACTTTCTCCATGCTTTATCTGCTAGTTTCAGTGCAAGGCAGCAGTACAGCTTTTAATTACATAAGAGACCTTTTTTTAGCAATTAAACTATAAAATAGATTTTCCCCCCTCTCATTTCAAGTTTAACTCTTAGGTACTTGCACATTTAATAAAAAGCAATTGATCAACTTGTTTTGAAGAGGAAAATTTTGTTTCTGTAATGCTGAAATACTCTTCAAGAAATAATGAAAAAAGTAATGCAAGCCCACCAGCACACACACAAAGACTGCTGCCGGATGCAACTCTGACTTTAATGAAGACTAGCATTTCTCTAGTTGTGGGGAGCTGAAAGATGAGCAGCTGTGGACAGATAGTGGGATGGAGGGAGCTGGTAGAAACAGAATTTTAGAGAGCTACAAAATTGGCATGCAGACTGAAGTGGCATCAGCCTCTCACTTCTAGGTGCACTAAGGAACAATCTCTCCAGAACATACTATGAATGATAAGAACGACACTTTTCAGTTGGGACATTTGTTCAGCTTGGAAAAGAGGCAAAAATTAAAATATAGCTTGCTGAAAAAGCAACTTGTTCCAACTTCATTTTGCCACAGGATATGGAAATAGGGAAAGCACTTTTCTTAAGGGGAAAGGTTCCTTTCATCTCTCTGGAGAAATGTCCTAACACAGTATCACACTCCAATCGTACCATACCTCACAGGGACTGAATGAAGCCTAAGTACTAAAATCCTCAGTAAAGCACTTTATTTATTTATTTATTTTTTTTGCGGTACGCGGGCCTCTCACTGTTGTGGCCTCTCCCGTTGCGGAGCACAGGCCCCGGACGCGCAGGCTCTGCGGCATGTGGGATCTTCCCGGACCGGGGCATGAACCCGTGTCCCCTGAATCGGCAGGCGGACTCTCAACCACTGCGCCACCAGGGAAGCCCCACCTACTTCTCTCTTGAATGACCAGACAAAGAAACAAAATTTTAATCAGTTTGTTCAGTTGGAAAATCGCAGTTAAAAAGCAGAGGAGGGCTTCCCTAGTGGCGCAGTGGTTGAGAGTCCGCCTGCCGATGCAGGGGACACGGGCTCGTGCCCCGGTCCGGGAAGATCCCACATGCCGCAGAGCGGCTGGGCCTGTGAGCCATGGCCGCTGAGCCCGTGTCCGGAGCCTGTGCTCCGCAATGGGAGAGGCCACAACAGTGAGAGGCCTTCGTACCGCACAAAAAAAAAAAAAAAAAAGCAGAGGAAGTTAAAGCTATTGCTTAAAAAGTGGCCTAGGGATAAGTTTGGATTTTACTTGTCTACACTTTGCCTGTTTGCCCTTCTGCATGAATAATCAAGAACTGACTGTATGCTCTGATCAGGAATGAACCCTTAACTAGAGTTCTGCCTGTATGTTGGTAAAGATGCCTCCTGCCCTTTTCAGCTAGGCTTAAATGCAACAAACTCAGTCTATGACTAAATTGGATCTAATCAGCCACACACCCCCACACCCACACCCCCGCCCCGGATCCATCGGCACCAAATTTAATAAAACTTCGATTTGGCCTTTCCTTTATATCTCTTTTATTCCTCCAGCACCTTATCTTGAACCTTTCTCCTTCTCTTGACTGATACTGGCATCTTGGTCTTTGGATTCTCTTCACAACTAGAGAAATAAAAACACCTTCTCAGGGTAGAGATAGGAAAATTTCAATCATTTCAAATAGGGACCCTGAAAGGAGTTCTTGGAGAAAAGAATTAAATATATTAGAAATTCAGAGAAGGGAAGAATTCAGAGACCTTGGCTCTGGGTCTGGCTTCACTACCAAATCACTTTCTAAGCTATTTAGACATTCTTGAGGCATTAGTTTTTCCTACCTCAGAGAAATGCTGAGACCACTAAGAGAGTGCTTATTTAATTCATTGGATGAAAACGAATCCAAAAGTAAAAATATTTATGTTAATACTGGAAATGATTCTTGGGCTGAAGGAATTCTTGTCTTAACCTTTTGTGAGTTGTTATATATTATACCCTACAACCCGACATTTAATTTCAAGGTACAATATAATATGTACTCAAGGTACCAAATAATTCCTTTAAGCCAGGCTCAGGTCCTCTCTTCTATTACTATATATATTTACAGATGATGAAATCTCTAATTAGGCAAAATTCTAAGATGTGACCAAACAAAAGGACTGTCCAGTATTCATAAAATGCTAATACAGAAAACAAAGTTGGGGGAGGGAGCAAAGGCCTGGATTCTAAAAAACAGATGAGCTATTTGGGTGTTTGGCTTAAAAAAAAAAAAAAGATGGATTAAAAGTTTATATCTAAAAGGCAACTCTATTTTGAATGGCTCTAACAATCCCATAATAAGTGCAGTATCAAACAAGTCAGGGTAATTAATTCAGTAGACTCTTCCCCTTTCACTGCCAGATTGAACAGCTCTGAGGATAATCTCCTTCATTCTCCCAGGGCTCAGTTGGAAGATTCATTATTTATGCCCTCAATTGTTTACTCTGTCCTATTTTTCCATCCATCCAGGCCCAAGTGCAGTGTTATCACTGGCCTGTTTCCAAAACGAATGTATTAGTTCACTGCCTTACTAGTTACACAAACTCAAAGATAATCGAATAGTGGTATCTTAACATTGGAGAGCAACTTCATCCCACCACTTGATCCAGGAGAGAAGTTAATGATAATGCTGACCCAGGTTACCAAAAGCTAAGTTATTTTAGATGGATGAAATGAGACACACAAGTTATTCTAGTCTTGTTTTTGTTTTTTTGAACCACTGAGCAACATATATGCACATCCAACAGGATTCTTAAAGGGCAGTATCATTAGAAAGACAGCTCTGGCCCTCACCAAGAGCAGACCTGAAACTATTGAGGATTAAACTGATTGAGATGCACTTTGCCTAGCAACCATTCATTAGGAAGAGTTCAGTAACTCACCAGCAATCAATTCCATGTCCTTATCTAAGCCATAAACAGATAACAGACTCCACCAAGTCCTCTACCCTCTGGATTCAGACAGCAAACAACTTCCTCAAAAGATTCAGCTTCCAAGAGTCAACCTTTGGGAGAGGGGGTTGTGCTTAAACACACAAAATATTGTCTCAGACACCTGACTGACAGCTGAATAGCTAAAAACTACCACCAGCCCCATCTCCATATGAATGCATTCATTGTCTCCCAGGTCTTTTTGCCTCTAATATTTTCTCACCTTGAGCAAGCTTTTCCCAATTCCAAACCTGACAACACTCAAGCTGATTATCATGAGAATCAAACAACGCCAAGGGTCCAATCTTTTCCTTCACCTTCTCAAGGGGACCGTTTTATACTTCTGATGGGAATGGGGGATTGGGCTTGAGTCTCCCTTTAGAGAGAACATAGGACCCTTTTTCTTAACACATTCTAAGCTGTGACTCACAGAAATAAGCAGGATGGATAAAAACAGATTGCTAAAGAAAAATCAGTGGACTGAACCTCAGCTGCACCATGTCCCCTCAACCTAAGAGATTATGGAAAGTCATGGGGGGATTCTCTTTGCCTTTCAATTTAAACATGATTCATGGAGTCTTAAGGGATAAATGGGTAATAAACTAAAAACCCAAAATCTAACAAAGGTTTACTGTGAATCTACTTTTTTTTTTGCACAACTCTATATTAAGGCTACTTGCGATTAAAAAAAAAAAGTATATTAAGTTCCTGATCCCTAGTAAGTTTCCACAACTGAGATGGTTTCCTACCCCATCATCCCTAGTCTTTACAATACTTGCTTTTACCCCAAACTGCTCCTTATTGATTAGAGATAAAATAAATCAATGCAAAGAAAAAATATTAATCTAGCTTAAATGGCAAAACAGCTCCAGCATATTAATTCTATCTTCAAAACTGAACTCCAGTTAGAACAATTTCTGGAAACTGAACCTGGATTACAAGACTGAACTCTCAATCATTTCAATTAATACTTACCAAAGTGCTGCCAAAAAAATTGGTATTTCTCACTTTTGGCATTCTAGCTCTTTGCTAATCAACATTAAGATAAATCTGGTCCAAACAAGTTTACCATGAACACTGCCACTCAACACACACACACACACACACACACACACACACACACACACACACACACACACACACACCCTCCTTTGTTTCTATCATAAATTTTGGGTTTTCTATCTTCAATGGATAACTTTCCTCTCAATTAAAAACCTATAAAGAGGTTCCTGATTTTGGCTGAAGATGAGCTCTGTCCTTCAGAAAGAAGGAATCCATACATTGTAGAAGCAAAGGAACTCAAGACATACATATAAATTGTAATGATGCAGCCACACGAATTCATGGGGGTGGCGCTTTAAAAAATAAATGAATTAAACAAAATTCATCTGGATTTGTTTAAAGTTTTGGTTTTTGATGACAGAAACTAATCCCTCTGAGAGCCTATGAATGAGAAATATACAGATGCAGAAAAAGATAAGACTTTTAAGTTTCAGTAACAGCAAGGTAAGTTTGCTTGCTCTAGCTAGGTTTCTCCAACAGGGCTGAGTGCTACACAAAGCCGGTAACACTGTACTTGGGGAGAGACTTTAGCAGAGTTAATCGCTAACAACTATCAGGATTTCCTTTAACTACCATCTGACGGGGGCTAATCCCTCTTTCCACTAGCACCTCCTTCCTTTTCAGATTGTTTTTGCTGATTAAGGCAGTCCCAAGTAGGAAAATGGTGAAGACAGCCTTAATGGGCACGGATACAGAACAGTTCCAAAAACCCACTCCTATCCTAACCTGTTTTTTTTTTTTTTTTGGCTTACTGCATCAGATGCCACACAAGAAAGGGCTCCTCTTTTTTTCTTCAGTTCATTTTACTACGCGACCGACATCGACACATCAGTAAAAAGAGATGAGAGTCCTGAATCTCCTTACCCTGCTGCACGGGTGAGATGAAGGGAGGGAAAGAAGAATGAAGGGTAGAATTAGAAAATCAAAATAAACTGATTAGATGGGGATCTCTTACTTCCCATTCCATTTCCCCCTTTCTCACAAGGTTAAGTCGGCTGAAGTCGGGGTTGGTTAGAAAAAGCACACACACCTTGAGCCCTGGAAGGGAGGGAGGTGAGGTTCGCTCCGCAGCGCTCGGTGGGGCTCCGGGCTCCGCCCCGCCTGCCTGGGGCAGCTCAGCCCTCCTCGCCTGAGCCCCGGGAGGATGGAAGAGAAGGGGTTTCTAGCTGTCTTGGCAGGGGGAGGGGGAGGCGGCTGCTCCGGGTGCCAGGCTCTCTGAGCGCCGCACTCCGCGGCGCGCCGACACCCCCTCCCCCAGCCGGCTACCGCTCGCTCCCCCTTCGCCGCCGGAAGCCAGCCCCGCCCCCTCAACTCCATCCCGGCCCTTCTCGAGCCCCCTCCAGTCCGCACAGCCAATGGCGAGCCAGGGAGCCAGCGGAGCGACTCACCAAACAGCCAACTGGGGAGGCCCACTGGGAGGTCAGCCGCCCGGGATAGGCCAGCTACCCGCGGCCCCGGCCCTGGCACGGCTCCTCTTTGTTAGAGCTGCCCCCATCTCTCCAGGCCCCCACCCCGAAGCCTGCAGCCCGGCATCCCGGATGGGCCAGGTGATGCGGGGCCCCTTCTCCTGCTCCCCCGCCCACGCCCTGCCTGGGTACTAGGAGTGACCCCCATCCAGGCAGTACCTCCCAGAGTGCATCAGACTTCCACAGCAATTAGCCATCCGGAGACACCTGAGAGTAGAAAGATGCTCCCCAGGCCTCTCTGCTTCGCCCTTATTTTCTCAGACTAATCAACTGCACTCCCTCATAACAGTGCATAGATTTAGGTTTGCATATTAGATCAGCTGCACTCATCAATCCACCCTGTCTGAAACTCCTGCTTCCCGTGACGCAGAAATTAGGGGGGAGGGGGGCGCATACTGGGAAGGGATTTATCTGGAAGTTGGTGCGCTGGGAGAAGGAATACATCAAATCATCTGCAACAAACAAAACACCAAAGACACACACTCAGTTGGATCCAACCCACCTCAGATACAAGCTATCTACATCCAATTAAACCCAGGCTAACCACTCCCTTAGCAGGTTTCAGTACAATTAGGAAACAAACATCTAAGTCTTGTTCAAGCCATACACCTAACATTAGAAAAAACTCTCAGGAACTGCCAGGCCTCCGCATTAACTGGCAGGTTGCATCAACACTTCAATCACTAATGTCAATGTTAAGGGCCTAACACTGCTGGGATGGAATATGCTAAAGACTGTCGAATATTTTCTTAGGTATAATGGTGAAGCAGTAGTAGGGGTTCACTTAAGAAAAACAAAGTGGGGATGGGGAAGGCAAGTTATTACCTACACTGTCATTTTTGTCCACAAAGTTCTTGCAACTAATGTTAAGTGTCTACCTCACACTACAATCCTGTTTAGTTCCCAAGTGCTACTACAATTTTTAAAAAACAACAACAAAACACTTTAAAATTAAGTAGCCTTTTCTTATGTGGAGCCCAAAGCATTTCATATATATATATATATA
>NW_020172446.1:3876322-3903728 GCF_003031525.2 Neophocaena asiaeorientalis asiaeorientalis
CATTTAAAAGCCAGCTCTTTTTTCTAACCCAAATTAAAAGGCTTGGGCTTAAATAGATTTATGGAGGAAATTCATTGCTGTCTCATAGGCTAAGTTCCAGATAAAAAGACCCAAACGTGAAAATTTTATTTTAAATACTGCCCACAAAAGTCTCCCAAATTAGCTAACGAGTCCATTCCCTTCCCAACTACATCTGACCTAAACAAAAATCCTCAAAAGCACAAAAGCAGTTACAACGCTCCATATCATTTAGCAATTCTCTGGCATTTTCCATATTAAAATAACTAAACAATACTTCAAGAAACTACTATTTTAAATAGCTGACCTAAAAGCTACTTTTTTTTTTTTTTTTTTTGCGGTACGCGGGCCTCTCACTGTTGTGGCCTCTCCCGTTGCCGAGCACAGGCTCCGGACGCGCAGGCTCAGTGGCCATGGCTCACGGGCCCAGCCGCTCCGCGACATGTGGGATCTTCCCGGACCGGGGCACAAACCCGCGTTCCCTGCATCGGCAGGCGGACTCTCAACCACTGCGCCACCAGGGAAGCCCTAAAAGCTACTCTTGATGACTAAGGTAAACAGCTGTGTCAGTACTTTCCTTCAAATTCTAACCTTCTTGAAAAAGGCAATTTTTCTCTCTTTAAGGATTAAACAGAAATTAAGATTTAGGAAATTCCCTGGCGGTCCAGTGGTTAGGACTCCACGCTCTCTCATTGCCAAGGGCCTGGGTTCAATCCCTGGTCAGAGAACTAAAATCCTACAAACCTCACTGCGCAGGCCAAAAAAAAAATCCTTCCAAGATCACTCATAAGCCCATTAATTTGCCAAGACATCAAAAACAAACAAATAAACATGTCAGTCTCACCATTATCACAAATGTTCTTGACAATTAGATAATTCAGACAAAACTTCTAATATCCTCTTCTAAAATATAAATGAGGAACTCAGGGTATTTTGAATACCTAAAATAAAATTAAAACATCAAATTTATCTTCATCCACACAGTCCAAGAAAACAGAGAGGAATTACAACTGTTTAATACAAGATCACAGGGGAAGCCCAAAACACTTCCTCCTAAAGAGGAACTCAAGTCCAATTTCTTTTCATGCCACTCAAATGTACTCTATCTTATTACCACTACCCTAACAGAGACCCTTACTACGTCTGTGGGGGAAACTATAACTTCTTTCTAGCCTCCCTAATTCCACATAGCACTGCTTTCACATCCATTTGCTCTTCTCCTCAAGAACTACAGAAACAGTTCAATTTACTGCACATTTACTAGGTGCAAGCCCCTGTGTCAAGGGGAAAAAAATATATATATACACACACACACACATAAAATAGATAAATAACAAGGACTTACTGTATATCACAGAGAACTATATTCAATATATTGTAATAAGTTATAATGGAAAAGAATCTGAAAAAAATATACATATAAATGAATCACTTTGCTGTACACCTGAAAAATATTGTAAGTCAACTATACTTCAGTTTAAAAAAATATACATAATAAATAATTAGGATTTTATCATCATGATAAACCTATGAAATAGACATTTCCCCCATTTTTACAGACAAAGAAACTGAGGTCCAGAGAGGCTGAACAATCTGCTCTAGGTCAACAAGGTGGTAAATGGAAAAACCAATTTTAGAAGTTGAGTATTCCTGGCTCCAAGTCTAATACTCCTATCCACTAAGCTCTGCTGTGGCTCTCTGGTGCCTATGCCATCCAACCAAGCTTCTATGGCTATTGTATGTTCCACAGTCTGGTACTATCCTATGTTATCAAACTTACTCTCCACCTTTCCTCAGCAGTTTACTCCCACAGCAGACAGACCGATCTGCTTGCTCACTGTGTATCTTCCATTTCTACTTTCTTGCCATGACTTGTATTGTTATAACCATTCCATTTAAATCCTACCCATTCTTCAAGGCTCAGCTCAAATTCCACCTCCCTTGTGGAGCCTTCTTTAATGCCCTCAGCGATGATTCCTTTTCTGAATCACTACTACACAATTTAGTACTTAATTGTTCTGTTGTCTAATATGTGATTTGTCTATCTAATTTAGACTGTAAGTCAAAGCTTATATTACACTTGTCTTTGTATCTTCTCCTTTCCCAATTTTGCACAGTAAGTCATACATAGTAAAGTTCTCTATAAATATTTAGACCAATAAACACTACAGCAAAAGAATGGTCCAAATCACTAAATGACCCAAGTTCTCATAACAGCCACCAAAGTTGAAATAATTAATAACTTCATTCATTTTCAAGATAGAACAAATAACCAAATTCTAAGTCTGCCGGTACTGACCAAGGACTTATCCACTCTGTGCTTCAACAATATCATGGACAAATTGCTAGGAGGGGATCAAGAGGGCTGGTAATGTTTCTTGATCTGAGAACTAGTTACGTAAGTATGTTCAATTTGTGAAAATTCATTGAGCTGTATACTTAACGTGCACTTTCCTATACATTTTATCTCAATAAAAAGTTTTAAAACATCAAGTTTCAGATTGTATTATAAGATAAACACATCTATTTTTAAAGCACATATGGATATTATATATATGTCTGTAGGTCCAAGAAAATATCTGGAAGTACATACACCAATCTGTCAACAGTAGTAACCACTGAGAGGAGGAAAAGAGGGGTACGGAGGAATGAAGAGGAAAAAATTTTTATATTTGTTTTACTCAATCTTTTAAAAGATAAAAAACATGCATTAATTTTGTAATTTTAATAGATTAGCTGAGTAGTAGAATTACAAATTATTATTTTTGTAATTTTTAAACTTTCTGTGTTGAACATGCCTTACATTCATAATCAGCAAAAGATATTAAAACACAAAACAAACATACCATCTCTCAGAAACAGAAGGAAAAGATCAATGGGTTGGATTGAAAACTAGTTTAGGTAACATCCATCTAGTCTGATCATTGTTTGCACTTCAATATTTCTTGAGTACTCTATTTTGCAAATTTCCCAAATGACACTTTTAACAAGCAAAAAAACCCCAAAAAGGTGCCTTTGATGCTTAATTTACTCAAATCAAAATAAATATACAGTTTTCAGCAGAACCAGATAACAAAAATAAAACAATAACAATGATCTATTCTGAACCTAAGCTAAACACTACTAAAAAGGCATTTTCCAAATCAAAACTACGAGGTACCACCTCACACCAGTCAGAATGGTCATCATTAAAAAGTCTACAAATAACAAATGCTGGAGAGGGTGTGGAGAAAAGGGAACCCTCCTACACTGTTGGTGGGAATGTAAATTGGTGCAGCCACTATGGAAAACAGTACGGAGGTTCCTCAAAAAACTAAAAAGAGAGTTGCCATATGATCCAGAAATCCCACTCCTGCACACATATCCAGACAAAACTATAATTTGAAAAGATACCTGCACCCCACCCCGCCATGTTCATAGCAGCACTATTCATAATAGCCAAGGCATGGAAGCAACCTAAATGTCCATCAACAGATAAATGCATACAGAAGATGTGGTATATATAAACAATGGAATGCTACTCAGCCAGAAAAAAATGAAATAATGCCATTTGCAGCAATGAAGATGGACCTAGAGATTATCATACTAAGTGAAATAAATCAGAAGCAGGGGGAGGATGAATTCAGAGACTGGGATTGACATATACTGATACTATGTATAAAATAGATAACTAATGAGAACCTACTTTATAGCACAGGGAACTCTACTCAATGCTCTGTGGTGACCTAAACGGGAAGGAAATCCAAAGAAGAGGGGATATATGTATACATATAGCTGATTTACTTTGCTGTAGCAGAAACTAACACAACATTGTAAAGCAACTGTACTCCAATAAAAATTTAAAAAACAAAAGCGACAAATACCACATGATGTGACTTATATGTGGAATCTAAAATATGCGCAAATGTACTTATTTACAAAACAGAAACAGACTCACAGACATAGAGAACCGACTTGTGGTTACCAAGGGGAAGGGGGGTGGGGGAGGGAGGGATTGGGAGTTTGGTATTAGCAGATGCAAACTATTATATATAGATTGGATAAACCACAAGGTCCTACTGGATAGTACAGGGAACTATATCCAATATCCTGTAATAAAGCATAATGGCAAAGAAAAAAAATAAAACTTTAGTGTTAAAAAATAAGTAAATAAATAAATTAAATTAAATAAAAAGGCATTTTCCCCATAAAGACACACTAGTGACATTTTAAAAAATTCAAACACCCAAGAGACAGAACACAAACTTTGATAAGGAAATTTATTATTCACTAGACTTAAAGAGAACAACAGGTCTGAAAAATCAAGTGTGAAAACTTGGGGGAAAAAAAGAAAAAAGGCAATGCCTTGACTATTATTTCAATGTAGCAAGGTATTCTTTTAACCTTTTTTTAAACTGGCTGCACTTTCTCTTTCAGACACTAGAGGGAAGTATAAAATCCATTCACTGTATCTTTGGAAATTCAATTCATTCATTCATTCACTCACATCACCACGTATTTACTGCATTCCTACATACCAGGAACTTCATTAGACCCCAGAGACAAAAAGATGAATAAGCTACAAACTCTGTCTTTAAGGTGCTTAGTCTAGTGAAGGGAGACACCAGTTTGGGAAAAAAAGGCAAACTACAACAAAGAATGCACATGAGAACCAAACCCCAACTTTTGCAAGACTGTGGGTTTGGGGCAGGACGGTTTGGCAGAGGGAGAAAAAAACATGTGTCCATATAAAAATTCATACTAGACAAACCAGCTTATCAAAACTGGCTTACTCTCCTATTTACAATTTTCCCACCTTAATCTAAACAGAAATAGCTTCACTTAGAAGGTATCTTTAGGGCTTCCCTGGTGGTGCAGTGGTTGAGAATCCGCCTGCCAATGCAGGGGACATGGGTTCGAGCCCTGGTCTGGGAAGATCCCACATGCTGCGGAGCAACTGGGCCCATGAGCCACAATTACTGAGCCTGCGCGTCTGGAGGCTGTGCTCCGCAACAACAGAGGCCGCGATAGTGAGAGGCCCACGCACCGCAATGAAGAGTGGCCCCCGCTTGCTGCAACTAGAGAAAGCCCACACACAGAAACGAAAACCCAACACAGCCATAAATAAATAAACAAATAAATATTTTTTTAAAAAAAGATTCTTTAAAAAAAAAAAGAAGGTATCTTTAAACTGTTATCTATAGAAAGTAGAGGAGTGAGGCATTAACGTGTGTGGAAGATTTGCTAAAATATCTAGTTGGCTAGGTTTCAAAATCAATTGTACACAGTTTAAAAAGCATGAAGGTAACAGATACAATTGGAGTTAAGACTGCTTACATGATAATAAAAATTCTCATTTGAGATCAAGATAAATTACACTACACCCCCCTGCAAAGAGCATGTCAAGGATAAATAAGTAGAAGCTTCCTAAATGTGCTCTCTCTTATGCAAATTAAGTTGCCCTAATCCTCAAAATGACTGCTGCATCTTTTGCTATGGTTTGGGATGTTTGGATTGTGTGTGTTGGGGGTGGAGAGTTGGAGAGAAGGAACAAGTTGTTAATTTCTCATACTGATGGAGTAGCACATGGTAGAAAAAGTAAAAGCCAACATCCTGAAAAAGTTTCACACACATACACAAAATGAGACAGCAAACTTGTGAATCAAGCATGATTTGGCATCTTTAAATGAAGAGCCAATTCCCTTCTAGCGCCAAAGCCAATGGCTTCTCCTGTAGATAAAATGGCACAGTTCCTGAAAAAGCCCTGGACGCTGTTTCCCCACAATCCTATAATCTGTCAGAAGATAGAAAACAAAAAGAAGGCTCTGCCAGCCAGAAAAAGCAAATTATAACCAACACAGAGCCAACACTTTACTTCAGACAGAAGGAGCTTTTCTATGCATTTTTGGAAGGAAAGAGACAAAAGAAGCTTACCATTGCTCAAATAACCAAGGCAAACATTTTAACCAAATATCACCTTGGATAAGCATTTGATGCAATAGCCTGCTTTCTCATTTATACATAGCCTTAAAGAATATTTGCAACAAATTGGCCACAAAACACGAATAATTTTTACAAGTCAATAAGAAAAAGAAACAACCGAAGGGGATATTTTCAAAGGGCATGAACTAGTTAGTAGTCACAGAAGAAATACATAAGATCAAGTATTACATATATTCCATATGGTTAGGAAGTAGTGGAAAGTGCCTTCTCCATACAGTCCCAAAGGTATTTTGGCTTGATAGTACTGCCAACTGCAAGCCTCCAGAATAAAAAGAAGAACAATAACAAAAGATAAGGGTGCCTCAAATCATCATGCTGTACACTTTAATATCTTACAATTTTATTAATCAATTATACCTTAATAAACCTGGAAAAAATATACATTCCTAAAAATACATGATAGAAGCTTTGTGAAATATCTACTCTGGAAAAGAAACAAGAAACAATTAAGTAGAATGAATACAGGTCAACTGCAAATCAAACCCAAAGGAACTAAAATAAGAATTTAAGATGAACCTTTACCTATGAACTTGAAGCCAATCCCTGAGTCTACAATGAGCAAGGCAGATGATGGCAGCAGATAACAGAAAGCCTAAATACAACCACAAATGTAAAGCATCTCCCAGAAAGAAAGCTTACTCCACCGTCTTTGCTGTAGAAGCAGACCATTCAGGGACCCCCTTTCCAGTCACCAAATGCAAAAATAAAGCGAATAATGCCTGGGTGAGGCAAAAACAAGTACAGTCTTCCCATCAAGGAGGAAAAGAAACCTAAACCTTTCACTTGTCCTTGATACAAAGAGGTAATGGATTGTGGAACTGAAATTCCAGAAAAAAGATTCAATTCCAACCTATGTAAAGCTAAGAACTTCATGTCACTCTGTTCTAAAATTAGCAATACACAGGTCTCCGCGGAAAAAAATAATACACAAGATCCCAACTGAGCTGTCAGCAGGGTAAAGTTCTGAGCACGTCAGCAGACTATTGCTTAACCATTTCCCCTATCGGTTTTAAACATCAAAAGAACCACATCCCAGTTTTCCTCTATTGTTAATGTTACTTTAGAGGCTGAGAAAAATTTAGTTCATCAGATTCAAATTTCAGGCATTTTCTAAGTACATTATAGGTAATGATGCCACCAATTCTATATTTAGAACCAGGTGTGGAACAAGGAGTGCTAGTTTTGCCTGAAATGGCACTGTCTCTCTCTTTAAAGCCTAACTGCAACCATCACCTAAGCCTACATTAAAATGTCTATATGGTGTTGCCTAAAATAAATTAAAATGCTTTTTCAATGCTTTTTTTTGAGTGGTTCTATTGATTGGCTGTGACACTTTAAATATAGATAATAAATCACCACCACCAGTCCTTTTAACAGTCAGAGTTTTAACTGCCATAGGGCGCCACTCACACCCTCACTTGAACCAAAAAGCCAAGATGGTAAAACCCTTGTGATAAGAAACCTCTAACGTGATATTATAATAAACCTTTAGGAAATATTCTCTTTAATAAAAAGTTATCTCATTATGGTTCCATAATTGTTACACTCCAGAAATTAGGATAGCAATCTTTTCCCAAATCCTGAGCTATTTTTTTCTGCAAATAGTATTTACAAAAATATATCACCGGGACTTCCCTAGTAGTGCAGTGGTTAAGAATCCGCCTGCCAATGTAGAGGACACAGGTTCGAGCCCTGGTCCAGGAAGATCCCACATGCTGCGGAGCAACTAAGCCCGTGCGCCACAACTACTGAGCCTGCACTCTAGAGCCCGCGAGCCACGACTACTGAAGCCAGCTCTCCACAACTACTGAAGCCCGCGCACCTAGAGCCAGTGTTCCGCAACAAGAGAAGCCCCCACAATGATAAGCCCGCGCACCGCAACAAAGAGTAGCCCCCACTCGCCACAACTTGAGAAAGCCTGCGTGCAGCAATGAAGACCCAATGCAGCCAAAAATAAAATAAATTTATTAAAAAAGAAAAAAAATATATATATATCACCTTTCTCAAAAGGAACTTAAGGGCTCTAAGAGACGGCATATTGCTAATTTTCACAACATCCCAATAAAGAACTATTATTTAGGGCTTCCCTAGTGGCGCAGTGGTTGAGAGTCCGCCTGCCGATGCAGGGGACACGGGTTCGTGCTCCGGTCCAGGAAGATCCCACATGCCGCAGAGCGGCTAGGCCCGTGAGCCATGGCCTCTGGGCCTGCACGTCCGGAGCCTGTGCTCCGCAACAGGAGAGGCCACAACAGTGAGAGGCCTGTGTACTGCAAAAAAAAACCCAACAAAAAACAAAAACTATTATTTAGCATTTATATCACATTTTAACTTGCAAAAGTGTTTTACAATTTTCATTAGTAGTCATGCCTCACAACCACCCACTGAGCTAAAGTGGTCCTGTTATGCTCATTTGACAGCTGAGAAAACTGATGTATCATAAAACCAAGGTCAAGCCAGTCTGCTTTTCCAAGACTAGGGACCTGATCCTTAAATACAGTCTCATTCACTCACCAGTGTATATGTATTGTTCATAACCCTAGTTAAACTAGGGGGTTTTTTGGTTTTCTTTTTAAAATAAATTTATTTTATTTATTTTTGGCTGCGTTGGGTCTTTGTTGCTGCGTGTGGGCCTTCTCTAGTTGTGGCAAGCAGGGGCTACTCTTCATTGCGGTGCGTGGGCCTCTCATTGAGGTGGCTTCTCTTGTTGCAGAGCACGGGCTCTAGGTGTGCGGGCTTCAGTAGTTGTGGCATGCGGGCTCAGGAGTTGTAGCTCGCGGGGTCCAGAGAGCACGCTCAGTAGTTGTGGTGCACGGGCCTAGTTGCTCCGCAGCATGTGGGATCCTCCCGGACCAGGGCTCGAACCTGTGTCCCCTGCATTGGTAGGCGGATTCTTAACCACTGTGCCACCAGGGAAGCCCCTAAGCTAGGTTTTGAGAGGACAGGAATCTACCTAAAATGATGGTACAAAAACATTAAGATTATAATGCTTTGAGAAAAATATATAACCACATTGGAATACAAATAGGTAAGAATTTAGTAACAACTACACAGGAAGTTTTTAGAAATAGGCTTCCAAAACCTCGCCGTCATCATACGAAAATGAAATGCTTTTCATCTCATTTGCTCCCTCCAACCACTACAATCAGACATCTATCTCCACCAGTCCAATGAGTAGTTTTACTCAAGATCACCAATAATCTCTAGGTTGCCAAACCCCACAGGTACTTCTCTGCTCTTATCTGAGACAGCAATGCAATACAGTGGTCCACTCCCTTCTTTACATGTTCTTTACTTGCCTTCCATAACATCATTTTTCCTGGTTTTCCTCCTACCTCACTGGCTACTTCTTCTCTGTCAGACCTCTCTTCTCTAGACACAAACCATTCTAGGTGACCTCCTGACTGAATTCCATGATTTCAACTTCTATCTACACGTTGATGATCTCCAAGTCTACAATTCCAGCCCAGACTTCTCCCTGGAATGCCAGGCTTTTCTACCCAACTATCTTACAGCTCCAGTTGGCTGTCGAACATGCAGCTTGAACTCGACATGACCAAAACAGAATCCTTGATAAATATGTTCTGCCACAGTCTTACCCACCTCAATAAATATAATCACCATTTATACACAGTAACCAGAGTATCTTTCTAAAAGTACAAATCAACTCACATCATATCCCTGCTAAAAAGCCTCCAAAGGAAGCACACTACCCTAGCTTTCAAATCTCAACGTCATATGGCCTCTGTCCTCTTCTTGCATCACTCTCCCTCTCACCCACCATATTCAAGCCACATTGGTCTTATTCCTGCTCCTCCAAAATACAGAGTTCATTCCTCCTTAGTTTTGCACTGGAATGTTTGATCTGCTAATCCTTGTATCCTCCTGGATCTTAAATGCCATACCCTCAGAGAGATATTCCCTATTCTCCCAATCTAAAGTAGCTATCCATTCATCCTCTAATACATCATGCTGTTTTAATGCTCTGCAACTGATTTTTTAAAAGTTGTTTGTTGTCTGTTTACCCTCACTAGAACATCAGCTCCATAAGAACAGGGACTTTGTTTACCAGAGAATTGTTAGTTCCCAACACATACTAGAAACTCAATAAATTTGGCAGGCTTAGTTGTTAGGTGCTGCTGAACTTAAAAGGGTAAAAAAGACATAACCCCTACCCACAAAGAGCTCACAATCCAGCTGATGAAACAAAACATTAGAATAATAAGTGTAATGCTAACAGGATACTAAAATATCAGAGCAGCCCAGAAGCAGAAGTGATTAATTCTGACTTGGAAACTAGGAAGACTTCACAGAAGAAATGAGCTGTGAGCTAAATCCTAAAGATTAATCAGGAGATTCACTAGATTATTGGTTATGTCTGTCTGCCTGTTTTGGAAGTGTCCTTGGAGGGAAAGAAAACAGCCTGAGCAAAAACATAATGAGGAAAGGAGGAGGGAAGATGGAATCAAGCATGTGCTATGTATCAGGCACTGTGGGTAATGAAGGGTTTGAAAGGGAAAGCACGTAAGTAGTCTTAGAACTTAGGAAGATCACTCTTGTGGCAGTGTGGTGGATCAAGTGAAGGATGATAAGACCTGAGGCATACAGACCAGTTAGGAGGTTACTGCAACGGTCCTAGTGAGAAATGAAAATGGTCTAATCCAAGACTTCAGCAATATGGCTGGAAAGGAAACGGCAGGTTTAGGAGACCTTGAAGGTTAAAATCAGACCTAGGTATCAACCAGATACGAGTGATGAAGGAGAAGGAAGAAACAAGGTCAAGTCCAAAGTTTTTGGTTTTTGGTTTAGGCAACTGTGTGGCTGTTAATACCATTCAACTAGGCAGGAAATCTAGAATGTTTAGATTTTGTGGGGAATTCTGTGATGCCTATGCAATGTCTAGGTGGGTTTTGGAAATATAGGCCTGAATTCTAGAAGGGAAGGAGGGATGGCGCAGGGGAGAGGGAAAGAGAGAGAAAGAGAGAGATCTGAGTTAAACCTAGACATCTGGAGAAGTTGTCTGTGTATGCAGTGAATTACATCACCTGTGAAAAGAAAAAATAAAGACAGAAAGACTAAAGATTCGGCTGAAAGAGAAACAGTGATACAAGGTCACAGAGGATTAACAGTATAGTGAAGAAAGGAAAGGCCAACATGAATATAGTAAACTCTATAGGTGTGGAAGAAAGAAGTAAAGATAATTTCCACTTGATAGCCTTTGAGAGAAAGGTGGGGGAGAGAGTAACATCAAAGGACTAGAGATTAATGATTTACCACGAACAGGCAAATATTTAGGTGAGATATAGAAGCCTAATTGGATACCCAACAATCCCTTACTTAAGAAGAAAGATCTTATTTTATCTAAATAAAAGTCCTTACTTAGAAATTTGAGATCTGATGGAAAACCAGAGTATTTGTGGAAAAAAAGGGCAGAGTAGAGACATGATCCAGAAACACTAGCAAATAGTTCAAATTATCTCTCCCCAAAAAACCAGTAGCAAAGGGAAGAGGATGGATGCCCAGCAGAGGGGTGCACTAGGTCTTCATTTTGGCTGCGCCAGGTCTTTGTTGTGTGGCACGCGGGATCTTCGTTGTGGCATGCAGGATATAGTTCCCTGACCAACTATCCAACCCAGGCCCCCTGCACTGGGAGCACTGGGTCTTACCCACTGGACCACGAGGGAAGTCCCCTCATTATGTATCTTTTAAATTATTTAAAATATATTCAAAAAAGAAATTAAAAATTTCAAATATTTAAGAAGTTATATTTCTGGAATTCTTTAATGTCTTTAAAGACTTATTTAAAATCTTTTTTAAAGTCTTCTACCCTCAGACTTTCTTTCTGAAAAATTTTACACAGGGACTTCCCTGGTGGCACAGTGGTTAAGAATCCGCCTGCCAATGCAGGGGACACGGGTTCGAGCTCTGGTCCGGGAAGATCCCACATGCCATGGAGCAACTAAGCCCGTGCACCACAACTACTGAGCCTGCGTTCTACAGCCTGCAAGCCACAACTACTGAGCCCATGTGCCACAACTACTGAAACCCGTGTGCCTAGAGCCCGCACTGGGCAACAAGAGAAGCCACCGCAATGAGAAGCCCACACACCGCAACTAAGAGTAGACCCTGAGGACTTCCCTGGTGGTGCAGTGGTTGGGAGTCCGCCTGCCGATGCAGGGGACAAGGGTTCGTGCCCCAGTCCGGGAGGATCCCATGTGCTGCGGAGCGGCTGGGCCCGTGAGCCATGGCCGCTGAGCCTGCGCACCCGGAGCCTGTGTTCCACAATGGGAGAGGCCGCAGCGGTGAGAGGCACGTGTACCGCAAAAAAAAAAAAAAGAGTAGACCCTGAGACAGCCCGTGCACAGCAATGAAGACCCAATGCAGAAATAAATAAATAAATAAAAATTTTACACAGTAAAATTCATTTTATAGTGTTCAGTTCTAAGAGTTCTCATAAATTCATAAATTCATATAACTATAACCACAAACAAGGTACAGAACAGTTCTATCACCTCCCCAAAATATCCTCATGCTACCCCCTTGTAGTCAAACACTTCACCTACCCTTAACCCAAGGCAATCACTGATCTGTTCTCCATCATCCCTATAGTTTTGAGTTTTCCAGAATGTCATATAAATTCAATCATGTAGTATTTTTTTTAATTGAAGTATAGTTGACTTACAAAGTTATGTTAGTTTCAGGGGTACAACAAAGTGATTCAGTTATATATATGTGATATATATATATATCACATATATATATACACACACACACATATATACATTCTCTTTCAGATTCTTTTCCATTATAGTTTATTATAAGATATTGAATATAGTTCCCTGTACTATACAGTAGGTCCTGGTTGTAGAGTAGCCTTTCGAGTGTGGCTTCTTTCACTTACCATGATGCATATGAGATTCATTCATGTTATTGCATATATGAATAGTTCCTTTTTGTTGCTGAATAGTATTCCATTGTATGGATATATCACAGTTGGTTTTTCCATTCCAAAGTTGAGGGATATTCAGGTTGTTTCCAGTTTTGGGTGAGTACCAATAAAGCTGCTATAAATATTCACATACAGGTTTTTGTATCAGAGGTTGTCATTTAATTTGGGTAAACACCTGAGTCATATGGTTAAGTGTATGTTTTACTTTATAAGAAACCCCCACAGTGTTTTCCAAAGTTCCAATTGTTCCACATCCTCATCAGTCCATAATCTAGACAGTTTTCTTTTGTTGTTTTTCAGTCATTCTAATGGCACATCTCATTATGATTTTAATTTGCATTTTTCTAATGACAAAGATGTTGAGGACATTTTCATGAGCTTATTTGCCATCCATATATCTTCTCTGCTGAAGTCATTCAAATCTCTCACCCATTTTTTTAATGGTGTCATTTGCTTTTCTTCTTGATGAGTTTTGAGCTCTTTATACATTTTATATACAGTTCCTATCTTGATATATGACTTGCAAATACTTTCTCCCAGTCTGTATCTTGGCTTTTGCAGAGTAAAAGTTTTAAATTTTGATGAAGCCCAATTTATCAATTTTTTCTTTTACGGATCTTGCTTTTGGCACTGTATCTAAGAACTCTTTGCCTAACTCAAGGTAACAAGGATTTTCTCCTGTTTCATTCTAAATATTTTATAGCTTTCCATTTTACATTAAGGTCTGTGATTGATCTTGAGTTAATTTTTACATAAGGTGTGAAGTGTAGGTTGAGGTTCTTTTTTCTTTTTTTGCGTATAGATATCTAGTTGTTCCAATGACTAGCGGTTGAGAAAACTATCCTTTCTCTGTTGACTTGCCTTTGCACCTCCGTCAAAAATCAAACAGCCCTATTTAATAGTGTGGGTCTATTTCTCTATTCTCTATTTGTTCATTGATCTATATATCTATCCTTTTGCCAATACCACACTGTCTTGGTTGCCGTAGATCTTCAGTAAGTCTTGAAATCAGGTAGTATGAGTCTTCCAACTTTGTTAACCTTTTTCAAAATTGTTTTGGCTATTTTGGTCCCATATAAATTTTAGAATCAACTTGTCAAGGATTTTTTAAGCTTCCCCAAAAGTGTCTACTTATAGATGTAAGTTGGCTGCCTAGGTTAACCTTAAGAAAGACGATGGGGGTATGGGCTTCCCTGGTGGCCCAGTGGTTGAGAATCCACCAGGGTTCGACCCCTGGTCCGGGAAGATCCCACATGCTGTGGAGCAACTAAGCCCGTGCGCCACAACTACTGAAGCCCGCACGCCTAGAGCCTGTGCTCCACAACAAGACAAGCCACTGCAGTGAGAACCCCATGCACTGCAATGAGGAGTAGCCCCCGCTGGTCAAAACTAGAGAAAGCCCGCGCACAGCAATGAAAACCCAAAGCAGCCAAAAAAATCACCCCAATTTTTTTTCTTTTTTTTGCGGTACGCTGTTGTGGCCTCGCCCGTTGCGGAGCACAGGCTCCGGAAGCGCAGGCTCAGCGGCCATGGCTCACGGGCCCAGCCGCTCCGCAGCATGTGGGATCTTCCCGGACCGGGGCACAAAACTGCGTCCCCTGCATCAGCAGGCGGACTCTCAACCACTGCGCCACCAGGGAAGCTCTCACCTAGCTTTTAATCTGAGGTACTCAGTGGAACAGATTCCTTTTTTTCCCCCCCATATCTATAATGGAACTGATGTTAGAAAAGGCAGTTTTCAGGATTTCCCTGGTGGTCCAGTGGTTAAGAATCCGCCTTCCAATGCAGGGGACGCGGGTTGGATCCCTGGTCGGGGAACCAAGATCCCACATGCTGCAGGGCAACTGAACCTGCGCGACACAACTAGAGAGCCCGTGTGCTGCAACTACAGAACCCACGCGCCACAACTAGAAAGGAGCCCGTGTGCCACAACAAAGACCCAACACAGCCAAAAATAAAAGAAGGAAGGAGAGAAAGAAAGAAAAAAGAAATAAAGAAAAGTCAGTTTTCTAAGTCTGGTAAACCACTGAGAATAGGAAAAGAAAATGTACAGCTGATGTGCACACTAATTTCCTTTCATTGAAAAATTTACAAACTTAACATATGCTTTCAAGCAGGAACGGCATCCTTATTTAATTAAGAGTAACACCATTCTTTCCACTAAGTTGAGAAGTTTTGTGTTTTATTCTTGCTTGCAACCTAAAAGCTGCTAATTTAAACCAAGTATGTAACACATTAAAAAATGTAAAAATAAGTATGAACTACTATTGAGAAAGTACTGAGTGCCACATTTCCATTAAGCCAATCCCTCCAGATGATGTGAATGAACAACATATTAAGCAACTGGAACTTAGACTCACAGGGTCATCATGCTGGCTTTAACTATTACTTACACCCTAATGATTTCTAGATCTGCATCTCCATTCTAAACCTCTCTACCGAACTCTAGACCCAAATATCCAGAAGCCTATTGGACATTTGCTCCTGGATTTCCCAGACACCTCAAATCTAACATACCAAAATCAAACTCATTTTCCCTCAAATGTAACACCCTCTTATTCCTGTATTCCCTACCTTGTTTAATGACATCACCATCCACTTAGATGCCCAAGCAATTTCAAATCCATCTTCGACAACTACTTCTCCCTTACACACTCCCCAACATAAAGTCAATAAGATCCTTCTAGTCAGTCTCCTAAAAAGCTCTTTAATCTGTCTACAATTCCATCACTACCACTGTAATTGAGATCTTCAATATCTCTCAAGCAACCATTACACCAGTCTCATAACTAACTGTCTCCCTGCAGCCAATTTCTCCTTTTAAAATCTAACTTCCACACTGTCAACAGTGTTAGATTACTTTTCTTTTTTTTAAATTTATTGTATTGAAGTATAGTAGATTTACAATGTTGTGTTAATTTCTGTTATACAGCAAAGTGATTCAGTTGTACATATACATTCTTTTTCATATTCTTTACCATTATGGTTTATCACAGGATATAGGACCTTGCTGTTGATCCATCAGTGTTACTTTTCTTAAAGAGTGATCTGAACTCTTCCATAGCACCTACAAAATAAAATTCAGACCCCTCACCAAGGCCATCCACAATTGGGCTCCAACCCATCTTTCACCTCACATCCTTCCACTTCTACCCCATACCCCATGATCTACGCACATTAAACCACTAGCCTAAGGGCCCATACTCTTATACCTTTGTGCAAGTTGTTCTTTGCACTTGAAACACTATCTTCTCCAATCCTTTTCTGTTGAAGCAGCCAAACTGTATTCATTCCTCAAGACTCAATTGATTCTTCCTCCAGGAAGCCTTCTCCAACCTTCCTTTCCCACCCCCAGGCAGAACCAGTGCTCCCATAGCTCTTAGTGCAGATCTCTATGACAGCACATACTGTATTGGTTTATAATTACATATTTGTCAGCCTCCAATTAAAATGTGAGCACCCTAGGGGACTTCCCTGGTGGCACAGTGGTTAAGAATCCGCCTGCCAATGCAGGGGATCCAGGTTCGAGCCCTGATCTGGGAAGATCCCACATGCTGTGGAGTAACTAAGCCCGTGAGCCACAACTACTGAGCCTGCTCTCTAGAGCCTGGGAGCCACAACTACTAAAGCCCGCGTGCCTAGAGCCCGTGCTCCGCAACAAGAGAAGCCACCACAATGAGAAGCCCGCGCACCTCAATGAAGAGTAGCTCCCGCTTGCCACAACTAGAGGAAGCCCGCACAGCAACGAAGACCCAACGCAGCCATAAATTAATTAATTAATTAATTAATTTTAAAAAAAATGTGAGCACCCTAATGGACTTCCCTGGTGGTCCAGTGGTTAGTTAAGACTCCACTCTTCCAACGCAGGGGGCACGGGGTCAATCCCTGGTGGGAGAACCAAGATCCCACATGCCGAGCAGCATGGCCAAAAAATTAAAAAAAAAAAATGTGAGCACCTTAAAAACAAGGATCATGTCATTCACATTTTAATTCTCAGTGCCTAGCACAACGCCTAACACACAGTAGGCACTTCAATGTTTGCTGAATTTGACTGCTGAGGATCAACCCCAAAAGTTTTCTATGAGACCAGAGTCCAAAAAGCTTAACAGAGTCCAGTTTGGGGGATTTCCCTGGTGGCACAGAGGTTAAGACTCCATGCTCCCAATGCAGGGGGCCCAGGTTTGATCCCTGGTCAGGGAACTAGATCCCACATGCATGCCACAACTAAGGAGTCCATGTGCCATAACTAAGCAGCTGGTGAGCTGTAACTAAGGAGACTGCCTGTTGCAACTAAGACCCGGCACAACCAAATAAATAAATAAATAAATAAAATTTGGCTTACCGGTGAAAAGAAAAGACACTACAGAAATTCATGCTTATGCTATTTTTCATTTTTCATAGTTTTCCCTACTAGCTTCAGGGTTAGTTACCAGAAAATTAATAACTGAGTTTTTTTTTTTCTTTTCTTCTGAGTCTTTTTTTTTTTTTTTTTCCGGACGGCAGGCGGACTCTCAACCACTGTGCCACCAGGGAAGCCCTTCTGAGTCTTTTAGGTCACTCCTTAAATGACCTATGTTTTCCCATGAAACTGTACCATCCAGCACTGTACCAAACCACCATTTTATAACTGAGCTATCAAAATCTGATAACTTATTACCCTCCTTGTATTAAATGCATCTTTAATAAAGAAAATTTAGCATTTTTCCTCTCAAGTTGTATTCCTTTTCACTCTGAGTTACAAAGCTCTAAAAGGGACACAATCAAGACCCTGATAGGCAGTGAAAAGACAGAAATAGATATTAAACACTTCTCTGCTGAGAAAGCATTCACCTCACACCAAGAGTACAGAGACTTCACACTTATCCCCTCTCTGTCAGCTGTAAAGCTTCAGCCCTTCCCTGGGCCACTTCACTTCTCACACATACTCTCACTTCCCAATTTATTGTATTAGAATCATCTTTTTAGAGTTGTGATATTTTAGGAGTTTAAATCCAAGAATTAGGCTCATGTCTCTTCTGAAAATGTTCCAAGCTTCCTGTCCTGCTCTGCTGCATTATACAATGTTACTCTGCCAAAGCCTTAGCTCATTTCCTCCTCCTGCTTGTCCTGATATGGTGGTACACATCAATAATGCCCTCTCCCTTCCCATTTTCAGACTTTACTGTCTGTCTGGAATGCCCTATCTTTCATGTCCATCTGTGAGGGCCTATCATGCAGGTTCAATGCAGCAGAGGCCTTTACTGACGATATCTGAACCCAGCCTTTCCATCAACTCTCGTTAACAAGTTGTACCTTTCTCTAGTAGAGCACCACTTACTACACTCCATCAATTCTTTTTTTTTTTCTTTTGGCCATGTGGCATGCAGGATCTTAGTTCCCCGACCAGGGATCATACCATCATCCCCTGCAGTGGAAACATGGAGTCTTCAACACTGGACCCCAGGGAAGTCTCTCCATCAATTCTAAGACACCCTTTTTTCCATCATATTTCTCTGAAAACAGGATACACCTTACAACTGATGGCATGCCAGTCTCATTAGCAGCATTTCTTCTTTCTTAGTGGTATGCAAAGTAACTGTGAGCCTTACAATCATTAGCACCACAGATTTGATGAAATAAAAGATATTGCAAAAAAATTTTTTTTTAATTTAAAAATAATTTTAAAAAAATAGATATTGCATTCTATATAATTACTTTGTATACTTCTGTTTCCTTCACTAGACTGTGAACTCCCAGAGAGCAAGGGCTATGTCATAATCATCTCTGACCAGTGATTTGGGCACAAAGAGAGTGTATATCCAACAAACACTAGTAATAATTAGCATTCATTTAGCATTTACTAAGTATCAGGTACCATTCTAAACAATTTACATGTATTACCACACTTAACCCTCACAACAACCCTATGAAGGAAATACAATTATTATCTTTGTTTTATATATGAGGAAACAGGTAAAGACACAAGGGTAAGCTTATTCAAAGATACACAAAGTTGCAGAAGATTTGAGCCCATGTTTGCTGATTATGATTCATATTGTTATTATTTTTCCCTTCAGCAAATATTTAATCAGCAATTACTCTATGCCAACAACTGTGCTAAATAAACACTGGTAAGCAAACCGCGGTCCTCAGAAGGCTACTCTGAACCACAGGTCCATTCTTGAATCCTTTACCCTCCAAACATCAGAACCAACTTACAAATTCACTAAGTTAAATCCACTCTCCTCACAACATTGTAAATCAACTATACTTCAATTTAATAAATAAATAAATAAATCCACTCTACTTTTCCTTTTTAACATTTTCTCATATAGTATTCCTTTAAAGTTGTTAGCACTCTATCAAGAACCAAAACAGGGCTTCCCTGGTGGCGCAGTGGTTGAGAGTCCGCCTGCCGATGCAGGGGACGCGGGTTCGTGCCCCGGTCTGGGAAGATCCCACATGCCGCGGAGCGGCTGGGCCTGTGGGCCATGGCCGCTGAGCCTGCGCGTCCGGAGCCTGTGCTCCGCAACGGGAGAGGCCACAACAGTAAGAGGCCCGCGTACTGCAAAAAAAAAAAGAAACCAAAACAAATGACAAACAGACCAAAAAAAAAAAACCCCTTTGTGCTCTATTGTTAAGTGGCTATAAAAATATCACAAAAGTGACTTCAGCTAAGGAATGGGTGGCAAAATCACAAAGGCTCGGAAGAAACAAAGATTCTGTTTGCAAGCAAATATTCTTAGTGAAAGAAGAGAGGGAGGTAAAAACTCCAAAATTTTGTTTTTATACAGACTGCTTTAAAAAGGTTCCCCCGAGGGGCCTCCCTGGTGGCGCAGTGGTTAAGAATCCGCCTGCCAATGCAGGGGGCACAGGTTCGAGCCCTGGTCCAGGAAGATCCCACATGCCACGGAGCAACTAAGCCCATGCACCACAACTACTGAGCCTGCGCTGTAGAGCCTGTGAGCCACAACTACTGAAGCCGGCGCACCTAGAGCCCGTGCTCCGCAACAAGAGAAGCCACTGCAATGAGAAGCCCACGCACCGCAACGAAGACTAGCTCCCGCTTGCCCCAACTAGAGAAAGACCGCGAGCAGCAACGAAGACCCAACGCAGCCAAAATACATTAATTAGTTAATTTTTTAAAAAATAAAAAGGATCCCCCGAGGCATGAGATGCTTTTTGCTTTTTTTTTAAAGAAAAATGATTCATTTTATTAGAATAAAAATGAACTGGTAAACCTTATTCCTTTTATTTTAGCTCTTGCTATGTCAGGGATTCAGGGGAAGTCCTTACATCCCCACTTTAGACGGAATGCTCACACAACAAGGCAATCAAGGCACTGGCCATCCCCTTTCCTTCCCTCAGGGGAAGACTCCTCATTCTGTAACAGTAATCTACTACATAAAAGGAACCACAAATAGGAAAGAGAATAGAAGGAGAGGACAGGAAATTCTCATCACAGCTGAACAAACCTCTACCATTTTAACGTAATAAGGATAGCATTTATGGACTTGTTTGAACTGATGGAAATTTCCAATAGAGGGGAAAATGCATTACCAAAATTAAAAATAAATGTCCAACTATTAAAAATAAGATGGTTAGGTTAGTTCTAACATTTTATACCTCTACTTCATCTTCCATGTGGTGGTGAAAGACAGAATAAATTTGTATTCTGTAAATGACCTATGACAACAGTAACAAATGCTTTCTTTTTTAAAATATCCTCTAAATAAGAATAAAAAACTTACCTCTGTGTTATGGACAGAGATTTTATTGGGACAGCCAAGGAACTAAGGCAAAAAGTTAAATATAATGTATCACTGTGTATTTCCAGGAAAGAAGTAAAACACATTTTACCAGATGGAGAAGTTAAAGACAACTACGGTGCATTTCCCTATTCCTATAAAATAATTCATTCTCCTTATCTGTGAACCTTCAAGGATCTAATACAGCTACTCCCTACCTTTGGTCAGATGAAAGACAAATCACTCACTAATTTCCAAAAGACCTCACCATTTCAAGCTCCGCATCCTCAGAGCCAGCAGAGCTGAAGCATCGTCTCTTTCTGTCCTTTTGAAAGGAATTTCACCTCTTTCAAAAGCTGTGACTAGAAAGCCATTTTCTCTCTCTCCAAGTACACAGTTTAACTCTGTCCTCTGCTTTGTCCACCCTAAACAGCAAGAACAACAACAAAGCCTCAGGAGTGCTCCTTCAGCCCCTCAGAAACAAACCAGCCACCTCTTGGGCTCCTGCACAGCTGCTTCTGTCTTTCTTTGAGAGGCACTCCACCCTGGAGGTTCCACAGGCAGGGTAACAAAAAGTGGAGATGAAAAGTTGCTATATGCTATCTAACCTCCAAAATAGAGACAGGGCCTTGGGGCAACCAGAGACTCTTGCAACGAAAAACTTTTTTACAATTAAAAAATAACAAATTGTATTCACACATCCCTCACTGTGCACCCCTCCCAGTTTGTCTCAAACTAGTTTCTTCAACTCATCATAAAGCACGTTAGTACCAACCGTGGTTACAAGGGAACAAACCTAAACGGGCTGTGTTCAGAAAGCATTTAACAGATTGGCCTTCCATTCTCTATTGCCTCCCTCTTGAGTAAGGAGCTACATACCATTTGTAAAAATGCCTGAGAGTATGGTATTTTTCCTACACAAGTCTGATGGTTAATTTGTCACATCACAGAAGAAACTGGTATTTCTGCACATGCACACGATCTGCTGTGCTGATGAAGAAAACACGTCTGTGCTGTGCCTACTGAGGTTTTACAAACAATATGTTTCGCCTTGACAAAGAAATCAGTCGTTCCATTAATAAGGGTAAGATCTAAAATCCAGTGATACTGTTGCTGATATAGCAACCTCGGCACAGTACTCACAATTTACAATTTTTATAAACGATCTCAATCACATACATGATGCTTGCAATAGTCCGTTGAAACACATTACATCTTCCAGAGGTTCAGAAAGGTTAAGTGGGACCTGCCCAAGGTTACCTTTCAGCTTTAAACAGCGGTGGACGTGGGTTCGAAACTGCCAGACTCTAAGCCCCTAGCTCTTTTCCTTAGACCCCTCCCAGCTTTAAACGACCCCCACGCTCTACCCAGAGCAGCCTATTACTCCGGGCGACCGGCTCTTCCCTGCCTGGACCAGAGCCGTCTTCTTCAGCCCCAGCAGGGCTTTCATCCTCCACGCACCCCCCATCCCCCGAGACGATTCTCTGAAAGAAGCAGAAAGGGAGAGGCGACCGAAAGCTCCCGGGGGAAGGGACGATGACAAACGGGGGAGCGCGGGACACTGCCCCTGCGGTGGGCTCCTTCACTCTGCAGCGCGCACCCCGTTCCCTCCCCAAGCTGTCCAGCCCTGACGCCGGGCCATCTGACCACCCCTGCCCCAAATTCCCGCATCATCATCTCAAACTGTCCCTCCCCCACGCCCCTTCGCCTCCGACAGGCAGAGCCCCCCCACCAAGTTGGAGTATCCCTCCAGCAGGTTACCCCCTTCCCTCCCGTCGCCCACCCCGCTTCCACCACCACTCACTGTCGGTGACTGGGCCCGGCCCTCATGGCTGCTCCGTTGCCGCCCGCCGCCGCCACTGCTGCTCCACGCCCCAGCTCCTCAGTCGCCGCCGCCGCCGCCGTCGCCGCCGCCACCACCGCCGCCGTGGGGACTCGCCGGCAGCCGCTCCTGCGCCTGCGCAGCCTGGAGCGCCGGGGCCCTTCCGGGCCGCCCGCGCCTGCGCAGCCCGCACCGGGGGTGTCTGCCTCAGTGCCTGATGCCCGCCTGATGCCCTGGACCACCGGGTCTCGGGGGGACATGGCTGCTGGCTTCGAGGACTTAATCTTAGAG
Source organism: Neophocaena asiaeorientalis asiaeorientalis (assembly GCF_003031525.2). Lineage (NCBI taxonomy): Eukaryota > Metazoa > Chordata > Mammalia > Artiodactyla > Phocoenidae > Neophocaena > Neophocaena asiaeorientalis. Next base: position 3,899,109 of record NW_020172446.1, read on the forward strand.
GCTTTGGCGCCTGCCCCAGGGTCTGAGGCTTCTGGAAGGTAGCGTAGGTTTCTAAACGCGGTGCCGGTAGGGGCCGTAGACTTCATAGCACTTCCAGGATTCTGGATCCCACTTGCACTTAAAGGCCTGAATGCGCTGACGTGACTACTGATAAATGTAGGTTTCTTTCAAGAATACGATCACGTCTAGAATGCACTGAGGGGTAATTGTGCAAGCGTCAACTTTGACATCCCTGAATACACTACTGGCCAGTAGGTGCTCAGAAGCTCTGGGGACCTTGTCAAGAAGGTGACTGCACCTAGAATGCACTGTTCAGTCTGTTTATCAAGCTCGTACTGTTTATGGGACGAAAATGCTCTAGGCATCTCATATGTGCCATCGAGGGACTTGCAGGTTAATAGTCCCCTACTTTACAACTCTCGCTGTGGAGCCTGGCTCTTTTGCAAATTGGTAAACAGAAACCAGGCCTTTAGCCCAAGGAGGCCCAGCTGTCACCCCCAGACCCCTACCTAGACTGCTGCCTTATCATAACCCAACAAGAAACTAGGCTCAATTCAGTCCCAGGAATTCAACAATACAAACTTTTGTGTCTGGGGGGGTGGGGGTGTGGGCAGCGTCTGGTGGCTTGTGGGATCTTAGTTCCGCAACCAGGGATGGAACCCCGGCTCTAGGTAGTGAAAGCATGGAGTCCTAACCACTGGACCACCAGGGAATTCACCTCAACAATGCAAACTTGAAAGCTGCGGGCGATGCACTGCAGTCAAAGGGAAGAGGAGGTACAGGACGAAACTCTCCTTATCACTGTGACTCTTCCATCCTACCTCCAGCCCAATCTTCTGTCTACAATTCAGAGTCTGGAGGGATAGAGACCAAGATATAGTGTAAGTCCAGAGAGACAGAGAGAGACACACAGAGAGAGAGAGAGAGAGAAAGAGAAGGAGTTCCATTCTTTTGTGAAGGGTCTTAAGTTCGCTTTACTTCTAGGGAAAGCAAAAGCTACTGTTGGATGCCAGGATCTGGTACGAGTATTTGAACTCCTCATCTAAGATTAATATTTGAACTCCTCATCTAACATTAAGGGTCTTCCTCATTTTGGAAAAAAGCAAAAATAGGCCCTAGAGTAAATGTTGAAAAGGCTGTAAATGGAATGTCACAGACATGCTGGAGGTAATAGAGCCTGCTCACATTCTTCTGGAAAAGGAGGCAGGAAGATATATATAAATGCATATAATGGAATTCTCAGGTCCCTAAGAAACTAAGGGTTACTCCCTGAAGCACCTAGGAAACTAAGAATTTTTTTTTCTCCTCAGATGCTTGTGACTTTTACATACATAGGCTTTTACATATATACATATGTTGCTGTAGAGAAAGTGTATAAATTGGCACAATCCCGTCTCTAGAAAAGCAAATCTACTCAAAGGTTCAGGCTTCATGTATGAATACCCTTCCAGCTAGGGAGTTCCATCTGGACATACGTAGAGTAAACTACAACAGCTGAGAGGGTGGTGGGCAGTAAACAGGACATCCTGTAGGTGGGGCCCTACAGAGCCTAGCTCCAGGCTTAGAAGGGTTGTCATTACTTATAAAAGTATTATCCTTTGGAATGAGAGCACATTTGGCACCTCAGGGGAATTGCAGAACCAGAAAGGAGCAAGAATTAATATGACACTATGTTCTGATGAATGGATGACTAAAAAGAAGGCCATAGCTGCCCCTGAAGCTTCTGGGAACCGTGACTTCCTAACCCCACCACCACACACAGCCCCTGAGAAGGCCTGCTGGAATCTATATGATGGCAGCATATTTTCTTATATTTGAACCATAAGGGTCTCCTGAGCCATTTCCCTATTTGAATGTCTTACCAAGGGCAAAATTGTGATTTTTTTTTCCTGCCAAGCATTCACTCACTATATCCAATGATACTCATTCAGAGATTCACCCCTACTCCAATTTCAGACCATGTGGATGAGCAAATAGCCTAGACCCCAAGTCAATCAACACATAACATTCCCTAAGTTACAATGACTGTTTCATGGATGGGCATGTAACCCAGTCAGAGCCAAAAATGCACAAGGAGTTCCTTCTGGGAAGATCTGTTGCTCTTTCCCACAACAACTGGATGTAAGAAGAAATAATATCTGGAACTTCTTCACATGTTGACACCACCAAGGGACCACCAATCCAAAGAAAGATGTAATTTATTCAGTCACTGAACCATGTGCCAAACACTATGTGCCAGACACTGCTCTAGATGCAGGAGACACAGTAGTGACATACATATAAAATACCTATATTATTTGTCCTCTCACAACTTACAGTCTAGTAGAGGACATATAATAATAATAGCAGGGACTTCTCTGGTGGCGCAGTGGTTAAGAATCTGCCTGCCAATGCAGGGGACACGGGTTTGAGCCCTGGTCCGGGAAGATCCCACATGCTGTGGAGTAACTAAGCCCATGCGCCACAACTACTGAGCCTGCGTGCCACAACTACTGAAGCCCGTGTACCTAGAGCCCATGCTCTGCAACAAGAGTCCCGCAATGAGGAGCCCACGCACTGCAAGGAAGAATAGCCCCTGCTCACCGCAACTAGAGAAAGCCCACGTGCAGCAGCGAAGACCCAACACAGCCAAAAATAAATGAATAAAATAAATTTAAAAAAAGAAAAGAATCTGCCTGCCAATGCAGGGGACACAGGTTTGAGTCCTGGTCCAGGAGGATCCCACATGCTGCAGAGCAAGTAAGCCTGTGCACCACAACTACTGAACCTGCACTCTAGAGCCACAACTACTGAGCCCACATGCCACAACTACTGAAGCTTGCGCGCCTAGAGCCCGTACTCCACAACAAGAGAAGCCACCGCAATGAGAAGCCTGCGCACTGCAGCAAAGAGTAGCCCCCGCTCACCGCAACTAGAGAAAGCCCACGTGCAGCAACGAAGACCCAACACAGCCATAAATAAATAAATAATAACAGCAGACACATAGCATTTACAATGTGCCAAGCACTGTTCTAAGCACTTTATACATATTAAATTCTTTTAATTGTAACAACCCTCTTTTACAACAACAATCATTATTCCTGTTTTATAGATGAGGAAACTGAAGCAGAGAGAAGTTACTTGCCCTGGATCACACAGTAAAATAATGAGGTTGAGAGCCATAGCCAGGATGCCTGTCTCAATAATCTGTGTGCTCATTCACTATATTATTAACTGCTTTGTCATGGAAGGATAAAGGATCCTAAGAGAAAATTTAACCAGTCATCGAAGGAACAGGTTATGGAAAGACCTAGAAGTAAGAGAGAATACCAGGCAATTGGGGGACTGAAAAAAATTCAGTTGAGCTGAAAAAGAGGAACAAGAGATGAGACTGGCAAAGTAAGCTGGAGCCATGTTACTTACTTTACACTTTATCCTGAGGGCACTGAAGCAAGGGAGTGACTCGGTTAGATTGGGGCCATCAGGAGGTAGGTAAGACCCTGAAGAGCCCTGCATAGCCTCTTACAGTATTCCAGACACTGCAACAGAATCATTGCAGGTAGTGATAAATGCTGTGAGGAAAAGGCTCTCTGAGGAAGTGACATTTCAGCTGAGACCTGAATGGGGAGCAGAAGCCAAATCTAGAACATAGGAGGCAGAAGTAGCAGGTGTAAAGGCCCTGAGGCAGAAATTAGCTTGATACATTCAAGAGAAAACTAGTGTGCCTGACACCTTGGGAGTAGAAGTTAGCAGGACTCAATGCATGCAAGAACTTTGGACTAATCTAGTTGTAATAGGAGGCCACTGGAGGGTTTTAAGCACCATCTCCTTCAAATTCTATCTCCTTAAATCTCTGGAATCCATCTGTTTCACTCCACCATCTTCACTGCAATATTTTAGTGAGAAAGATAAAGTGACTTCTATTGGAAAAGGACTTGGGGGGTCAAGGAAGTTTTTGGTTTTTGGTGTTTGGTTTTCAGATGGAAGAGGTGAAGCATTTAAAAAATAAATGCTGGGCTTCCCTGCTGGTGCAGTGGTTGGGGGTCCGTCTGCTGATGCTGGGGACGCGGGTTTGTGCCCCGGTCCGGGAGGATCCCACGTGCCGCGGAGCGGTTGGGCCCATGAGCCATGGCCGATGAGCCTGCGTGTCCGGAGCCTGTGCTCCGCAACGGGAGAGGCCGCGGCGATGAGAGGCCTGCGTACCGCAAAAAAATAAATAAATAAATAAAACATAAATGCTGATGGGAGGTCACCCTGATACCAAAACCAGACAAAGATGTCACATAAAAAGAAAACTACAGGGCTTCCCTGGTGGCGCAGTGGTTGAGAGTCATATTCAACATAGTTTTAGAAGTTTTAGCCACAGTAATCACAGAAGAAAAAGAAATAAAAGGAATCCAGATCGGAAATGAAGAAGTAAAACTGTCACTGCAGATGACATGATACTATACATAGAGAATCCTAAAGATGCTACCAGAAAACTACTAGAGCTAATCAATTAACTTGATAGAGTAGCAGGATACAAAATTAATGCACAGATATGTCTTGCATTCCTATACACTAATGATGAAAAATATGAAAGAGAAATTAAGGAAACGCTCCCATTTACCATTGCAACAAAAAGAATAAAATACTTAGGAA
>NW_020172446.1:3904254-3919162 GCF_003031525.2 Neophocaena asiaeorientalis asiaeorientalis
GCCAATACAGAAAAGGAAGGATAGGGGCTTCCCTGGTGGAGCAGTGGTTAAGAATCTGCCTGCCAATGCAGGGGACATGGGTTCGAGCCCTGGTCCAGGAAGATCCCACATGCCGCGGAGTAACTAAGCCTGTGCGCCACAACTACTGAACCTATGCTCTATAGTCCGCGAGCCACAACTACTGAGCCTGCGTGCCACAACTACTGAAGCCCGCGCGCCTAGAGCCCGTGCTCCGCAACAGGAGAAACCACTGCAATGAGAAGCCTACGCACCGCAACGAAAAGCGGCCCCTATTCGCCCCAACTAGAGAAAGCCTGCGCGGAGCAACGAAGACCCAAGGCAGCCAAAAAATAAATTAATTAAATAAATAAATTTATTTAAAAAAAAAGAAAAGAAAGGATAACTCATGGAACAAGGTTTCTGAGGGGGTAAAGCAGCCTTAAGATAGGAACATTTATTAAGAGCCTACATTGTTCTAAACCCTAGATTCAAATGAACATATCATATTAGGTAAATATGTTTATCATCTGCATTTTACAGATGAGGAAACTGACACGTGGAGAGTTTAAATAACTTGTCCAAACTCACACAGTTAATAAGTGGCAAGCTGAGATATGAACCCAGGCAGTCTGATTCATTTGATTAATCTCTCCTAACCTCACAAAATACAAAATTCCCCCCACAATATCCCTTGATAGAAAATCTCTGGGAAAGAAGAGAATTAACAAGACACTTTGACTCATTTCCCCTAAGTTTTTGTGTCTTCCCTGGGATTCTTTCACTGTTATCTGTTACCACCACTGTAGTACTTAATATGTGTTCCTTGGGTGATAGTTGCATTTATGCAATTAAGCTCTTCAACTACTGTTTAACCTGACATTTCCCTTCCCCTAAATTGCAGTTGAAATGGTATTTCACCTAACTGTCCATGAAGGAAGATTTGTATTTTTCTGATTGTTGGCTGTCTCATATTTAGTAGCATCTTTTTCTTTGGACACCCATATGCCCAAAGGACATCCAGAATATCATGTTCCAAAAAGGTTGTTTCTCCTACTAACAGAGCAGGCAGCCTGAAAGCTGGAACTTGACACCATTTGTAAACCATCAGTGCATCTGGCTGCCCAAGGCTCTGTCAATCCATGTCACTAAGAGCTTCTCTGGACACTCAGCATCCACTCCGACAACAGCAGCCTGGCCAGTTGGTTCTTACCATCCTCCAACAATTCTCCCCTCTCTGTCCTATATCATCCATTTCTTCCTCTCTACTAGGTCACTACCATGAGCAAACAAAAACTTCCAATCTTAAAAAAAAGAAAAAGGAAATCGTCTCTTAACTCCACCCCTCTCTTCCACTCTTGTGTTACCATTCTCTTTTGCTCTGCTCCTCTGGTAAGAGTTGTATATATATTCTGGCCGCCCTCAATTCCTTTCCCCTCATTCTCTCTTAAACCCACTCCATTTAGGCTTTCACATAGACCATCCTACTGAAACTATTCCTGTCAGGTCACAGGTCACTTACGTATCTCTCTCTCTCTCTCTCACACACACACACACACACACACACACACACACACACACACAGCCCCCAGGATACAAGTCCCGTGCTGGAGATTTCTGTCCGCTTTGTTCATTGTTGTATCCTCAGCACCTCCAAACCCGCGAGATTTATCCCTCAATTCCAAAAGTCTGACTGAGGCTTCAAAGGATGAAGAGAGGGCTTAAGGCCACAGATCGGCCAAGGTATATCAGGTTCCTCAAGCCGCTAAGGCAGTCCGGGAGATCCTAGGTGACTAAGCCGCTTCTTCTCCCTTTGCAGACCCTCTGGTTTTTCTCCAGAAAGGAATGGCCTCAGAGAGATAGTAGCCGAGTCTTACAGGAGGGAAATCCGGGTCTGCTGCTCATCGGGAACACCGACCCTTCCTTACAGGAGGCTCCCATAAAGTAAAGGTACAGACTGCCGAAGGCCGCTGCCGACGCTAGGCCAAGCCAGAGGGGCACTGGGAGGGGATCCTGCAAGCCTGAGGCTGGAAAGGACTAAAAAGACCCTCACGGGGAGCAGTACACGGTCCCACGCCCCGGACCATCCTTCCTTCGTTGAGCGAGTTTCTCCCGCTTAGTGAGGTCAGGCGCTAAGAGAACGATTTTGCCGCTTGGCCTCGTGGGAGATGTAGTCTTTCATGAGGCAGGGCTAGAAGGGCCTTCTACAAAATTTTGGCAGGAGAAGAAGAAAACACGATGCGTATGAGAATCCAAAAGATCTTCAAGCTCACACAAACTCTAAATACACTTTTTCCCCGTTCCTTAGCCTCGGGCAGTCTCCAGAGCGGTTCCAACTCCAGCCCACCTCCAATGTCCCATGTTCCTCCGCTCTGTTCGGGCCGATCTAGCTCTCTCCCGCTCGCTCGCCTCTCCGCAGCACTGTCCAATCATAGGTGCGTTCCTGGGAGTTCCCGGAGTGCCTTGCGGTTGCGATGGCTGCCCCCGGCAGGCGAGGTGCTGAGCTCCTTCGAACAGTGTTAGGGGTTTGGCCGCCGGGTCCCGACGCCGCGAGGGAATGGGTGACCCGGCTCCCCTTGCTCTTGGGCAGTCAGCAGAGGTGCGTCTCCTGTGTCTCGGGCCCGGCCTTTTCTGGTCCCCGCCTGGCCTCGGCTTCTCGCCCGAATGGCCAGAGCTCAGCCCTGGACTGCTTCCTCGGACTCTCTCAGCCAGACAGCTCGTTGAATTTTCGCGTCCCCGCCGTGTCCATGCACAGAGGTAAAGGGCCCAGATAGATTTGTCTGGGATTGTCACTGTTTTAGCACAGAAAGTCCTGTGTCGGGGAAACCCCTCAGTCTCTGGGGATATCGTCTTTGGCTCTGTATTACAGAAAACGATCTTGAGGCCCCGAGAGATGGAAGCGAGCAGTGAAGGATCTCATAGGAAAGAGATATAGGTTCTAAGAGTTTTCGAGCCAGAGGGAACCGATCTGGTCACAACCACAGACGTTCACAAAGAGCAGGAGATTGAAGGGCCACAGGCATGGAAGAGTTGTGGCTCTCTGTCCTCACATGGGGAGCAAGCTTGACCCATCTACTTGTCAAGACACTGAGTTACAGTTGTCCCTTGAACAACTCGGGGCAGAGGTGTTAGGGGTGCAGAACCCATGCAATCGAAAATCCTCATATAATTTATTGTGGGCCCTCCGTATATGCAACTCCTCCGTATCCACGATTCCCATCTGAGGATTCAACCAACTGCACACCGCATAGTACACATTTAGTGAAGAATAAAAAAACAAAATAACCTGCGTATAAGTGGACCAACACAGTTCAAACCCATGTTGCTCAAGGGTCAACTGTACACCTGGAAATAGCACCCTCTATTCTTCAAGTAGCATAGACTAAAGGCTGAACACAAAAACTGGTAATTATGATGCAGTGTCATGAGGAGCAATTACAGAAAGACTGAGAAAGCTTGCAGAGCCTTCATTGTACCCTTAGTAGGGTAAGATAGAGCTGGAGGGATTTCTGGCTTTATCTGGTATAGAGATACTTTCACACATGTACATACATTTACTGGGCACAACTACACAATACGATTCCACAAGGTTATTGAGTATTAAGTGCCAGGCATTGTGCTGAGTGGTTTTACACAATTGCCAATGGTCAAAAGAAGGTAATGGGCTTCCCTCGTGGCGCAGTGGTTGAGCGTTCTGCCTGCCGATGCAGGGGACGCAGGTTCGTGCCCCGGTCCGGGAAGATCCCACATGCCGCGGAGCGGCTGGGCCCGTGAGCCATGGCCACTGAGCTTGCGCGTCCGGAGCCTGTGCTCTGCAACGGGAGAGGCCACAACAGTGAGAGGCCCGCGTACCGCAAAAAAAAAAAAAAAAAAGTTATACAGTAAGTAGTCATCAATACCATTTCTGTTTTACATATGAGAAAACTAAGGGGCTTAGAGCAGTTAGAGAACTTGATAAAGGCATATGAACAACGTAATGGACAAACTGAATCTCAAAGCCAGGTCTCGGCTTCAACCTGATGCATGAATCTTGTATCCATATTCCCTTTGTGGATGCGTAGAACCAAGTACCTGACAGGGGATCCATGTTGCACTACCTTTCACTCCCCTCCCATTCCCACACACAGATGAGCAGGATCTCCTCTTGGTCCATCGCCCCGACATGCCTGAGAACCCCCGAGTCCTACGAGCGGTCCTCCTGGGTGCCCCGAATGCAGGAAAATCAACCCTCTCCAACCAGCTGCTGGGCCGAAAAGTATGCTGCATCCTTGACACCCCCGACCCTTTCATTTCTCACTTCTTACTGTGACTTCGTGGATTGTTCTAGAGGGATCTGGGACCTCACTTGGGACTTCTTTGTTCCTGGCAGGTGTTCCCTGTCTCCCAGAAGGTGCACACCACTCGCAGCCAAGCTCTGGGGGTCATCACAGAGAAAGAGACCCAGGTGGTGGGTACTTGTAATGGATGTCCAGCAAACAGGACAGGGGTTGAAGCTAAGAGGGTCTCCCTTACTGTTAGACTTGAAGAAAATGATGGTTAGGCTCACTGCTCTGAGGGAAGGGGCTCCTCTTCCTTTTAAGCCTATGCAGTTCTCTCTCTACCTTCCCCCTTTGGCATCTAGTCAGAAAGGTCTCACTGCCTCTTTACTGCTTCCTAATCTTCCAGATATTCACAGTTGCTCTCTTTCTCCTGGATCCTATCTAGAATTAAAGCAAGGCTGGTGGGTAAAAATTGGCCAAGAAGTGGGGGCAGGCTCCTGACATCAAGGGTGGGTGACCTTTCACTACCCAGCCATAATCTTTCCTCCTGGGGTTGGGGGTCTGGGCATCTCTTTTTCCTGATTTTAGATTCTATTTGACACACCTGGCCTCATCAGCCCTGCTAAACAGAAAAGGTAATACCTGGGGAAACAGGGAGTTGTAGCGGGGAAAGGTGTTGAAGAGGGAGTGGGGAGATTCCATCGTAGGGGCTGGAAAACCCCCTTATCACACCCCATCCCTCCTCAGGAGGGCATCACTCCCAAGACCCTTCCTGATCTATGTATGTCTGTCCCTTAGGCACCATCTGGAGCGCTCTTTGTTGGAAGATCCATGGAAGAGCATGGAATCTGCTGATCTGGGTTAGGCTCAGGATGGGAATCTGAAGCCCAATTTACATGGTCATGGCCTCTCATTGCTGATAGTTTAGGGGGATGGGGGTTGGCCAGATCCCATACCCTGGAAGTTTTGGGGGTTGGGGGGAATGAGTGGTCATAACCTTGTCCTCCCTACACTGCCAACTTCCAGTTGTGGTTCTTGTGGATGTCTCGGACAAGTGGACTCGGAACCAGCTCAGTCCCCAGGTGCTCCAGTGCTTGACCCAGTTCTCCCAAGTCCCCAGCATCCTTGTCATGAACAAGGTGAGCACCACCTACCTGAGGAAGGGGTCTACTTTGAGGGTCCCGTCTCACTGACCACAGTCCTCTGCCTGTCCCCCACCCCCAGGTTGATTGCCTGAAGCAGAAGTCAGTTCTCCTGGAGCTTACAGCAGCCCTCACTGAAGGTGTGGTCAATGGCAAGAAGCTCAAAACGAGGCAGGCTGTCTGCTCGCAGCCGGGCAACCATTGCTCCAGCCCAGCAGCTAAGGGCCCAAACACACTGTCTGTGGGAGACCCTCAGCGGGTTGGCTGGCCCCACTTCCAGGAGATCTTCATGTTGTCAGCCCTAAGCCAGGAGGATGTGAAAACACTAAAGGTCAGTTAGCCTTGACCATAGCCTGGCCCTTGGTTTCCACCATGTGAAGACAAGCCTCAGAGTTCCTCCTCCTGGAAGTGAGAGTGAGAGGAAAGTCCTGCTTGGGACTGAGATGCCTACCTACTCCCTCTGTGCCCTTAGCAATACCTCCTGGCACAGGCCCGGCCAGGGCCCTGGGAGTTCCACAGTGGAGTCCTCACCAGCCAGACGCCTGAGGAGATCTGCGCCAACATGATCCGAGAGAAGCTCCTGGAGTACCTGCCCCAGGAGGTGCCCTACAACGTGCAGCAGGTGCAGGCACAGTTAGGGGTCATGGGGCTCTCCATCAGGCACACACCCGGGGCAGACAGCTGGGTCCCAAAGAGGACGTGGGTAGGGGCCTGCCTGACCAGTCATGATGTCTCCCTGTGCAGAAGACAGTAATGTGGGAGGAAGGGCCAAACGGGCAGCTGATGATTGAGCAGAAGCTTCTGGTGCCCAAAGAATCTCACATGGTAAGCAGGGCCAGGCTTGGAGGAGGGACCAATACTCTGTTAGGCAGGGGTTCTTCCCTGACTGCTTGGGAGCTCTGAGAGCAGGCTCACGTCCCTGTCTTTTACCCCATCCTCAGAGGATCCTGATCGGTCCGAAAGGGCACCTGATCTCCCAGGTGGCACAGGAGGTGGGCCGCGACCTCATGAACATCTTCCTCTGTGAAGTTCAGCTCCGCCTGTCTGTGAAACTCCTCAAGTGACCACCCTCTGATATCCTTCCCAAGGCATCCCCGCCCAAGCTGCTGGCGGGAGCCACTGACCAGAGCTGCCCTTACCTGGGGCCTTCAGGGCCTGGAGCCGGGCCTGGACAGTGACTGGGTGGCTGGCCGAGTCTGCACAGCCCCTGCCCAGCCGTGCCTCCTGCTGGAGGAAGGAATCTGCCTTAGCCTGGTTCCCACGTAGTTCCTCTGCCTGGGCCTGTAGCTACTTAGGTCTTAGAAGCTGGCCCTTTGGTGTGGGAGCACTTCTGCCACCTGGCATTGGGCTGAGTTTCTTCCTGAGTTGTTAGCAGGGAGCTCTTTCCCCTCTCCCCTCAGTTCGTACACCTTGCAGCTGTGGAAGGACCCATGTGTCCTGAGTGAGACAGTGCCTCCCACCTGCTCCTCAAGTCCTTGATCCCTCTCTCCAATCTCGGATGCTAATAAAGTTAAAAGACAAGCAGCATTCTGGGTCTCATCTTTATTTCTTTAGAACAGGAAAGAGAAAACGTACCCATTCCTTCCACCCCTACCCTGTTGTCTGAGCTGGAGTCTCCCTCCCTTCAGTAGGCTGCTCCAGGGTCCCGAGCAATCTTCTGGGCACGTTTTCTGGGTGCAGCAAGAGAACCGTTACCATTACTAAACTCAGTAATGGTAACGGTTTCCTCGCCACCCCCAAGTGCCCTGGCGGTCGGCAGGCTGTGATAGGCTGAGCAGTGAGCACGGTGGGCTTGCTGCAACCCCTGGCCTCTTCATCAGCCTCCAGAGCTGGGAGTACCCGGACTAGTACATCATCTATACTGTAGTGTCTCATCACAAACTTACAGTATATGATGATATCCCAGCCAGGGCCCTGCAGGAGGCACAGGGAGCATGGCTTGGAGAGCACTGTGGCAGAGAGAGCCAGGCACTGGGGGCACAGCAGGACAGGTCAGGGATGGACACAGCTCCCCACTCCCTGGCCGGCATCTCCTTGATTCTGTGGTCAAGGGCAGCCTGAAGGGGACTGATCCAAAGAGCCCTTCAGAGCTAGGGTCTGTTGAGATGTCCTTAGGGACCCAGTGCCGGGGTTTAACAAGCCAGAGATCACATAATGGAGCAGAAGATTTCCTCTGGTCAGACCAACAAGCAGACAGACCCAGAGGAGGAACACTTACCTGGGGCTGGAACTGCAGACTAAGGCCTTTGGAAGTAGGGGAAACCCTGTCCCTCCTGCCTCTCCACTCAAGCTGCTCCCTTTTAATCCACCAGCTGGCCCCTCCCCTTGGGTGGGGCACTTTCCCGGGTTCTGGAAGGCCCTGCCTCTTAACCCTTTCCCTGCTAGACTCCTTGGACTGAGGGTCACTGGCCCTTCTCCATTAGGCCCTTTGTCACACACTCTTTGCGCTTCCCCCGCCTCCCCCCGCCCCGGTACGCTGGCCTCTCAATGTTGTGGCCTCTCCCGCTGCGGAGCACAGGCTCCGGACGCACAGGCTCAGCGGCCATGGCTCACGGGCCAAGCTGCTCCGCGGCATGTGGGATCTTCCCTGACCAGGGCACGAACCCGTGTCCCCTGCATCGGCAGGCGGACTCAACCACTGCGCCACCAGGGAAGCCCTGTCACATACTCTTTTATGGACCTTGCTAAGCCTGCTAGGCTTGGGCCTGGCTGAAGAAAAAACAGCCTCACCCCAGCCATCCTGCAGGGCTTAATTGCTGGTCAGAGCCCTGGGGAGGTGGTGGTGGTTATTTTTGGTGGTGGGAATGTTAGTTTGAATCTCTATAAGGCAGGGAGGGTCCTGACAGCTGGATCTTGGGGCAAGCGCTGACCTAAATTTCAGTCCCCCGGCCCTTGTCTATGTTTATGCTGAACCCAAGGAGGCCGGACCCTTTGCCCACCTCTGCCAGGGCAAGGTCCTCTAGGGGGAGGGGTCCTCTGCCGGAACATTTGAGGGTGGCTGGCTGAGTCCCAAGCTCACGTGGGAGCCAGTTTAGGAAAGGGTAGGGGCTGTTCGTCAGAGCTCAAGGCCCCCAGAGTGAGAGCCCGGCAGTATTAGGTTCTCTGCCTCTGGGAAAGGTGAGACTTGGAGTAGAGACTCCTCAAAGCAGGGCCTCCGCTCCTTGGACCCCCATTCTGGGGAACACGTCTGCTTCTCTGCTCCCTCCCCTTCCCCTCTCCTAGACCCTCTGGTGTGTATTCTGGGAAGCAGTTACACCCCTCTCTGCAGGGGCCATGAGGCCAGGATGGGGAGTGAGGGGAGAGACCCAAACTTCTTGGGGTTCCTTGGAGGCGTTTTATCTCCTGCTGTCACAGAGGCTTGGCGCATGCCCTTGACTCTGTTCGGCATGGTCTTGCCTCCTTTCTTGTCTAGTTAACTCTTATTCCCTCTTCCGATCTCTAAGTGTCTCTTCTGCAGGGAAGTTCTTCCTGGCTAGTTAAATCCCCCTGTTATGGGCTCGTTTATTTGTGTGACTATTTACATTAAGCAGATAATCACGAGGGCCTGGTTTATTCACCAGCGTATCTCTACCACAGAGCAGCGACTAAACAGGCATTCACTGCGGATGACTGATGTGATGTGGGGGAGGGGGGAGACTTTGACCTGGGGAGGCCGACTGACCAAGATGTGGCTCTCTCAGGCAAGTCATTTTCTTGGACCATCCCTGTTCGCCTTTGTAAACAGGAGTAATAACAGTCCCCAGTTCGCAGAGCTGTGAGAGCCAGGCGATGAGCTGCTGGTAAAGCACTTAGCCCACAGAAGGGGTTGAACAAGTTAATGCCTACCTCACCCGCTTCCCACAGGGGCTCGCTGAAGGCCACAGGTAAGGCCTGTTGCTTCTTTTTAATTAAGTTGTTTATTTATTTATTTTCGGCTGCCTTGGGTCTTCGTTGCTGTGCGTGGGCTTTCTCTGGTTGTGACGAGCGGGGGCTACTCTTCGTTGCAGTGTGCGGGCTTCTCATCGCAGTGGCTTCTCTTGTTGTGGAGCCCGGGCTCTAGGCACGCGGGTTCTAGAGCACAGGCTCAGTAGTTGTGGCTCACAGGCTTAGTTGCTCTGCGGCACGTGGGATCTTCCCGGACCAGGGTTCGAACCCGTATCCCCTACATTGGCAGGTGGATTCGTAACCACTGCGCCACCTGGGAGGTCCCGAGACCTGTTGTTGAACATCTGAAAACTCATGAAATACTCTTGAAAGCAGCTGGAGGCCATAGAGAAAGCCCAGGTTTAGAGGTAACAGGCCTGGAGTGACAGTCCCGACTCCATTGCATCCAGCTCTGTGCCTCTGGGCCAAGTGCTCTCTGCTTCAGTCTCCTCAAATGTGAAATGGGCGCTGTCCAACCTACCTCAAGCGGTGGTTACAAGGATTATGGGAGCACTCATGTCAAACACCCAGATCAGAGCCCAGCGTGCATGAACCAATGTCAGCTTCCTTCTCTCCGTTCCTGTTTCACTCTCTTGCTGTGTGACTGGGGGCAAATGCCACTGTTCTGAGCTTTGGTGATAATACGTATCTTACCAAGTTGTAAGAATTAAGTGAGAAATGTGGGTGAGAAGCCTTTATAGACCCAGGTGCCCTAACCCAGTGAGGAATTATCCTTGTCTACTCCTGCCTCCCTGCGACCCCCTTTCCTGTCCTGTGACCCCATAGATAGTCCAGGCTCCTTTCCCAGAGTAAAGCCTTCATGCACTAGGGCCAAATTCATACCACTCGCTGGCTAGGTTTCCACTTAGACCCTGGGGGCCAAGTCCAGGGTGAGCATGGACAGAACTCAGGGGTCCTGGAGGTAGAGGAGAAATATCTCCACCAGCCAGAGATCTTGTGACTGTGGCCTCAAGCTGGGTGGAGGCGCCTGCGCTCAGGGTGTGGGCTGAAGGAGAGTCTGAGCCTGGGCGGGGTAGTCTGGGGACCCTGATTAGCAGACTTAGGGCTATCAGGGTAGGGGCCCTTTTGCTTATCAGGAGCTTGCAGGGGCCACAGTAGAACCTGAGGACACTTCATGCTGAGGGCGGTCTCCTGGATGGCTGCTTTTCCATCCTTCTCCCTCCTTAGAACCCTGAGGGGAGTTAGGTTGGGAGTACTTCTCCCTTTCTTCAGGTCACATGGAGACTCTGCCCCTTGCCTGGCAGCCAGTCTGGGGTTGGGGGACACAATCCCAGTCCTTGGGAGAAGCCTCATATGCTCACAGCTTTTGCTTCAGACTAGGAGCTTCATGGCTCTCCTGAGACTGGGGTGGGCTTGTCTGGGACCTTATCCTTCCAAAGTCTGATTCCAGTCCCTGCCACTGCAGCTTTAAACGTTTGACTCTTATTTTGTCCTTCTTTGGATGAAGTCCTTAAACCATATGCTGAGTGATGAAATTAAGGACAGTAAGATCTGCAAGTTTCCTTCAAAATCATGAAGTTCAAGTCCCTCCTTTATATAAGAGAGGAAACTGAGGCCCAGAGGAGGGGAGGGTATATCATCCAAAGCCTCAGGGTTCCCTCCACCTCTCAGAATCAGGGAACCCATGACCCTATGAGGAATAGGAAGGCAGCAGCAGGTACCCACAGGTACACAGACATACAGAGTCACACACAGATACACATACACGACACACATGTATGATGTCTGCATAGACCTATAACACACGGAGATACACATCAAAAAAACCGGACTTAGCTAGTAAAATTACTCTTAATTTTCTCTTGGTTGTTTTAATAATTTTCACTAAGTCGGCAGTTTTGTACAAAGATAAAAGAAGGCGGAAAAATATGGTCTTTCAATGTCTCACTCACAGCACAGTTAGCAGCAAAACTCATCTTGGAACCAAGGACTTTAAGAAGTTCTGGCTCTCCTGTTTTGCTTTAGATTCAGGGGACTCAAAGCAAGAGGCTGGTGTGGTTCTAGGAGCTTAACAGGTGTGAGAAAGAAAGGCTGGAAAACTGATCTAATCCTTACTCTCCATGTGGTAGATTGGGGCTTGCGACCTGGGGCTTTGTTGGAGATTACTGCTGGCGATCGCCTTTTCTCCCGGCTTGGTTTCGTCATGACTGGCCTGTGGAGCCTCTCCTAACCCTCCCTGACACTCGCCCCTGTGTCTAGGCTTGGACCTTCTCTGTTCTCCTTATCACACTGTGAGAATTCATCTGACCCCTTATTTGTCCCCAACGGCTCCATGAGCAGACACCTTGTGTGATTCTTCTCTATGGCCCCAGCACCCTTCATGGGCCTTATCCTGGGAGATGCTCAGAGAAAGCCTTACACTGAACAGATGCCTTACAGACAGTGACCAGCGTGTACTCACGTTCTCAACACATCCCCTTACACGCTCTATTCCTGTGGCCCCCTGAGCAAGTGCACGATTCGAGCAATGAACTCAGGTGCTGCGGGTCATAGCAATGGCTTCTCTGGGGGCCTTGCCAACGTCCATCAGTTTCCAAAAGATGACCGCATGCCAATTTTATAACAGAAACTGAAGCTCTGGGAGGAAACTCATGACCCTGGGTCACACAGTAGTCAGGAAAAGAGGCAAGACTACAACTCCGCTCTCTAAACCCCAGATCCCAAGCTCTATGCACAAAGCTGCTGTGAGTGAGGTTGATCTTGTGTGTGTCTCTGTGGGGCCTTGTAAAGTTTCAGAGGCAACGGAATCAGACCTGAGCTTTGCCACCTACCAGTAATGTGATTCTGACTACATCGCTTGCTTCATCTCTCTGAGCCCTGGTCTCCTTGTCTCTAAAATGGGGCTGACCTTGGGAAGACTCAGTGAAAGAGTACGTGGGAAGCTCCCAATGGAGTCGGGATTCCCTCCTTGCTTCCGCTTCCTCAGATACTCCCACCCGTCTCACCCCTTTTTAAGCCTCTTCCACACCTGCTCTTGGCCAACTGCAACCCAGCAACAATCCTCTCCATTCTCTGACCTCCTGCGGCTCACGAGCCAGGCCCTCGTATGGAGCTCACACGCCCTGGAATCACAGGCCAGGCCATCTGAGGCTTGAACCAGAGCCTCAGCCTGTACAGTTCAGGAGTCATGCCTTAGAGTTCTTGCTTTTTTTCCAGACCACCGGCCCAGGATGGACTCAGAGCCAGAAGGGAAAAGCATGGCTTTGGACCTGTCAGAGCCTGGGCTCTATCACAGCTGGCCGAGTGGGCCTGGGCCCTGCCTGCTCTTGGAGCCTTGGCTTCCTTATCAGTAAAATGGGCTTAAAATGCCATCTTTTTCATGATTGTGGTACAGATGAAATGAGACAGTAGAGGTGACAGTTTCTAACCTAGGGACTGGCTCATATGTAACAGGAGCTCAGCAAATGCCAGGCTCCTTCCCTTCTGGCTTTGCCATGGGCTTTTCCTACTCATCCTCCCCGGGGGTGGGGGGGGGTGGGGGCGTGTGCTCACTCAAATACCTGCCAGGTGTGCGTGGGAGCGCACACCTGCCCAGGCTCATATTGAGGCAGAAATAGAAACTTTCCAACCCACACCTCCCTAGATCTGTCCATCAGCTCCCAGTTCCTGTTCTCTTGGTCAGTGGGAGCCCCCATGTCCAGACTCGGGCCATGCCCGCTCCCATCTCTTGGCACAGTCCTGAAGGTAGCTGTTAGGTGGGAAAGGATCTCCAGGGAGGCTGGGTGTCCCTCCCTCCTCAAATCCTTCCCGCCATCAGCCGGGCTTTACCTCCCTCCCTCCCTGCCAGGACAACCTGTCTGCTTCACAGCTGCTGTGAAAGAGATAGGCAGCCTGGATTATCAGGCCAGAAGAGGCTCCTCCAGACAGTCCTCTGCCTCCACACCCACCCCAGGCAAAGGTTCCAGGGTGCTTAACCCCCTCTGTGCTGGGCCCTCAGCCCTTCCTGAGGCTGGTTCCAGGCTCAGGGAACGAGGCCTTTGTTCTCCCCACTCTCGGAGTCCATTGGCTTTAACACAGGTGCTGATGCCTCAGCCTCCCTCCAGATCATTGCCCCGTCCCCGCCTCCAGCATCCTTCAAGCCTCTTTCAGCAAGACCCTTGCCTTTTCCCAGGCCCCTCTGTTCGTCTCCTCTGGCTAGCCACTGTCCCTGATGCTAAGGCGAACCAGGACCATATCCTACTTAGGTCCTAGTGCAGCCACCCAGGCCTCCATTTCCTGAAAGTCAACAGGAAGTAGTGAAAAGAGCAGGAGCCTCAGAGTCTGGGCATCTGGCTTGCAGTCCTGGTTCCGGCTCAGACCCTGTGTGACCTCGGGCAAGTTTCTCCACTTCCGTGAGCCTCAGTTATTTCATAAAATGGAGGGCAGTAGCTCTTTTCACAGGTTGACTCAGGGATTAAATGAGTACAACATATACATCATTTTAGTAATCAGTTGGAAAATAAAATTAAAATCTGAAAAAAAGAAAAGAAATGCCTATATGTATATGTATAGCTGATTCACTTTGTTATAAAGCAGAAACTAACACACCACTGTAAAGCAATTATACTCCAATAAAGATGTTAAAAAAAAAAAAAGAAATGCCTGCAAGAGGGCTTTATAAGCCAGCTACCAAGCAAATCATACCAGCTCCTACATGCTAAGTGCTCATGAAGTGTCATGTTTGATGTGAACCTGAGCTATGTCATTTAGTCCTTATAATAATCACTATAGATGGCCCCAGGCTCAATCCTTGAACCTCTTGTCTTTACACCTGCACTCATTCCTTCGTTGATTTCATCTTGTCCCATGGCTTTAAATACTGTCTACACACCGGTGACTCCCTAATCCATGTGTCCAGGCCAGACCTCTCCCCAAAACTAACTTGTAAAGTGAACCTCCTAGTTGGCAAATTTCTCTAATAGGCACCTTAGACTTAACATGTCCAAAACCGAGGTCCCTGATCCCACCTCAAATCTGCTCCTTCAGCTGTTTTTCCCATGTCAGTAAATAGCAGCTCCATTCTTCCAGATCAGCCAAAAAGCCTTGGAGGCAACTTATTCTTTTTTTTTTCAACTTTTAAAAATACTTTATTGAGGTATGATTGACCATAAACTGCACGTATTAAAAATGCACAATTTGATAAGTTTGGAATATATATACACCCACTGAGACAGGTTATTCTTTTTTCGCTTTTTAAAATTTAGTTATTCGTTTTTATTTTTGGCTGTGTTGGGTCTTCGTTGCTGTGCGTGGGCTTTCTCTAGTTGCGGCGAGTGGAGTCTACTCTTTGTTGTGACGCATGGACTTCTCATTGTCGTGGCTTCTCTTGTTGCGGAGCACAGGCTCTAGGCGTGCGGGCTCAGTAGCTGTAGCTCGCGGGCCTTAGAGCACAGGCTCAGTAGTTATGGCGCACGGGCTTAGTTGCTCTGTGGCATGTGGGATCTTCCCGGGCCAGAGCTCGAACCCGTGTCCCCTTCACTAGCACACGGATTCTTAACCACTGTGCCACCAGGGAAGCCCGACAATTTATTCTTTTTTTTTTTTTTCCGACAATTTATTCTTGAATTAACTTTTTACCGAAGTATAATATACATGTGTGTATATATA
>NW_020172446.1:3919199-3921626 GCF_003031525.2 Neophocaena asiaeorientalis asiaeorientalis
ATATATATATATTCAAAAAATGGGGAATTCCTGGTGGTCCAGTAGTTAGGACTCTGAGCCCTGGTCAGGGAACTAAGATCCCGCAAGCTGCATGGCGCCAAAAAAAAGGAAAAGAAAGAAAAAAGAAAAAACCCCACCAAACTCATAAGTGAATTATCACAAAGTGAACACACCCAAGTAAGAACCACCCAAGTCAAGAAACACCACCTTCCCAGGTGCATCCTTTCTCTCTAACCCACCTCTTTCTCTCCAAAGGTGACTTCTATCCTGCCTTCTAATACCATAGATTAGCTCTGCCTGCTTTTTTGGATGTTGTATAATGGAATGATGTACTGTGTATCATTTTAGTTCAACATTATGTTTGCAAGACTCATTCAAGTTGTTGTATGGATCAGTAATTGGTTTATTTTCATTACTGCACAGTATTCAATTTCATGAAAACACTACACTTTATTCATTCTACTATTAGTAAACATTTGGATTGTTTGAGTTTGGGGGCCGTTATTCATAATGCTGCCACGAAGATTCTTTTTTTTACCACGCTGCCATGAGCCATGGCAGTGAAAGCCCAGAATCCCAACCACTAGGCCACCAGGGAACTCCCATTATTCTTGTACATACATGTGTGTGTATCTCTGCTGGGCATGGAATAGTTGGGTCAAAGGGCATTTTTATGTTCAGGTGTAGGTACTATATTCCGTCAAACAGGTTTTCAAAGTGGTTGTACTGACATTTCTTCCAGCCGTGTGTGAAATTTCCAGTTGCTCCACAACCTCCCCTACACTTGGTATTGTTACTCTTTTCCATTTTAGTCATTCTGGTGGATGTGCAGTGATATCTGTTCTGGTCAGAATTTGGACTTCCCTGATGACTAATGAAGTTATGCATGCTATTCCCATTATCCATTGCTATGTAACAAATCATCCCCAAACTTAGAAGCTTAAGCAACAGTCCTTTTCCTACTTTGCACAGTTTTGGAAGTCAGGATTTCAGGAGGTCTGCTGTGCAGAACTGGCTTGGGGTTTCTCATGCAGATGAAGTCAGATGGGGGCTGGGAGTGCTGGGAGCTGGCCGGGCATCCCTCTCTCTTCATGTAGCTCAGGGCCTATCCACGTGGTCTGCCTGCTTGGGCTTCCTCACAGCACAGTCAGACTGCTTACACAGTGGCTGAAGACTTAAAGACAGACTATTCCAGCAAATAAAGTGGAAGATGCATTGTCTTCTATGAGCTAGCCTTGGAAGTCATATAATATCACTTCTGCCGTATTCTATTGACCTAAATAGCCACAAAAGTCCACTCAATTTCAAGGGGAAGGGGGCATAGTCTCCACCTCTAATTGGAAGGACTGTCAAAGTCACACTGTAAGAGGAACATGTAGAATAGAAAATATTGTTGCCACTGTCTTTGCCACTATCTTTGCCATACATGTTTTCATGCGTCTATTGGCCATTCTGTGCAGTGCTTGAGCCATCATTTCTCTTTTTCTGTTGGGTTATCTGTCTTTTCCCTTCTTGATTTGCAAAGTATATTCCGAGTGCTACATTTTCCCCCCAGATATATGTATTATAAATATCTTTTCCCATGATTCTGAGGCTTGCTTTCTCATATTCTCCATGGGTCCTTGTGTGTGAGTGTGTGTGTGTGCTTATTAATTGAAGTTTTTATTGAGGCAATTGTAGATTCACATGCAGTTGTCAGAAATAATATGGAGAGGTCCCTTCCACACTTTGCCCAGTTTCTCCACTGGTGACGTTTTGCAAAACTACAGAGTAATATCATAACCACAGCTAAATATCACAGGATGTTGACATTGATATAATTTACCAATTTTATTCAGATTTCCTGTTTTGCTTGTGCTCACTTATGTAAATGTATTAAGTTCTACACAATTTCATCATGTGTGTATGTACATGTATCCACCAGGATAAAGTTACTGAACAGTTCTAGTACAAGGATCCCTAATGTTTATAACCACACCCACCCCTGTTCCTACCACTGGCAGCCACTAATCTGTTCTCCATTTCTAAAATTTTGTCATTTCAAAAATGTTATATATACCTCACACCCATTAGGATGGCTACTACCAAAAAAAAAAAAAAAGAGAGAAAGAAAGAAAGGGAGAAAGAAAGAAAAGAACAAGTGAGAATGGTGAGAATGTGGAGAAATTGGAACACTTGTACAACGTTGGTAGGTGGTGGGTATATAAAATCGTGTGGCTGCTGTGGAAAAAAATATAGTTCCTCGAAAAATTAGAAATAGGGATTCCCTGGTAGCCCAGTGGTTAGGACTCGGAGCTTTCACTGCTGAGGGCCCGGGTTCAATCCCTGGTGGTGGTGGTGGGGGGGGGAAACAAAACAAAACAAAACAAAAACAATAGCTAAGGGCTTCCCTGGTGGCGCAGTGGTTGAGAGTCCGCCTGCCGATGC
>NW_020172446.1:3921651-3937228 GCF_003031525.2 Neophocaena asiaeorientalis asiaeorientalis
AAAAAAAAAAAAAAAAAAAAACAATAGCTAAAACATGGAAGCAATCCAAGTGTCCATTAACAAATGAATGGATAAGCAAAATGTGGTGAATATATACAATGGGATGTTATTCAGCGTTGAGGATGTTATACTAAGTGAAAGGAGCCAGTCACAAAAAGGCAAATATTTTATGATTTCACTTATGTGAGGTATGTATAGTAGTGAAATTCATAGAAACAGAAATTAGGTCGTTGGTTGCCAGGGACCAGGGACAAGGAAAAATGGGGAGTTATTGTTGAATGGGTAGAGTTTCAGTTTTACAAAATACAAAGAATTCTGGGAGATGGATGGTGGTGATGGTTACATAAAAATATAAATGTACTTACTACCACTGAAATGTAGGCTTCAGATTGGTTAAGATGGTAAATTTTATGTTATGTGTACTTTACCACAATTAAAAATAAAAGTTATATAATTGGAATCATATATGTAGTATGTAACATTTTGGTACTGATCTTTTTTGCTCAGTATAATTCCCTGGAGATTAGTATGTCTTTTGATAAACAGATATTCTTGATTATTTTTATTATTTTTGGCCACACCTCGAGACTTGCGGGATCTTAGTTCCCTGACCAGGGATTGAACCCAGGCCACTGCAGTGAAAGTGCCAAGTCCTAACCACTGGACTGCCAGGGAATTTCCTCTCTTATAGTTATTGAGTTTTGACTTGTTTAAAAAACTTTTTTGATTATCCTAAGGTCATGAAGATATTCTGTTACTTTCTATATGTTTTACAGTTTTACTTTTAACAATTAGATCCACAACTCATCTGGAACTGATTTCATGTACAGTGTGAGGTTCAAGGTCAAGAACCATTCCCCCCCGCCCCCGCCGCCAGATATCCAGTATAGTTTATTGAAAAGACTGTCTTTTCCCCACAGTTCTGCATTGCCACTTTTGTCATAAAACAAGTGTGGGTCTTTTTCTGGACTTTCTGTTCTATTCCATTGGTCTACCAAGTGCCAGTATCACACTGTCTTGATTACTAAAACTTTACAAGTCTTGACATCTGATAGTTCGAATCTTCCAACTTTACTCTTTTTCAAGCTTGTCTTGCTTATTCTTGGTCTTTGGCATTTCCTCATAACTTCAGAATTAGTCTGTCAATTAAAAATCTCTTGGGATTTTGATTGGTATTATATTGAACCTATAGACCAATTTGGGAGAAATTATATCTTTGCAATACTGAATCTGTTTCTTTTTTTTGGCCGCACTGTGCGGCATGCAGGATCTTAGTTCCCCGACCAGAGATCAAACCCGTGCCCCCTGCAGTGGAAGTGCTGGACCACCAGGGAAGTCCCTGTAATACTGCCTTTACATTCATGAACGTGGCACACTGAGGGCATTTTCTTTCCCCTCTTTTTCTCTTATACCCAATGTCAGCAACTCTGGTTAGTTTAAAATGGATCCAGAATCTGAGTGCTTCTCACCAGCCCCCATTGGTCCAAGTCACCATCATATTTCACCTGTATTATTGCAATACAGGTAAGAAGCAGCTGTAGCCTCTCCATTCTATTTTCAGCAGAGCATTCAGAGTGACGTTTGTATTGTGTTGTCTTTCTATTATTGATTTGTGGGAGCTCTCTTTATTTGTTTATTTAGTTATTTATTGCCACACCAGCCGCTTGTGGGATCTTAGTTCCCTGACTAGGGACTGAACCAGGGCCCACAACACTGGAATTGCAGAGTCCTAACCACTGGACTGCCAGGGAAGTCCCTGGGAGCTCTTTTTAAATGAGATGCAAGCCCTTTGTTAGAAACGCATACTGTAAATGTTTTTTCTGACTATGCTTGCCTTCTCATTTTAAGTTTCTTTTGATGAACAGAGACTTATTTTGATGGTCTAATTTCTTTATGGTTAGTGCTTTATTTTTGTTGTTTTTGTCCTAAGAAATCTTGCCTGTGCGAAGGTCACAGAAACATTTCCCTCGTCTTATAAGCATTATGGTTTGATTTTTTACATTAGATCTATGATCCATCTCAAACTAGTTTTTGTATCAATATATGGAATGAGGTAGGGCTTGTGACTCAATTTTTTTCTCATTTATTTATGTATTTTTGCTGCGCAGCATGTGGGATCTTAGTTCCCCAACCAGGGATCGAATCCTCGCCCCCTGCGTTGGAAGCTCGGAGTCTTAATCACTGGACCACCAGGGAAGTCCCAAGTTTTTTCTCATTTAGACTCAGTTGTTCCACCATTTCTGGAAAAGATTTTCATGTCTCCCTTGGATTGTCTCAGTGCCCAGAATGATCTTTATACATGTGTCAGATCACATCACTTCTCTTTCGAAGCCCTTCAGTGGTTTCCCATCTCAGAGCAAAGGCAAAAATAGGCCCCATTAAGAGTCTACATGAACCAGAAACAGGTTTCCATCCTGACCTCATCTCCCACCACTCACCCCACTGCTCATTCATTCACTCACTTCCAAACACACTGACCTCCTTGCTGGTTTTTCAGTCATGCCAGACACACTTCTGTGTCAGAGGCTCTGGACAGAGAGCTCTTCTCTGATATCTGCATGACTCATTCCTTTGCTTTCCTCAGTGCTACCTTCTCAATGAGGCCTTCCTCACACTAAAGTTTCAACACCCTCCCGAACTTCCTATTCCTTTCCCTGTTTATTTTCCTCCTTAGCACATACCATTATCTAACATACTGTATATTTAGTTTCTCTTATTTTTTTCCCCCCACCTGAATGTAAGCTCTAAAAGCTAGGGATTGATTTTATTCACTGCAGTCTCCCCTGCATCTAGGACAATTCCTGGCACATAGGAAGCATTAAATTTGTAAAATGAATACAAATACTGAAGCCCAGAAAGATGAAGCTACCTGCCCAAGATTACACAGGTGATGAACAACCGAACTAAAATTTAAACCCAAGCAGTCTGACTCCAGCGCTCACGCTCTTGAGAAATGAGTCTCCATTACCGAGTGGGGCTCAGGATGGGCAGGGGTGCAGTGAACCTGGCAGCCCCTTCCGTCTTCTGTCTGCAGTGGAGCCAGGTCTCCCTGGCCTCAGGTCTGGCTTCAGCACCTGGGCGATGGCGGCCCTGCTCTAGGATGCTAAGGGGTCATGGCCTGGGTGCTGGTGCCCCCCAGTGGCTAGGGTGGGGAAGAACAGGCAAAGTGCAGTTTTCAGGCTGAAGGGGTGTAGGGGTGGGGGACCTGGTTGGTTCTTGCTTCCCAGTCTCTCCCCTCACAAAAGACACAATACAGGGTGTGGGCATAACCAGATCTTTATTTTACCAGAAGGGACGGGCAGCGGGGCAGTGCAGCATCCAAGCCCCAGACCACACATGCAGCATCCACATGCAGGAACGGCTACACAGGCTGGGGCAGGGCAAGCGGTGGGGGACTGGGACCACAGGATGCTTGGGTCCTGGGCTCTTCTGCCTCCACTGGAGCAAGGACACAGAGGACTGGGCTGCTTCCCCATGGCTGGAACCTAATCACTCTGGCCAGGAAGAAAGCTGGCACAAGGGATGTGGAGTCTGGCCAGCCTACAGCACTGGATTCTGTATAGGGTGCCATAGCTTTGCCCACTGGAAGGGCCCAGCCCGACACCCAGGACAGTACAGCCCTAGTAGGAAGAGGGTCTCTACACTTTCTAGTCTCCAGAAGGGCTAGATCCTGATCCCAGAAGGGCTTAGCAGAGTTGGGACCAAGCCCCACTCCACCTAGTAGGGACATGTCCATGAAGGGGACTTCCCTGAGCACAAGCAGGGGCCTCCTAAGGCAGTAGTAAACTGAGGGAGCTGCTCTACACAGGAGGCCTTTCCTCCGTGCCCCTGGGCGGGGGAGAAAGAGGTAAGGTATGAGAGCAGGCCTGGGGCTGGGCACGGGGTTAGTGAATGGTGCTGGCCCTGGGCCTGCAGCCACAGATAACCCGGGCCGAGAAGGGCCAGAGTGTGCGAGGCTGGGGGCTTCCTGGGGGCAGGGACCAGGCCAGGAGAGGGCAGGGTGGCCGTCCTACCCAGAATCCCTGCACCCATGCTGAAGCTCTGGCTGGGGCCACAGGGGGGATGGACAGATGCACAGAAAACTTCAAGGCACCAGGATTCTGAGGAGCAGCAGGGCCACCCCCCAACAGACAGACAATGATTAGACTCAACATCTTCAGCCTAAACTACATGATGTGTGTAGAGGATGGGAGGAGAGGGGAGACAAAAAGACAAACAGACAAAGGAAGAAACGTACAGGGAGATAAGGGCGGAAGAGACAAACCAGACAAATGTGGCAGTGAAAATGAGGGTGTGGGGTAGAGGAGAAGAGGACGGAGACAGACAGAGACAGGGGAGAAGGGAAGACAGCCAGAGGCCTGAACACGCAGCACTCCTGGTCCCTACAAAATAAGGCACCGGAGTCAGTAACGTTCCCGTTGTCCCTGCGGTGCTAAAACGGTGCTGAAGAGGGGGCGGTGGCTGAACAGTGTGAGCCTTCGGGACCTCACACCTGTGCACCGGTGGCCTTCTTGATCAGTGGTATCTGCAAGGATGGGAGATGCCATGAGGCCTTGGTTCCGGGGCCCCCAACCGACCGCTCCGCCTGGGCCAGTCCTGGGCAACCCACCGCAGATGGCTAGACACCCACCTTAGACAGGTCCACGCCCGTGAGGGCGTGCACAGAGGCAGGCAGCTCGGCCAGCAGTCGGTTCACCTCTGAGGTCACCTTGCTGTTGTCCCCACTGAGGACCACAATCTCATCGACTTTGGTCAGGGGGGCGGAGATTTTGGCAGCAATCTAGGAGGCAGGGGGTGGGGGAGCTGGTTGGTACTCAGACTCCATCCACCTGCCCTGTCCAGCATCTCTCCCTCCCGTCTCTACCTCACCCAATCCCAGTGTAGCCTGGGTGGCCTTCATTTGCACTTCATGGTCAGATGGCCCAGTGGGTTAGGGATGAGCCTATGCCTGTTGTGGGGTTCTCTCCCCACTGCTGAGTACTCCCCAATTTAACCCTCCCAGCCAGCCTGTCGCTGTGTTACGGACAAAGTCCAGAGAAGTCCAGCACTTGCCCAGCCAGTCCCAGGCTGGGGTGGGAGCCTCACCCGGGGCAGGGCCTCCAGCACCAAGGCCATCTTGGCTGCGTCCCCATATTTCTGGTAGGCCTCAGCCTTGAGTTTCATCCGCTCAGCCTCTGCCTTGCCCATCGCCTCGATGACTGCTGCCTCCGCCTCCCCGATTCTGCGGATCTTCTCAGCCTCTGCCTGTGCCAAGAGGACCTGCTTCACCCTGAGGGAGCCCGGGTGGGCAGGATCAGTGGGAAGTGCCAGGGGCCCCTCCAGCCTTGCCTGGGGCCGACAAACCCCGAGCCTCTGCTTTGGCAGGTGTCAGGGGTGGGGGACCCACGAGAGGGGGGTGCCCTGGCCTTCTGGATCTGGCCAAGGAGAGGGCACTGGCTCCCAGATGCAAATGAGAGAGGGGACCAAGCAGAGGTGCCCTCTGTGCCAGGCACCATACCAGGCCCTTAAACCTCCTACACCTAATTCAGTCTTCCTAACAACAATCCCACGGGGGAGGAGGGTCACTCCTACTTCACAGTGGGGGAGAAGGGGCCCCCAAGCTCGGTCAGGAGTGGAGGGAGTGCATGGGTGGCAGAGGAGCTGGACTAATCCCCCAGCCCGGGCACCAGTGGCACCTACTTCTCGCCCTCGGCGATCTGCTGTATGCGGTGGGCCTCGGCCTCGGCGGGGCACCGCACTGTGGCTATGAGCTCCTTGTCTGTGCGCAGGATCTCCTGCGCCTCCACTGCGATCTGCTTCTTGCGCTGCACGACCTCAATCTCAATCTCTTCCTGCCGGATCTTCTGCTGCTCACGGGCCCCTTGTAGCTCGTAAGCTAGCTGGGCCTCAGCCGTCTGTGGCGGGAGTGTGGTCAGCATGTCAGAGGCTGGCTGCCAAGTCCTGGGCCCTGAGCCCCAACCCGGGATGCCCCACGGCTTCTCACCTTGATGTTGACCTCCTCACTGAAGGCTGACTTTTGCAGCTCGAAGGCTCGCTTGGAGTCGGCGATCTTGGTGTCTGCCATGAACTTCACGTCCAGCATCTCCTTCTTGCACTCGGCTTCCTGGGAGCAGGAGGGACAGGTGCTTAGGGTCCCCTGAGCAACCGTGAGCTCCCTGTCCCTGGGGCTGGGAAGGAAAGCCCACATACCCGGATGCCTGCATCCCTCTCAGCCTCGGCCACTCCGATGTCGGCATCTCTCTGTACCACAGCAGTCTGCGTCTTGCCCAGGGAGCTCAGATAGTCCACTTTGTCATACACGTCCTGGGGAGGGAAGGGGGAGTCATCCCTGGGAACAGTCAGAGGCATAAAGGTTCTCCTCTGGCCAAGCTCCCCACTCCCGGATGGACGCAGAGGCCACAGGCTTCCCATCACACTGCACCTTGATGGTGAAGCTGAGGATCTCGATGCCCATGCGGCCGACGTCGGGGGCTGCCACCTCCCGCACCAGCTTGGCAAACTGGTCCCGGTCCTGATAAATCTGCTCCACTGTCAGGGTCCCTGAGGGCAGAAGGATCATGGGCTGGCTCCCCAGGGGCCCAGCCAGCTGGGAAAGGGAGGAGGCATGCAGGTGGAGGTCTGAGTGTACGCAGGGGTCACGCGGTCAGAGCTGGGTCTTCCTCAGTTTCTTCTTAACAGTGTCTAACACTGAGCCTCCTCCTGCAGGGTCCAGGCAGGATGAGGAAAAGTGTCCCAAGCAGCACCAGGTGCCTGACCAGACTGGCAGCCGCTCACCCCCTACTTCAATGCCCTCCTCTTCACTCAAGTCACCTCATGTTTTGAAAGGAAATACTTGACGGAAAACGTGTCAGCTTTTCAGCTAGAAGCCTCTCAGTGGGACCGACAGAGAGAACCCCCTGCTCGCCCTGTCCCCTCCCTGGCCATGGCCTGGGGACACTGCGAGGCTCCTTGAAGGCAGCAGAGGGGTCCCTGGGCTGGGCAGGGCCTCACCGAGGATGGAGCGCAGATGCCCCTCCAGGGTCTGCAGGACGACATTCTTGATGTCCTGCACACTCTTGCCCAGGAACTGCTCGCAGGCCACGGCCAGGAGCTCCTTCTCGGTCATGATCTTCACCTGCCGGTGGTCACAGAGGCGCCTGAGCCAGGCTGGAGGGAGGCAGACGGAGGCCCCAGACCCAGGAGGATGGTGATGGTACCCCTCCCCTCCTTTTCAGGACCTGGAGGCCTAGGGGCTGGGAGGGGGTGGAGTCTGTCTGAGGCCTCCAGTGTGGAGAAGACAGGAGGAACTCATACTGAGAAACTTCATCTTTACTGGCAGCCCCAGGCCCTGCCATGGCCTCCCTCCTGGGCATTTGGGGCTCCCCACTACCCCTCCCCTCAGCCTGCAGGTCTCTGCAAAAAGGAGAATGAGCAATAGGGGCACAGACAGACAGACAGACCAGGAAAGAGAGCCGGGACCGGGCAGCAGACAGGTCCGGGGTCCGCCGCCGAGGGTGGGCATCCTCCTGCCTTTCTTCCCCAAGGCACTAAGCTGACAACCCCCTCGCCAGAGGCCTAGAACATGGTTGAACCTGCCCTGTGTGGACTTCTGGAGAGCAGGAAGCCCCTTGGCCAGGCACTGAGCTGGGAAGATAACGCAGCCTCCGACTCCAGAGCTCCCCTGCCTCACGTGGCCTCGCCCTCTGGTCCCCACCCTGCAGCCCCCTACCAAGGGAACAGGGATGGCTTGGATTCTGGGGCTTGGCATTTCTGACACCTGCAAAGAACGGGGTGGGATTAGTGAGACAGGAGTTCTCAGCACTGGTTCTGTCCTCCGCAGGCCCGCTGGGGAGAGAAGGGGTGTCTGTTAGTCCTGCTGGGCGGCCAAGAGGCCGAGCGTGTTCCAGTGGCGATGACACTCTTGGCAGGGGGGGTGGGGGCAGGGGTGCTGGAGGGAGACTGCCCCTGGCTGCCGTCCTCTCCTCCTCCCCCCCAAACCCCAGCATGGGGACGAGGCAGCTCAACGGACATGCGCGGGGCTGCTGAGTTACTATACCTGGGCGACACCCGTCACAGTTAAAGCTACCCCCTCGGCCGTCTCTACGTCCTCGCAGCGGGGCTGCAACGTCATAATCTCTAGGGAAATCCTGCCAAGAAACGCAAAACAGGGACATGGGTCTGGGGGCCCAGGGCCTGGGGTGCGGGGAAAGAGTGCGACACCTCACTGCTCCGGCTGGGATGGGCCAGGGGTCCTGCTGCGGGGGAGGACCCTCTAAGGGGTCAGAGCTGGGAGCATGTGAGGAGGAGATGGGTGGGAAGGCAGGCGGGGGGGTGGGGTGCAGATGGCTCACAGGAAGGAGTGGAGTGTGCTACCCACATGCACACGCGTCCTCTGCTCAGGTCAGCCTGGCTGGAAGAGTGGGAAAGGGAAGCAGAGGAGAACTGGCTGTGGGTGGTCTGGCCTGGAGGAGTGGGGGTGGGCAGAGTCTACAGATGTAGTCGTGTGTGTGTCCTGGGACAGCACGTAAATGCTCGTCCTCTAGGCCGTGCTGTGCGGGCCGTCCAGGGATGCCATCTGAACATGGCCCTCACCTGTTCCCTGGGTCTGCTCACACCCTGGGATGCCCCTGGAGGCTGCTGAGAAAGCTCTGCCTTGTAGCCTGGCAAGCTGGGAGTCTGCGCCCTGCGAGGGAATCCTGGCCTGGTCCCTCTACCTGGCAACAGGCCAGGACTTGAAGCCCCACCCTCTGGGGTTGGGGCCAGGTGGGCCAGTGGGGGAAAGGGCTGGGGTCACACTAGAGCTTCCTGGCCAAGGAGCACTAATCCCACAAAGAGCTGTTCTGCCCAGACAACCTGAGTCCTCAAGGGTCCAAAGCACCCAGCTGAAAAGGGACCTGGGCATTTGCAGCCGCTTCAAGTAGAACATGGGTTTGGAGGGAGATGAGGCTGCTCTAGAAGCGGGTCGAGAGAGGCCTGGACCCTACTCATTCCACACAAGGTGCTCTGAGCTTCTTCTCAGGCCTCTGCCCTGAAGCCTTCCCTCCTGTGGCTACAAGGGGTGGGTGCGATGGGGACAGTCCCCTTCCCCATTAGGGATAACACGATGGGTGAGGAAGGGTGTGGTGGTGCAAGGGTTTTGCCTGAGAAGCCGGAAGACAATTTCATGAGAGGGAAGGGGATGGGTAAGGTGACATGTAGGTCTCTTCCAGCCTGGGGACCTGCCAGCATGCAGGCTCTGAGAAGCCAGGGGTTTTCTGATGTTCATCGCTGCCTCCTCAGTGCCTGGAGCTGACAAGGTGCTCAACAGGGAGCTGGTGAATGAAGCAATGAAGATGGGAACTTGCATGTCATGAAGAAAGCACTTGGAGTTGCTGAACGCCCTTGCTCAAGAAAGGGTTTCCTAGCTACGGCTGCCTGGCAGTGAGGAGTGAGACAGCAGGTCACTTGCTTTTCCAAGTGAGATCATGAGATCGTGTTCATGGTACAGATGGGGTTCCTCTAGCACTTCTTCCCTGAAAATCCCAAAGCGCCCTCATATTGTTCTACTCGCCTTTCCAATATTCCTACAAGGCACAGGGAGGGCGTAATTCTCCCCATTTCACGGATGCGGAAGCTGAAGTCCGGTGACAAGAGATCTGCTCAAAGGTCCCTCGACACAAATCAGGGGCAGGAAATTGGGGGGCGTCAAGTGGCGGGGTGAACAGAACTCCCCATGGGACGCATCTCCTGGCCCTGCAGGGAGGACTAGGGCTTGACACTGAGGTGTCAGCCTGGAGCAGGGGCTGGCAAGGGGCTCCGTGGTGCCTGGAGGACTAGGACTTCTGTAGGAGTCGTTAGGCCGGAACCCTCTGCCCAGACAGCCCAGCTCTGTCACTAAAGGGCCTGTGTCTCCTGCCTCAACTTACTCCCAATTTAGGCTTGTCATCCAAGGACCCCCACTGGCAGACTTGGGCAGAGCTTCCAGAAGCCCTCGCCCTTTCCCCGCTAGCAGCCCCAGTGAGCAAGGGCAAGGGAGTTGGGGATCTATAGGGATCCATCCTGCCACCCAGAGCAGCAGAGGTGGGAGCAGAGGGGAGAGAGGCACACTCTCAGAAGTGGAGTCCATCCAGCGCCTGCCTGCCAGGCCCCGCAGGGCGGGAAGAGAGAAGGTTAGACACAGAGGAGGGAAGCAGGTGGGTTATTACCTGTGCAACCCCTGTTACGAATAGCGGGACCCCCTCCGACGTCTCAATATTCTCACAGCGACACAGGATGGTCATAACCTCCAGAGACAGTCTGAGGAGCAGCCAGGGGGTGGGGAGAGGTAGGGACAGGAAGGGGTAGGAGGGGACACAGCAAACACACACAGTGGTTACCAGACAAGCACTCAAAGCCTGACGCCTGGGGGGTGGGGCGGGGTTGCTCTTAGCACCTCAGCTCCCCCGCCCCCCCGCTGCCAGCTCAGCCTAGGGCCGTAGGGGGACAGAGACACCCCCTTGCTGGCCTG
This sequence comes from Neophocaena asiaeorientalis asiaeorientalis, assembly GCF_003031525.2. Taxonomy (NCBI): domain Eukaryota; kingdom Metazoa; phylum Chordata; class Mammalia; order Artiodactyla; family Phocoenidae; genus Neophocaena; species Neophocaena asiaeorientalis. The sequence goes on from NW_020172446.1 coordinate 3,932,117, forward strand.
AGGCCTCTGGGTCTCTTCTCTAGCCCCCATACCCTTCCAGTGAGGAGCTGCTGGGCTGGAGGAAAAGTCTGCCAATGCCCTGAGCCCGTGATCTGAGGTTGGGAGGCCTGTGCATAGGGCACCTGGGTTACCCACCACCTCACTTTCCCAGGAGATTCCTGGCACAATCTGGGAGATGGCCTCAGCTCCACCCTCCGGACACAGGCTAACCTGTGTTTCCAGAATTGGCAGGGGAGGCCACTCTGGGGATTAATGAGCCACAGAAAATCCTGAATCCTGCTCGGGGCACAAACCCTCAAGGCTTGTGCTTCATATCACTAAGAAGGCAATTTAGGGCCAGAAAAGCCCCCTCCCTAGATTTTTGGATTTCCTGATCTGGGGGGAAGGGTGTGTCAAGGAAGGCTGGGGGAGAAAGTGCGCCCCTGCCAGGATATTCACAGGAACAACTGGGAGACAACGGAGTCATTCACTTTCGAGTTTCCAGAGCTGGGCATAGCACAGAGTCATGGCAAAGGAAACCGAGTGCTTCAAAGCTACCTGGCCCCCCCTAGCTGGGCCTTCCTAGGGCAGCGTGTGTGAGACTGTGTGCAGGGTGCTGGTCCAGGCGGAGGCCAGGCTGTGGACAGCATGGAAGGTTCCTTACACCAGAGGAAGGGAGGAGGGAGGCTGAGGTGACGGAGCAGAAGCAGGTGGACTGGGGGGACGGGGAGCAGTAGGCAATGTGGATCCCCCAGTGCCAGCCCTGGATCTCGCAGTGCCAGCCCTGGGGGCTCCAGCCATGCAGATGTGCAAAGGTTGCCTTCACTCGAGCCCCTAAAAATAGCACCCTCGGGTCTGAGAGGACTCTAGACCCAGCTCAGACAGGAACCCACCAAGCTCTCTTTTGGGGAAGGAGGAGAGAGGGAGACAGGAAAGAGGGAGGAGGGAGGGAGTAAGGGAGCGAAGGAGGGAGGCTGCAGCTCAGATGCCAGAGGTGGAGGAATCACTCGGGCAAGGGAGAGAGAGCTGCCCACATCAGGGCCTCAGGATAGGACAGGATGTGGCAGCAAAGTACAGCAGGAGGAACTTCCCTGAGTCTGGAGAAGAATGGCTGACACCAAGGGGGCTGACATGTAGGATGGCTGTGGAAAGTATCTCAAAAGGGAGGCTGGGCTAGAAACCTCTACTCTGACCTGAGAGGCTCCTGCCAGCCTAGGGAAATAAAGGCCCCAGCTTGTGGAGATGTCCCCCAAGCAGGCTAGGGGCTGGGGAAGGGGCTGCCCCAAACAGGGCCCAGGAAGGGGAGCGGCTGCAGGCTCAGACTACCCAGTAAGTGGGACCAGAGGGAGGATGCTGAGCCTGGATGTGGGAGATCAGTTTCCTAGGATGAGGACAAGGGCCCTCACCCCTCACTTCCAAGCCTGCTGTCAGAGGAGCTTGGCCCTCCTGTCTTGGGGCTCTGCTCCCTGGAGCAGGAAGATGGAGGGGGGACCACGGATGTGGAGAAAGGGCTGCTGGGTGTTGCCCCAGCAGTGGATGCCCGGGCAGGACAGGTCTCTGGGCAAATGGCAAACACTCTCGGCATGGCTGTATGTCGAGGTGTCTTGACAAGATACTCTGTCGTCCCACGGCGGGTGGGGTGGGGTGACAGTGTCTCTGCGGAGGGCACCTCACGGCTTCCGACAGGCCAACTGGCCCCCTCAGGAGTGCTTAGGATCGCCTGAGAGGAAGCTGTGACCAGGACTGATTACTCTCTGACACTTTTGGCCTCGGGCCAGAAGAGTCCCCCGGGACCCCTCAACTCAGGCAGGGCCAAGTGCAGGCAGAGATGGAACAGTGGAGGGGGTTAGTGAGAAATCAGTGAAGTTGAAAAGCGGTGACATGCTTCCCATGCCCCTGACACTAGCCAACACCCTCAGACTCCCTGAAGCCCCAAGCATCAGCAGCTCAGTGTGGCCATGGGTCATCTCTCTGCTGACTGGTGGGGCTGAGATCCAGGAAGGGGATTTCACTGGAATCTCTGCTGCTTCCCCTTCAGATGACCCCCACCGCCGCCAACATGCCCGCACTTTCGCGGCTCTGCTGCCTGTGTTGCCTGGGTCCTGGCCTGGAAGAATCTGGGCCCCTCGCCTGATCTCCCATAGTCAGGAAGGGGTGCTGGTGGAGAGGTGGCCGGGCCTCATCTCCTCCTGGGCGGGCAGTGAGGGGGCAGGAGAGGCCCAGGCCAAGTCCAGCCCTGCGGCAGGCTCTGGGAAAGCCAGCAGGTAGAGCCTGACGGTGGGCCCTCTGGGGAGCTGAAACCTCCCTTCCCCGAGTAGGTCTCTCCAGACTGATTTAGGAGGTCCAGAGCCGTATTGCCCGGCCCCAGAGCCAATTCCTTAGATCCCTACCCCTTATCTTTAACACGCTGCTGTCAGAGCCCCTTCAGACTGTACATCCATTCTCTGCCATTTAGGCCCTGCCTGCATTGTCCCAGGGCCTGCACAGGTGAGGGTTTGTGTAAGGGGTCCCTTCAGCCCTTCTTCCCTTCTTAGACCCACTCCAAACAGGTGTGTAATTAAGGCTCCGTGAATAACTCTGAGCTAGAATCAGGGCATTAGCATTCTGCTTGAATCCTCTGGGACAGAAGTGATGCCCTCAATGGAAAAAAGCACACCCACCAAGGAGGAGGTGCCCACAGACAGACCTCCTGCATCCCTGTGTAACCCATTTCATCTGCTTCTTAGGAGGTCCCGCCCCCCAGAGTGGAAGGCGGCAAGTGGTAGATGCTCTAGCTGACCTGTGGGGTGAAGGGGGTAAGGATGGAAACCCTTTTCTCCCTTGCCCACCAGGATGCCCGGTTTGCTGGCCCCCAGGCCCTTACCTCTGAGTGTCGGAGATACACCACCAGGCCCAGGCCCAGCCGCCAAACACATACTGTTTATAGTCAGAACCGCAACAGCCCCCTGGAGAGCAAAGCAAACCACTGCTGGTCAGTCAGTTCTTGGGTCTGTCTACCCTCCATGCCGCCAACAGCAGCTCTGGGCCTTCGCCTGCTCTGACACTTGACAACTCCCACTGCTGGGTGCCAGGTGCTGAGGTTACAAATAAATGGAAGGTAGGCCCTTAAGGGCCTTGGGATCTAGTTTGGTAGACAGGCAATTTGCATAGAAAGGAGGGTAGCCAAATGAGTAGTTCAGAAGGTAAATGCTTTCAGAGAACAGATGAGAGGTCAGTGGGCAGGAGTGAATGGAAAAGCTTCCATCTTTGATTCACCCATTCATTCAGCAAACAAATATTTTTTCATGCTAGGGAAACAGAGATGAAGATAAAATTCCTATCTTAAAAGAGGTGAGACTAGGAGGAGGGACCTTTTCCTGGGATGATGGTCGTACTATGCGATTTGCCTGTTATCAGAGTGAGTGCAGTCACAGAGGGAATGCGGGTGGGAGGCTAATGGAAGACAGACTCTGAGCCAAGGTTGGGGCCTTGCTCGTGTCCAACAGTGAGGCTGGTTCTCTACTCCCAGGGGTTCAGAGTGAATTCGTTCTTCTTGTGGGAGTGGATGGGGAAGGCAAGGCCTCATAACAGAGCCCAACTTATGGTACCAACTGGAAAAGAGAAAGGGAAAAGGCCTAAAAAGTAAGTGATTCCTGGAAAAACTGTGTATCAACTAAATAGCATGTTGAACCTGGCCACGACCTGATTCATGCCGTGGATGCGTACGGCAGCTCTCTATACAGAAACGAGAAAAATCAATTCTTGAAATTCTTGTCACAAACCCTTCTGCTGATGCCAAAATTACTCAACAAGTTCAAGAAAACTCAGTAAAAGCAAGAGGGGCTGTTCACTTGCAGTGCAGACATGTTCAGAAACAGATGATTCAAAGGAAACGTAATGGGGAAAATGCCAGTGGGTGTCATCATTTCCTCGTTCACAAACGGGTTTTCAGGAAAGCCTTAGGGTGTTTGCCTCCCATGGTCAAAGGTCAGGGCGTAGTTTTGTATATCTGGGTTACAGTGTCTCTCAGACCCCTTGGGAGGGGACAAGGCAGGGTGGAGGGGCAGAGGGCAGATCATGGAGTGTCTTAGGTATCAGGCCAAGGAGAGGTGTGTGTGTGTGTGTGTGTGTGTGTGTGTGTATGTCTTAGGTATCAGGCCAAGGAGAGGTGTGTGTGTGTCTGTCTGTCTGTCTGTCTGAGTGATGGGGGAATCATTTAAGCTAAGGAGCAATAGTTATATTTGCATTTTAGAAACACCACTTTGCACTGGGAGGAAGATACCTGGGTCAGGTAGGCTGGGTAGAAGCAGCCTTTTGCAGTGACCCAGGCCAGACCTAGGGGTTCACGTGGGGGGATGACTTCTAGAATAGTCTTGTCCAAGAGAACTTCCTTGGAGAGTAGAAATGCTCCCCAGCTGTGCTGTGTAACAAAGCACCTACCAGGACATTTGTTACCGAGCACTTGCAATGTGGCTGGTGTAACCAAGGAACTGAATTTTAATTTAATTAACTTAAATTTAAGTGGCCACCTGTGGCTTGTGGCTACCATATCGGACACTGCAGGTCTAGAGCCTGGGTTTGGGTGGGCGGTCAGGCCGACAACCGAGCAGAGACAATAGAGAGAACCACAAACCAGAGACAAGTTTTAAACAGGCAGAGGCAAAGGAACAAGGACCCCGCAAGAGCGTCGGGCCTGCCGAGTCAGAGGGCCTGTGTCTGGCACTGCCCACTGAGCGGCCAGCCCTGTTTCCTGGTCTGCTGTATGCACAGGGTGCAAGCAGCCGAGCCCGAGGCCCAGGGACCAGGAGCAGCCCCGCCGCGTGCACAGGGGCAGGAAGAAGTCTTAGGTCTCTGGAGATACGGGTTCTCGGGGCCGCTGCTCAAGGTAAGCCGCTGCAGGCTTCTCTGCCCTGGGGACGGGGTAAGGGAAGCCGCTAAGGACAAGCAGTCAATTTGAAACCCAAACCATCTCGGGATCCAGTGAAACCGGAAGAGGGTCCAAAACCACAGCTTGTTCCACTTCTTCTGGCCTGGTCGGGGCTGGGGCACAGCTTCCTTGCTGTGGTAGCCTCCTGCAGTGACCCAGGCCAGACCTAGGGGTTCATGTCGGGGGATAACTTCTAGAGTAGCCATCACTTCCTCGTTCCTCACCCC
>NW_020172446.1:3937262-3940214 GCF_003031525.2 Neophocaena asiaeorientalis asiaeorientalis
GTGGGAGGGGTGGTGGTAGGGGGACGGGGCGGGATGGGGGTGGGGGAGCCCAGGGTGGCTGTCTGCCCTTTACCTTTAACTCATTCTCTGACCTTGGGAGCAGGCTGCCTCGGCTCAGGCTGGGCCTCGGCCAAGGGCAACATGGCCAGGTTCCCAGGGGTAGCAACAACAGGAAGCTGGGACTGCCAGGCTGTCCCGCCCCCAGCAGCCCTCCTCCCCTGGAAGGCATCTTCCTCCCCCCAGCTTCCTGGTCACACTGAGCACCACTCCCAAAAGAGGACGCTTAGGTGGCCCCTCCTTGACCTCCCCAGTTCTCACTGTCTCCAGACCTGGAAGTTTCTCCTAATGTTAGCTCACTTTTTCTAACTCAATCTGCTTTCCTTTGCTCTGTCCTCAACCAAGCTGAAAAATCAAAACATATCCCATGATGACCTCCGTCCTACTCTTAGCCCTCCCCAAACACAGGCGCCAGTCCGCCCTCTCAGGAACACTCCTTTCCCTTCCTGCCCCTCTTCCACCCTTTTCTTCCTACTAGTCAAGAAGACCATCTACAACTCTACAAGCGGGATTTTTCTTTTTTTGGCGGTGCTGCGCGACTTGTGGGATTTCAGTTCCCTGACCAGGGATTGAACCCAGGCCATAGCAGTGAAAGTGCCGAATCCTAACCAGTAGACCACCAGGGAACTCCCATACAAGGGGATTTCTTCAGTCGAAATCCCCCTTAGTAGTCCGGTAATGGCCAAATGTTCATAAATGCATAAAATAAGATACAGAAGAAACAAATCCAAGTTATCAAAATGTTAAAACAACTAAATGTGTGGTATAGTAATATGTGCTCTGTGTAATACATTAAATAATAAGATCTCGTGGTAGATATTTTAACAACTGGCTTAATTTCAAAGTAGTGATGAGCATAAATGGTTCTTACGGTACCTGCAACAAAGGCAGACTGGTAGGAAAATACCTGCTAATACTATCATGGATTGTTGCTGACGTTAATAATCATAAGAAACGCTAAATATCAGTTTCGGTTAGTGTGAATAAAAATGTACTATTCTCCCCTCGTCCAAATACGAAGACCTCTACATTCTATCCACAAACTCCAGGCTAAGAACTTCTGACCTAATGTAGAGAAGAGAGAAAGGTGTATGGTATTTGGATTCCCCTTTTAAACTCCCAGAAGCGGAAACAGAGGAAAAAAATTTACATTACAGAATGAAGGAGGGGGGTTACACAAGAAGAAGAACCCCCAGACTTTTCAAGTGGAAAAGATGATCATGAAATCTATCAACATCCTCCTTCTGAAAGTAGGCTGTGTGAGATGCCCCTGGACTTAGATGCAGGCCCAAGTAATGGGGCGGTGGGGGGCGCCAGGCTGGGAGTCCACGTGCTAGAGAGAGCCACAGCTCAGCTGGATCATCTCAAATCCGAAGGGCTCCTCAGGGTGGGGGCTGCTTGGAGAATATGGGTCCTCAGGCTGGGGATCTTCATCAGATTCGGCACCCTCGCCAGGCCCAAGCCCGGCTAGCCTTTTGCTGGCCTCCCATAGCCGGATTATGCCAGGCATTGTCTCTCTCTCTCTCTCTCTCTCTTCCACCCTCCCTTGACTCCAGTCCTCTTAATTCTCAGCATGGCCTCCTCTCCGCACCCCTAAAACAGCTTCGAAGCTAGCACTGCCTTGGCCTCTGGCCAGAGGACCAGGTTCCTGGCAACTGGAAGGCACAGAGCAGCCCATCTCAGGGGTTCCTCTTGCCCCTCAGTCTCAAGGATCTCCACAAAGACAGGACTGGACCTTTTGTCTCCTCAGCCCAGAGTCTAGGATTCTAGAGAGAAATCCCACAAGAAAAACCAAGTGCAATGCAGATTTGGGTTTCTAAAAACCTTCTTTAGGAGTGGTGGCTGGGAGACTGGCCTAGTTCTTATAGAGGAGCAGGTTTGGCCTCAGTGCTCTCTGGGGGTCTCCCTGGTGACCCCAAGGCTATCTTTTCTGGTTTTCAGGGAAGTGAAGGATCTTAGTTCCCCAAACAGGGATCGAACTCGGGCCCCCTGCAGTGGAGGGATGGAGTCATAACCACTGCACCGCCAGGGAATTCCTAGGGAAGTGAAGGATCTTAATTCCCCCACTGGAGTAAGGTGCTAGTTAGGGAGACTGGGGATTTCCCGCCCCAGGGGAGAGATGGATTTTGAGATCCAAATTGAGCCAGAGGCCGTGTTCTGGGGTGAAAGTTCCCAATGGATTCATCACACCTCTCAAAGGTGGGCAGCTACAAGCCCTGGCCCAGCCCACCCTCTCCTGTTCATTCTGCAGCCGGCCCTAACAACTCTGCACAGGAGGGGAAGCCACACTGACAATGGGAAGATATGAGGGATTCCTGCAGCTACAGGCCTCCAAGCTGTCAGGAAACACAGCCTCTCTCCAGCACCCGTGCCAGGGGCTGCACGAATTGGTGGCTTGAAAGGCTTCTGCCACTTCCCAAGATACCCAAACATACAATTTAAATAGCAGCCTTAAGGCAAGATATCTCTCCCCTCCCCTATACTGCAGTCCCCCAGCCCCACCTAAGCTCACAGAAATTCTGGAGCCTGCAGCATTTTGCAACCAGAGCAACACAGAGCCAGGTTTCTGTAGAGGCCGCACCCGCGTCCCTGGGGCGGGCAGTGCCAGTTAACCCCAGCAAACCCAGCCTGCTGGGAATTAACGGGTCTGTGCCCAGAGCCCAAGGATTCATGTCCAGGGTCCCTCCCCAGACGTACACCTGCGACCCAACCCCCGTCCCGGGCGCTGGCATCCGGCCAGACTGTTCCCGGAACCCCAAGGCTTCATTCAGTTCGGGATCCCCTAGGCCACAGGGGAGACCCTGTCAGGGGAGGAAGCAGAGAAAGGAGGGAATAAACACGGTTAAACATTCAGGGCGGGGGAGGGTGGGGGAGACCCTGGGCCCTGCCCTAAGG
>NW_020172446.1:3940389-3977310 GCF_003031525.2 Neophocaena asiaeorientalis asiaeorientalis
CCCCCAGCGGCCCCCCGCCCGCGCCCCTCCGCGGCCGCGGCCCCACCGGAAGTGTGGCGGCGGAAGGCGGGGCCGGCGTGTCGAGGGAAGCAGCAGAGCTCAAGCCGCGGCGGTCAACACGCTTTATGGCACGGGGTCGCCATAGCGGGGCTCAGTCCTCAAAGGCGTCCCTCCACTCCCGCCGGGCGCCTCGATAACAACCGCCCTGCCCTTTCTCACCTCCCAGCACCCACCTTACAGCAGCCGGCCCTGGAGTCAGCCCGCCGGGGCTCCAATTTCAGTCCCTGCTCTTACTAGCTGGGAGACCTTGGGCGAGTCCCTTACCTGGCTGCCTAATCCCGCTTCTGGAAAAAGGGGGTAATGCAACTACCTAGCTACACGGTCGAAAAGGGCCCGGCTGAGTAATTCTCAGTGTTGGCAGTGCATCAGATTACAAATTCCCAGGCCCTCATCCAGGGCTGATCAGCATTCCTGAGGGTAGGGCCTGGAAAATACGAAATTCAAATTCCTGAGAAGCCGCATCTGGCACACTACGCCCCACCTCTCAATCTGTGGTTACGGTCACTCTTCAGGAAGAAATCATCACCCTTTATTTCCTTCCATCAGGAAACGAGCTGTCCAGGATGTAGCTTGAAGCCCCAGAAGGTAACCATGGAGGTAAAAATTGCAACCCTCTCAATGCCCAGTGCGTGGCCTGGCACACAGCTAAGGTTTTCAAGGCCCACCAAGTGCCCTGGAAAGCTTCCCGGCCTGGGGGTTAGGAGGTTTGGAGCTCAGGTTCAGCTTTAACCAGAATTCGGCGCATGACCTTAGACAAGTCTGGTGAACTCTGAGGGCTGGGGTAGAGTTCAGAAGCCGTGGGCTCCTCGGGGTGGGGGCTGCTCGGAGAATATGGGTCCTCAGGCTGGGGATCTTCATCAGATTCGGCACCCTCGCCAGGCCCAAGCCCGGCTAGCCTTTTGCTGGCCTCCCATAGTCGGTGAGCTGCCCGGTCGTCTCTTGCAGCTGGGGTCACCTCCTCCACATGGCAGTTGGCAAAGTATCTCCCACTGAGGGGCTCAATGCCCTCCTGCAGAGCGCAGTACAGGGGGGTCTGGGCACCCCCTCGTGGTGCCCGCAGCACCAGCCAAGCCACTGGGCGCAAAAGTGGGCGGAGCCATCCAGGAACGTGGCGCAGGAACAGCTCCGAGTTCACTGGCCCTGTGGACAGGAAGAAAGGAAGGAAGGAGCAGGGAGGACAGTGGGTGAGGGCCCAGGGTAAAAGTAGCAAGAACAGGGCTACAATGGAGTGGGGAACAGAGTCCAGTTCCAGGGAAACCAAGGTAGTATTTACCAGGTAGTATTTAGGGCCCCGACAAGGTGATCTCACTCGTTTCTAACAGCAAGCTCCTCTTCTCCATCCCAACTCCTTATATATCCTCATCTTCCAGATTTTGCTCGTGCTGTGTCCCCAGCCTGGGACCATTCTGTCTCTCTCCACCTTTTCTACTAGCTCATCTTTTTTCCTATTCCTTTGTTTAATCAGCAAACACTTATTAACACCTGTAGTAGATGGACGTTAGAGGCATGGAGTGTAATAATGGTTATCTATAATTATTATTGTCACTATTATAGTTACTAACGAGCCTTAGGCATGATTATCTAATATGCAGTATGGTAATACGGGTGGGGCAAATCTTGTTATCCTGGAACCTGTTCCCTAAAGGCAGGGATGGGTCTTAGTCATCAGTAAAATCACTCAGACTGTAAGACAAAATGCTTCCAGTGGACCCGCAGACCCCGGATGACCCAGCCCATCTCTATTCCTCATCTCTTGCCACTCTCTCCGCTCTCACTCTGTTCCAACCATACCAGGCTCCCTGTTCTTTCTCAAGCACACCAGGCACTTCTGCCTCAGGGCCCTTGCACTTGCTATTTACTCTGTTCTTTAACTCTTCTCCTCAGAAAACCTCATGCCTCATTCTCTCATCTCCTTCAGGCCTCTACTCAAATGTTACCTTTTCAGATACATCTTCCTTGACTGCCATAGATAAAAATAGCACTCCCTGACATTTCTTTTTCTTGTGCCAACCCTGTCATTTCTTAGTCCCCTTACCCTGTTTTATCTTGCCCCGTAGCACTTTATCACCACCTGTCACCGTATATATTTATTTATTAGCTGTCTCCCCCTTCTCTAAAGTAGAATGTAAACTCTACAAGGATAAGGTCTTTGTTTTGTTCGCTGCTACCTCCCCTGCATTGAGATTAATGCCTGGAACATAGTAGGTACTCAGTAAATGCTCCCTGAATGAATAATTATTAGCTAACATCATCATTATCATCATGTTATAGTCAGTTCAGTCATGTGGATGGCTCCTTGGGGTGAGAACCTAGGCCTTATTCATTGCCATACCCTACCTAGCAGTCAGCATCCAAGTTTGTGGTGTGAGAGGAAAATCCCAGACAAGGAGAGCCTAGCTTCAAGATCAGCAAGGAACAGTTCTCTCCTGGGACCAGACCTCCTTCCTACCCTGAGATTCTGTGGCTCAGTGAGAGGTTGGGGCAGCATGGGATGGGGGCGAGGATGGGAGAGGGGGAATCAAAACAAAGCAGAGCAGCCAGAGAGCCAAGTCTCACCTGGGTGGGCTGCATAGCAGGTGATGCCAGTGCCCTCAAGCTGAGTGGCGAGCTCCCTGGCAAACAATACGTTGGCCAGCTTACTGTCGGCATATGCCCGCAGCTCCTGCCGCCAGCCCACCACTGGGCAGTCCAGGCGTGTGAAGTCGAGGCGGCCTCGACGGTGGGCGGCTGAGGATACCACCACCACGCGGCTGGGGGCGCATGTCTTCAGCCGGGGCAGCAGCAGGTGTGTCAGCAGGAAGGGGCCGATGTGGTTCACTCGCAACAGCAGGTTAAAGGGCTCCCGGGTTCGGCCACAGGAACTGATCCCTGGGGCAGGGGCTAGGTGTGAGCAACTGCTCCAGAGGGATTCCTGGAGGCCTCGGTGTCCCCCATGTGAGATGGTGGTAGGGGGCATCCTTCCCACACGTCCCCTGGCAAAGCCTGGCTGGAGGGGTCGGCTGCCCCCTGGCCACCCGCCGCCCCCCTGCAGGGCCTGCTGCCCCTCACCGGCATTGTGGATGAGGATGTCCAGCCGTGGCTCAGAGCTCAGGAAGGCAGTGGCAAAGGCCCTCACGGAGGCCAGACTGGCCAAGTCCAAGGCCATGAAGATGACCTCATTGTTCCCACTCTCCTGTGGAGTGGCAAGGGCTGGGCTGTCACACGCACCCTTCTCTTCTTCCCCCTCCCCAGGCACCAAATTCTGAGAGTTCAACTCCTACTACTACTAAGATCTGCCCCTAGGCGTTAGAATGTAGTGGGTAAGTGTGTGAACACTGGATGCAAATCTTGACTTTGCCTATTACTAGAGTGAGACCTTGGGCAAGATGCTTAATCTTTCTGAGCCTTCGTTCTCTGTAAAGTGGGAATAATAATAATAGTACCTGTCTCAGAGTTATTGTGAGGATTAAATGAGTTAATATATGTAAAATCTTTAGAACAGTGCCTGGCACGCACTCGTGCATAGGCACTTGCTATTATTAATATTATCATACCCTCTGCCCATTATTGTTTACCCTAAACTCTACAACAGACTTCTCACTGGTGTCCTCCAACCCACTCTTATCCCCTCCAAACCAGACGCCACACGGCCACCAAGGGGTTCATTCCAAAAGGCTATTCTGACAGTCCAGACCCTGTGGAAGACCCTTCACTGGATCTCCACTGCCCATTCTATAAAATCTGATCTCAGTAGGGTCTGTAAGGGCCCTCAGAACCTGGCCCTGGCTCAGAGTGTTCAGCCCCTTCATTTTGCCTCTTTTCCTCATACTCTGTGTTCCAGCCTCATTCAACCTTTTAATCGGTTTCTTAAATCAGACCAATTAATTTGCCTCAGGGCCTTTGCGTATGCTGTTCCCTCTGCTGTTCCCTTTCCGACTCTTTCATTAATGTAACTTCTACCGGTCCTTAAATGTCTTAGAATAGCAATTAATTCCTTCAGGTCTGGTGCCCTTTTGCTGTGTGACCAGAAGACCTGTGCATCCCCTCTTCTGCACTTGGCGAACCGAGCCGCACTCTCCTTTCAGGGGCTGCGTTTCCTCCAAACCCGCCCCGAGCTGCTCTGCTCACTCCTGTGTCCCAGGTGTGACTGTCCTCTGTTCACGGTCCCGCCTGGCCCCGCCCGCCCTCACCTGACGGAGGTCGAAGGCGGCCGCCTCCCCGCGCTCCCGGCTCCGGCAGGCTAGAACCACGCGCGCTCCCCGGCGCGCCAGCTCCAGCGCCGTCATCTTTCCGATGCCGCTGTTGGCGCCTGCGGAGGGCGGGCGGGAACCGAACTGAGCCCGCGGGCCACCGCCCCCTCCGTCCCGGCTTCCCCGCCCCCTGCCCGCCAGCCGGCACTCACCCGTGACCACGGCCGTGCGGCCCCGCAGGCTGGCGATGCCGCGGCACGGCGGCCCCTTCACCAGGTTGTAATAGACTAGCACGTAGGCGCCCAGCAGCAACCCCACGCTCAGCAGCAGCGCCTCCATGCCGGCCGCGCCTCCGGGCTCCCGCTCAGGCCTCGAGCCGCCCTGGATCGCCGCCTGGAGGCTGCGGGATCGCCCCGCACGGGCCTGGAAGGGCGACAGGCGCTCTTCGGCCTCGCGAAGGCGGAGGCGGAGGCTGAGGTGGACGGGGGCGGGAGGCAGGGCAGGGGGTGTGTGTGCGTGCGTGTGCGCGTGGGCCCTGGGAGCGCCCCCTAGGCGTGCGTCTGCGTCCTCTCGGTGTCTGCTGGTGCGAAAACCTAGGTGCATGTGTGCGCTTGGGCCCTGGGAGCGCCCTCTACGTATGTACATGAATCCTTAGGGAGGGCGTGAATGACTTTGGTGTGTAATGTGCCCATGGATCCTGGGATCGCCCTTTAGGTTGTGTGCGTGCCTCTGGATCCTGTGTGTGTGTGCCCATGTGAGCACCTTGTAGGTGTGTGAATTTGTGGGCCTCGAGATCCTCCAGGTGTGTGCATGCATCTGTAGTCTGTCAGTGGGTGGGTGCTTGAGTGACCGTCTTCGTATGTACCTGTGCTTTGTTCTGGGCTCTGGAGCAGGAGGGGCTAAGCAGATGTGAGAGCCCTCTGGGTGTCAGTAAATAGCAATCCTTCCCATCTGGAGAGGAGTGGGTACATGAATGCTGCTGTGTCCTGGATGCTCTGCTCTCAGTAAACAAAAGTCCGTCAATTCCCAATCCTCATATTCAGCCCTCAGCTTCTGGGATTCTTCCCAAAGAGGCCAGAGAGGTGGCACAGTGTGTTCAGGGTGGCACCATCAGTTAAGGGCTGTCAGGGGTCACTCATTCATTAGCCGTCTATTTCCCTGCCTCCCCCACCCCTCCATTTCTGAAGGGAAGCGGGAAGAGAGTGTAAAATCTGTTATCTGACCTTCAGGAGGCAATTTGTCTCTGAAATTCTCACAGGTGGTAGAAATAGGTAAAGAAGCTCCATCACTGAATGGAAGTGATTATGATGGCAAAGTGGGTGGGGACAGCTAGGGAGGCATGGGTAAGGGTATTCCTGGCCAGGTGACTTGCCAGGAGAAAGGAGAAAAAAATCTAGTACAATTTAGCACCCATTGTTTGGCACTTATGGCATGCCTGGCAGTGCAGTTAGCCTTGGAAATACCGAGCAGAAAAATGTTTTTGTCCTTAAGGAGTTCAAGAGGCCCATTAGGGTAGGGGTAGGAGAGTGGCGGAGACAAAGCTAGACAAGTAGGTGGAAGCCAGGGCCAGACCTCACATTCCATGGGGAAGTTTCCTATTTAGCTGCACTGTGGACTCAGTGTTCAAGTGTTGATACTGTGGGATGAGGCTAGGGATGGAACATTAATGAAATTAATGGATGCGCTCTCCACCCCCGCCAAGGCAAAATCCTGATATGTGAACAGGTACCACCCACTCTAACAGTGCTGGCATACACACAGATGTGTTCTTTAAGGAGTAGGAGATGGTCTTCAGGAAAAACTTCTCAGATAAAGTTTCTTAGGTAAGTGTACGAGGAGGAAGGAATAGTTTGGTTTAAAAAGAGGGTGCTTGGGGGCCTTAGAATTAAGGTAATGGGTAGAATCATCTGATGAGGAACTGTAGTTGTAAAGTTGTGATCACAAGTCACGTTACTTGTGGCACGGCTGAGTCTAGAGATTGGATTTCTCCTTTTTCATGTTCTTCAGACATTTGAATCAACAAATTCCTCACTAGATTCTAAGCTCCAAGAGGCAGGGGCCACATCTGCCCTGGTGATTGCTCACAGCAAGTGACCTAGACCAAGACCAAGGCCTGGCAAAGGCCGGAACTGCAGGAGCTCGTGTGATACTTGAATATATTAATGAATTCCTCCATGCCCAGCTAAGGGCTCCAGGCGGAAAAAACAAAACCAGGTGTTATGACTTCCCCCAGAATAGGTGGATCAAATATGATAGCAAACAACTGGAACCAAAGGCAGCCCCAACTCGTTGGGTTAAAGCTTTAGACCAGAATGCAGAGGTCTCATGCCATCTTCTATTTTAATGTCTTGCTTTTGGAGCCAGGAGGAGCAGCGATCTGCACACTCTTGGATTCTTGCAGAATCTGATCGTGTCAAATGATCAAGCCCTCTGAACTCCCTCAAGTTACCCACAAAGCCACAGAACAGCCCCCCTTCACAGCTGCACCCGTCCCCTCCCATTTCTCCCTCCCACCTTAGGTGCACTTTTCTCCAGCGCCTCCCCTCTCCTGACTTTCCTTGGGGACTAAGCACCTGGGAGTGAGGCTTGTTCAATGAGGCTGTGGGACCAGGGCCTCAGAGAGGGTCCCCTCTAAGGGTGATGACAGGTAGGACAGACAGGCAGAAAACATAATTTGAAGTATTTTTGTTTTTTTATATACAGAATACAGGAAAGTTTCTGTAAAGTCTAAAACATTACAATTACTATGTACATCGGTACTAGTTGTCGGGGTGGAAGGAAGAGGAGAGAAGTGGCAGGAGAACAAAAAAAGGAGACAGAACAGGTTTACGACAAAAACGCTTTTGCTACAATAGACAATTTGAAGAAAACGCTCTACCACATGTAGTACTGTACAGTTTTAAAAAACATTGAAAAAATGTCATCACTAGATGTATTTACACAAAATCCAAATACACTTTTCCTTATTTGAAATAAAATAGATGGACAGCCAGAAAAAGAATTCATTTCTCATTTGTCCATAATACACAGTAGCTACCTGTAGTGCAACCGCTGCAGAAAGGGAGAATAACCTGGAGGGTGGGAACCATGGAAGGAGGGTGGGTAGCGATCTTTATATTAAATAAAACAATGATATTGTATAGATTTTGCTGTATGAAAACTGTATTTTTTTCTTTTAATATAAAACTATTGTCACTGCCACAAAATAGAACAAGTTTCTGATTATTTTACAACGGCGGGCGAGGGGGAGGGAGCAGGAGGTGGGTGGGGAACGGTTTTGTGTCGGAGGAGGTGTCCAGACCACTGGCCTTCCCCTCCCTGCCCACGCTGTTCCTCAGCTCGGTCTGCCGCTTTCCCATGAAATGTTGAGTACAAATATATGTGCAAATGCCCCCTAGAACTTGAGAAAAGAAAAAGGATTTTTAAAAAAGTCAAAAGGTTTTCTTCATTTCATGCAAAGATTGTAGTTGAAGGGTTTCTGGTGGAGTATAGAAAAAACCCCCGGGCTTGGTTTGTGTACATTTTTGCATTGCAGGAGTCTTGGGTTGGGTGGAAGGGCGGGTGACGGGTGGCCGCCAGTCCTAGGGAACAGAGTTGGAGCGCAGCACAGGGCCCTGGTGGGGCTTGAGAGAGAGCTTCTCGGCCAAGACCCCATCCTGTAGCAGGCCGGCATCGCCTTTGGGCTGTTTGGTCGCAAACTCAGTGATGCTGAAGACAAACTGCAGGCACCCCAGCTTGATGTAGCTGCCGTGGTGCAGTAAGGCCGTGCCCTCCCAGCCGGCCCCACTGCCCCCAATCAAGCTCGAGCTGCTGGCTTTGCAGTTGCAGGGTCTCCGCTGCGGCCCCTGGGCCTGGGAGCTCATCATGGCTGCCTCCTCACTTGGCTCTTCATCCTGTTTCTGGTGCCGGCGGCGCCCTGGGAAAAAGGGGGAAGGTCACAGGAGAGGAACGGTGAGCAGTCAACCCACCGGGGCCGTCTGCCAGGGTTGGGCCCCTGTACCTCCCCGCTCTAAATGCTGTGTGACTCGGGGTGAGGGGCACTCAGAAAGGACTGGTGGAGTCTGAAGTCCCCAGGTAGGTATGTACACACGTGGGGCTGCACAGCACATGCTTCTCTGTGGCCTTTCCTGGGCCCACGAGCACGGAGAACCTGGCCAACGGGACCAGGAAGGCAAGAGACACCAGGTCATGGCAGCAAGCCAGAGCCACCCTGACTGAGGCATTAGAGAATGTGTCCAAACATGGCAGGTTCTGTGGCCACAGGCCTCTGCTCCAACTTACTGATGACACTCTGCACTTTGGCAACAATACTGCTTGGGGGCGTTGGCGGGGTCTTCTCAGAGAAGTCACATGAATACAGCACGTTGTCCACCGTTGTCCCGTGCTCACTGTAGTTTAACAGCTCATAATGTTTGGTATTCTGAGGAGGAGGGGGGAAGATAAGATGTGTGGTCTGCTGCGTGGGGCCTGGGGCTAAGGGGAGAGAATACACATGGAGAAGGCTGTGCTGCTCTACCTGGGGAGCTCCCTCTTTCTTCCCCAGTCATGCCCCCCTTCCCTGTCCCTTTCGAATGGGGCGCAAGACTCACCTCTTCAAGAAAGTTTCCTTCCTAGCCCGCCCCCCGCCCGCGCAACAGTCTGCCTCCTTAGCACGGGCTCCTGGTGAAATGATATTCACCGGCTCGTGATGGTGATGACGAAGCTCACAGGGACACGCCCAGAGGGCTTGGTTCCTTCTATGATGGCCCCCTCCCCTGCTTTAGGGTGCTCCGCCCCGCGCTGGGCCTGTTGACCAACCTCAGGAGAAATGGGAGCCCTGCTCCTGGGGAGCGGGTAGCCGGGTAGGATGCCCCTTCACACCAAGACTCTTCTCCAGGAATGACGGGGAGGGACGAAAAGGAGAGGAACCCCAATCCCCTTCCCCTCACCCCAGGGCACTGAACAAACCCCAGCGCCTGGGACAGGGCTCAGGTTGGAAGACCTCTCTCCCACCGCGTCCCCACCCTCACCTCATCGTAGAAGATGCAGGCGTGTTTCCCAGACACGTAGTTACAGTGACCATAGTTTGTAAGGCACACGTCCATGTCAGCTCCTGTGAGGTGGCAGGACGCGAGGAAAAGGAAGGCAGAGGACAGACTGTCAGGGGTGTGTGTGGGGGAGGTGAGGGGCCAGGGAACTTCCGGGCGGGAGCTCAAGGGGTAGGTAGCTCAGGGCCCTCTCCTTGTATTTTTGAACAAAAACTGATGTCTTTTCTAATCCCCTGTTAAAGAACAGCTGTCCCCACCAGCTCATCTGCTTTAGAACATGTGCTGTTGCCCAGAGGAGAGCAGTGAGCTACTGAAGAGGATGGGGTATTTCTAGGAGAGCACAAGATGGGGTACAGGGCCCATAAACCGTATCATCTGAAAGAAAGGGAAAGTTCTAGGCTAAGGGCTCATCTGTCCCTCTGCACAAGATGTAGGGCTAACTAAGTAAGTGTTAGATACGTGTGAGCCCCATCACTTTTTCAAAGATCTCCAGGGACAAAGCATCTGCCCTCTCCTCAGGTATTTCCTGCAGTGTTTAAAATGCCTCACTGGGTGGCAGTCAGAGCTGACGTTCAGCCCTCCTGATGCCACACTGGGCACAAGGCGAAAGGGCCTGAAGCAGGGAAGACAAGCAGTTGATGGTCTCCTTTCTTAGTCCCTCTTGTTCAGACGTCTGCTGGGTTAAACCCGTCAGCCCTGGAGAGGGCTTCCCTCCCTTTCTAGCCTCTGTGGGTAAGAGTATCAATCTTTAGGGCCGAACAGATTCAGCACCTCTCCCAGCTGGCTTACCTGTCCCGATGTAGAGGGTTCGATAGCACATGTTCACAGCTCCTCCCAACCCTAAGAGAGGGTAGAACACAGCTCGGGCCTGTACTTCCCTTCTCGGCACTACAAGGCAAACACAGGGACGTGACCATTCAGAAACAGAACCTGGGGCCCAGACATAAATCAACAGAACCTGGACCTTTGGTGATGGCCTGAAGAAAATAATCCCACTGGATGAGTCATCTTTCCAAACTCACATCTGACACTAGGCTGCTTCAGGGTGAGGCTTCCTCTCCCCACTTACAGCATTTCCCACGTGGGTAATAAGAAGGACCATCTTTGAAGATGACCATATAGCTCAAGGATGATAGTACTTGAAGCACCTGGGCTGCCTGTTGGTTTATCAGGGATATACCAACTGATACTATAGGGAGGCTGTGCAAAAACACCCAGAAGGCAGAGACCAATGCTTCTATAATTTTGAACATGAATCACCTAGGGTTCTTGTTAAAATGCAGGTTCTGATTCCATAGGTCTGAGGTGGGGCCTGAGCTCTGCATTTCTAACAAGCTCTTAGGTGATGCTGATGCTACTGGTTTGGGGACCACCTTCTAAGCAGCACGGCTTTTAATGGCTAATGCTCAAAGGGCTATCCTAAGCAGAGTTAACCTTCTGGGAAACTCTCCTAACTCAAATATTTGAGAGCAATTGAGCAGAAAGCACACCACAAATACCCAAAGGCGCTCATAGCTGCTTTCTGTGCCTCAAAGAGGATGCATATGAAAGCGTTACAGCAGACTTTCCCGAGTCTGGTCTGAAAGCTGTGGTTGCCATCTTGTTTCTGCTTTCTGAGAAAAGAAACCACGGTGTTTTATTAAGCCCAGTAAAGGCATACATGGAGGACTGAGATACTGAAAGCTGAGATTCTCCATGGAGAGGAGACGGCTGTTCACACACACAGAGGGTAGATCTAACGGTGTGGTGTGGTGGCAGATATGGGCATGCCCACCTTCTGTGTGGTGCCCTCCAGAAGCCAGCGGATGTGCCCCAACACTGCCCGGTGAAGCTTGGACCCGGGAGGGGAAAAGCTGATGTATTCTCTGCAAGGCCAGAAACTTGACCAGCTTCTCGTCCAGCATATTTATCTCGATTTCTATTAACCAAAGAGAAAGATTAAAAAGCTGCTGAGGAGGAAATGGAATGCGGAAGTAGGTGAGCATCACAGAGCAACTATTTCAGCACTCCTAAAATCCAGCCAAGTGATTTTCTTAAACAACACAGAGTACAAAGTGGTACAAGGATCTGGAGCTGAGCACCTCACTAGCCATTTGCAGCGAGAGACAGACGCCAACGCAGCCTGAGCAGATGCCTCCTGCAGTGGGGTAGCTTAATGTTAGGTACAGCAGTCCTAGAAAGTGGAGCGAGACAAACCACTTGCCTGCCTGTGGGCGAGGGCCCAGATGTCTGACACTGAGGCTTGGATTTTCCACCCACCCTGTTCACAGAGATCAAGACCTGCCCCAGTTCTCCCTGACTCTGGGGATTTTTCACAGATGAGATCCCTCCTTTGGGAGCAAGGCTCCACCTGGTTTTATTCTTCAAGTCCAGATGATCTGCCTAAAGTGATTTTCTTCTCTTCTCACTGGTTCAGCTCAGCTTTGCTCTCCCTTCGAAACAGGAGAAGGGCCTTTCCTTCCTACCCCACTCCCCGACCCACCGCCCAGCCCTCTGAGATCAGGCATCCCTTCTGTCCCCTTTTCAATGAGCTGAATGCTGCAGGGGGCAGCACCTTCACCACAGTCGCTAGTGGCAGAGCAGCAGTTCACTCACTCACCTCCATTGACATCCATAAATGCTCGAAGTGAGTTGGTGAGGTCCACCATGGCAGTAGAGTTGGCTGGGAAAGAGGGTACGGTTAAAGCGCTTCCTATGGATAACGTGCCGGGGCTGACCTTGCCATCTGGGGACGGAGCAGGAAGACTGTTACTTACGTCGCCTGAGGGAAACCCACCGGTCCAATCCCCCACTGCTGAGACAGGTCTGGATTTCGGACCCAAGGTGATGTTCCCTTCTTGATTCTCACCCCATAGGCTCTGGAACTCCTAGAGCTAAAAACGTGTGGTGAGGAAGGGCAGATGGAACGACAATGCACCCGGGCACGCAGGAGTCTCCAGAGCACCGAGAGCAAGTGAAATCTACTGCTCTGGGGAACGTGGTGGGATAGCTTCATTCGCTGGGCACGACTACCTCCCTGCTGCCTCTGCTCATTGAAGTAAGCGGTGCCTGCCTCTGCGATTCCTGCGCACTCAGGTTGGACTCACAGGGTGCAAAATCTATCCAGGTTGGTATTAAGAGATAAACAGAACAGGAAAAGCGCCTGGGAGTAGGGGCCGTCCTGGGACCAGGGGCCCCCATGCAGAGAAGTCACAGTCACCTGGTTACCGAGACTCCCAGCTGACTAGGAGGCCAGCTTCAGTTCAGACGGGAGAGACCACAGGGGGTTCCAGCAGCATCTGAAACCTGGTTCAGATGCTGGGGTCAGCAACCTTGAGGTCCTGAATGCTGACTGGAGACAGCTGAAAGAGCAGGTCTACACCAGGCCAAGTATGGATTAAGGGACTGCCTTTTGGAATGTGGCCCGAGGGCAAGCTTTTGGGCCAGACCAACCTCTGCGGGCACCTGCACTCCCTGATATGGAGATTCCTTCAAATGAGCTCTCTCTGAGAATCTGGATCAGGTGTGGATCATGAAACACTGAAGCCATCACCCAGAACCTCAGGCTGACCACAGTGGCTCCAGAGAGCATGCTGCTTTCCTCTGAGGTGAAGGAACAAAACAGGAAGAAGACTAAGCCTGGAAGGTGTGGGAAGGTGGAGTAGGAAGACCCAGGCCACAGTTTGAATCCTGCACTGACTTGGTAGGTTACCTTAAGGAAATCACTTTCAGAGCCTAAGCAGTCCCGCCTACAAAATAGGGACAAGTTAACATGTACTTTCTCTTCTATCATAGAAACAGGGGAGGACAAATAGTACGGACATCGAAGTCCTCTGACATATTTACGGGGATACACGTGTTTTTTGAATCTTAAGTCTCATTTGCCGGGAAGAGCATGAAAGGCTGAGCAGCACTCACCTGACGATGGCGCTGGTGAGCAGAATCGTTGGTTGGCTCCTGTGGCCAAGATACCATCTCCTGCTGCTTGGGGGGGAGTGAGCACCCGGGTGGCATTTGGGGGTGAGCCCAGTGGCCTTGAATCTGTCAACGGAGGTCCTATCTGTGATTGGACAGTCTTTCTTTGCAAAGTGCTGGTGTTCTCGATGCTGGCACAAGAGCTGGGAACGGAAGGGGGTAGGCTTGGGACAGGAACCAAACTCCTCTGGGGGCAAGAGCTGGGGCCAGTGGCATTCTCTGTCTTCACAATGATGCCGACGGTGTGGTTCTGAAGCCCCCCAGCCGCTGGTGGCGTGAGGGGCCGAGGCCAGCCTTGCCGGTGTGAGAGGCCTGGTAGGGGGGTGTTGGCGCCTGGAAGTCGCCGGGGGTCCGTGGAATCAGTGGGGCTGCTGTAGAGGTGTGGGCCATTGGCTTTCACCTCTGTGTTCACTGGCCCGTTGGCAGTCCCACAGGGGGCTTTCTTGGATTTTTCCGCACAAGAACTGCAGCTGATGTCCTCTAGGGTTGGGGGCTGGTGGGGTGGAGAGCAGCTCAGGGAATTCTGGGTGCTAAGCCCTGAGGGGCAGGACAAGGGGTAGTGGGAAGGTGTAGGTGCCTTGTCAGCTGTTTGCAGGGAGTTGGTGATTGAGCTGTCAGTCACAATAACAGGCTTAATATCAGCCTTCTCTGTCTGCTCAGAGTCCCAATGCGAAGGCATCTGCTTAGCAGATAAATGTTTCAATATGCTGCACTGGAGCGCAACAACACTACAGAGCCACTGCAACGGAAGGAGAGGAGAGGAGAGGAGGGTGAGAGGCCTGGGAGGCGCTGGTCCTTCCTGCCACAGCGGCCAGGGCTACAGCAGAGCTGACAAGCACTGTTTCCGAGGTCCCATCGCGAATGCCCAGAGAGGGTGTGCTTGACTCCTGAGAGGGTTCCATTTCCATTCCCAAGCAAGGCTTGCTGGTATACTCGGCAGGCAACACCCTGGTCAGCAGAGCTTGGGATTCCCGTTCTGACTCTGCCCCTAAGGCTCACCTTGTCACCAATATTGAGAAAGCACCCAAGCACCTGCTGTGTGTCCAGCACTGTCACCTAACTTCTCTATAGGTCTGCTGATCTGTTTCTACAAGACAGATTTGCCCGTCTCACAGCACACTGGGGGACTGACGGAGAGAAGCAGACCAGGTGACTGTGTAGTTCTCTTACTTGCCTCAGGATCTGAGCCAGAGGTTCTCTCTGGAACATTCCACTCAGAATGAGAATGACTTCCAATTAACAGCTGCGGCGAGGTGGAAGGAAGATTGGACTTGGAATCCCGGCCCTGCCTTCACTCACCTCTTGCTGCTCTGCCTGGGTGGCTAAGTGCTCAGAGTTCAAAAGGTGCGTCTGTGATTCCTCAGGGATCCCATTGCAGATCAGCTCCCCGTCCCGAATGGCCGCGGGTGCAATGAGAGGGGGTGGAAACTGGTACTGAGATTTGATAGCATCGGGAACCTGTTCAGGATAGATAGATAGAAGGAGGAAGGAGAGGGTGATAGTGCCAACAGGCCCAGTGGATTCTGCCCTGGCCACGCTCTTCTGTTTGTGGTGCCGATGCCCAAGGGGAAATCATCCACTAGGGTGTCCACCAAGGACGAGGAGGCCCAGTGGGCTGCTACTGTTCTATACCTCCATCTCTTTGACTCTGACACACACACACACACACACACACACACACAGACACACATAGACACACACTAGCCTGAGAAGGCACAGAACTGGAAAAAGCAGCCATGTCTCCCACTTTTCTTCACCAAGGTCCAAGGGCTGCAGAAACTAGGCCTTCTGGCATGCTGCCTTCTGCTTTGGCCTAAAAAGTATAGGATGGCCACTGGACAGGACTTCAAATTGGTACTCTAGGCTCTTATTGATCAGTATCAAATTTGAGAGATGAGTGAGCAGTATCTGAGAGATAAAAAGTTAAATAAGGTCACATTCACAGCGGAAATGCTGTGTGAGGCCTATCTCGTGATAAGCATTCAATCAATGTCAGTTTTCTTCATCCATTCATTCATGACTCACAAAACAGTTGAAGACCTATTTGTTGCAGAAAGACAGAAGACACACTCTGAAACACACCACGTATGAATGAAAGAGCCATACAAGCAAAGAGTCATTCATACATTCAATCAACATTTATTGAGCGCCTCCTGAGTCTGGGCACTATGCCAAGTCCTAGAGATCCAGAGATGAACAAAACTTAAGCCTTGCCCCCAAGGAGCTCACAGTCTAGTGGGGAGATAAGCACAGAGACATTACAATACAATGTAAATGGGTCCTAGAAGACAGGCATGTCTAAGGAGCTATAAAAAACACAGAGAGTGCTTATTTCTGTCTGGGGGGGGGCAGGAGCTTGGGATTAGGGAAGATTTCATAGGAAGGCAGTATTTGAGCTGAGACTTGGAAGTTGAGGACAAACTTCCAGGCAGACAAAGGGGAACTAAAAGTAGGGGAGGTGGACTTGGAAAACATGTGAGAACCAACAGATTTGGTGACCAAGTCCGTATAGAGGATAAGGGAAGAAGAGCTGAACTTTGGTTTGAGGGACTGTGTAGAGATCACTGTCATTGACTGAAATAGGAGATACAAGAGGAAGAGCAGATTTGGAGGCAGAAGACTTTTGGTCTTGGGCAGGCTGAGACTGAGGTGTCTGTGGGATGGGCAGGCAGATATGAATCTAGATATGATGAGAAAGGCAAGGAACATGAAATTGAGAGTCACCACCACTAAAAGTGGTGGTTGGTGCTATGGGCTTGTCTGAGGTCATCCAGGAATCAGAAGTGGAGGAGTGGGGCAGTAGGCTAGCCTAAGGTTGGCCCTCGGGAAGAGTGAAGGGGTAGGGGGAAGAGGAACCCATAACAAAGATAAGATATGAAGGTCTCAGTTGATTTTGCCTGCACTGCTATACATCAAGGATGAAGGCCAATGTTCCAGAACAGAGCTGGAGCAGTTCCCTGCCACTGTCCTCTGGTACTACAGTCCTCATCTCACTCTCAAACTGTCTAAGAACAAAATGCTTTTCAGGTAACTCATACCCTTGGATTTTCCTTGAGAATAAGGGAACATTTAAAAAGGGGGAGGGAGCATCATAAAACAACAGGATTTTATCAGGGCCTCCTGGCCTGTTCACTTCAGCAGCCAGGCTTTCTTCCGAATCCACACGGTGAATCACACAGCTGAGATTCCTCTTAGCTCTAGATGTTTAACTAAGGTATGAGGCACGTCACCTCCAATATACCCTACCCTCAACTGCAAACACCTTAATTTAACTTTGGAAAACTGGTGTTTCTACTGACGCATAAATATTTACACAGTTAAGAGTCTGTTATACAATTTTCAACAGTTAACATCTTGCTAGCGCTGACACCCAATGGAAGTGTGATGAGTGATTTTAAAGTGTGGCTGCCACCAAGTGGCCATATTTGAGAATTGCTGTTTTCCATTGGTGCATGGGACTGTCTGCAGGATTATTTCAAAAGAGGAAAATCAAGTTTACTTTCAGGTATATAGTGTTACGCTCTCTAGGTTAAATGAATGAGACCGAACGGTTTATGAGAGCCTCAATGCTACCAAACGCTTTTCAATGAAGGAAATACTCCCGTCCATCTCTGTGGACACTTTAGCAGCTGTCAAATGCATACAAATGTCAAGTTGTACCAGTGTCACAATTTTTTGAGTATTGGTTGATAGATTAACAGCAGCCCAGAAAAATGGATAGTTCCTCACCTTCCATAAGGCCTTCTGCTTAATCACCTCCACCTTCCCCTCACCCGACAGCTGTGGGAAAGGGGCCATCTAACAGAAACAGATGTAATGAGTGCCAGGCAAGGGGCAGTAAAAGCAGAGCACACCTAAGTTTGGTGGGAGGGGCCAAAAGGGCACTTATCCTTAGGAGAACTAGAAACCTGGCCGAGTCTGAAGGCCCACTTGCGGGTTTCCTGACCACCAACCCCAAGTATTAAAATGATGGTCACATTCATTACTTGCTAAGACACCACAGACAGATCTCAGGGGCTTCAGTCTCCCCATCTGTAAAACTGGGACCATGATCCTCCGTCTACCCCAGGAAGGCAATCGGAGACCACATCCTGCCTGCACCAGGCTGTGACTCACCTTCAAGCTTCTTCTTTTGACCGACTGGAGCACGCGGCGGTTGGGAGGGTGCTTCTTGTGGATTCGGTTCAGGAAGTCCACTTTGACCACGTGCTGCGAAATGGTGTCCTGGAAACGGTCAAACACCTGGCACCGATTGCTCAGCGTCATGTTCTTCTGGTTCAGCTGGGGACAGAGCAGACACACTCCTGCAGTGATGTTCAGAACGCATCCCCCTCCCAATTAACTCTATGCTCTACTTTTAAAAAAGAGGAAGCCCTGGGCCAAATGGGCTCCTTCTGTCAGGTGCTGGTATGTCAACACTCCCGTCAGAGGGCCAGGGAATGTGGATGAGACATTCTCCCTTAACCCTGCCCAGTCCAGCCTAGTTCCTACTCCCTGGGGAGGCTTGAGGGGTACAAGAATAGGGAATTAGCCAAGAAGTGCCCTTCCAAATTCAGCCTCTGACAGTCGACTATCCAGCGTATAGGGTTCAGAGGAGATGCAGGCCTTGGCCCTAGAGCGCTCCAGACTCCCTTCCTAGCAAGGGATTTTCTCCCACCAGAAGCAAGACTGTTTCCTGTATGGGAGCTTGGCTGACAGGTGAGATCAGCACCAAAATACTGTGTCTCCTGCCCTATTCCTCCACCACGGTACTAGGGAACATTAGTGAACCCATCTGGATACCAGAGCCTTGCTCTACAGCAGGCAGAAAACCTTGGACTGCTCTCAGAGGCCATAAGGAGGGAAGAAAAGTTTGTGCAGCTGCATAGAGAAGGCATAAAGAAACGATGCCTCTTTTCCTCTTCTACATCTGGTCCCCTACACATTAATTAAAAGAAAAGGGGACTTCCTTGGTGGTCCAGTGGTTAAGAACCCGCCTTCCAATGTAGGGGACGTGCGTTCCATCCCTGGTGGGGGAACTAAGATCCCACATGCCGTGGGGCAACTAAGCCTGCGTGCTCTAGAGCCAGCCTGCCACAACTAAGACCCGATGCAGCCAAATAAATAAATGTTAAAAAAAAAAAAAAAAAAAAGATCTATGTGGCAGCTTCCTACCTAGTACATTAGGAAAAACCCCTAAGTGGCTAATAAAAAGTCACCCAATTAATAATTTCTCATCTGCTGGAAAGCTGCTCTTACAGATTCCTATTTGGGTTGACTGCTCATGGTTGGGTTTTTCTGGTTCAGCAAGAGGCAAAACAAGACCACTGAGCCTCGCAGAGAGGCTTCCTCCTATGTAAACTTTTCTGAGTGGCATTACTCAAATGAAGAGGGCCAAATAAACCTTTTCTCCCTATGTGCAAGTCTATAACTGAAGTTCCTCTTGGTGCAAAGTGGACAGCACACTGTCATGCTGAAGGCAAGCAGTCATTCCATGGTTATCATCATCTGATGGACAATGTCTTAAGCAATTACCCTTTTAATTTGGAAAGGCTGCTCTTATGAGGGAGCTGCTCCGCCTGAGGCCCTCCCCATTCAACCTTCTGAGTGACCGTGCCTATCAGGAAATGTCCTAAACCTCTTTTGGAGATAGCAAATTACAGTTCTATTCTAGCCCCGGGAAGCAGTCTGGAAAATGTAACCAAACCTCCTGGGAGATAAGATAATAGCACCCTCATACCATTCATTCATTCATTCAACAACTTACTTACTGAACACCTATTATGTGTCATGACAAGGTCTTTGTAAAGAAGGAAGAGACGGGCAAGAGCCTCATGTGGTGCGTAGGACACATAAGGTGTTCAGTAAGTGGCTGGCTGTCTGGAATACCGTTACCTGCGTCAATTCCTCAGTTCTCCAAAGTTACTGGGCAGTTAACTGCCAGTGCTACGAGAATAAATATTTTAGAATTTTCTTAGTTTGTTCCCTCTAAGAACAAGAAGCAAGAAGATATGGAAGAGCATTTATTTGCATAAGGTTGGGTCTAATGCACTCCCCCTTTTAGGGCTGTAAAACCAACTGCTTAATTCATTACAGAGGAAATTATTCACGAACAACCAAGCACTAGTGGGTTAAGTCTGTCGGTGCGACTAAAACAAGGCATTGCGGGAAAAGGCTAAATGCACAGCTGAGGCATGTCAAAGTAACCAGAACTGAGTAGGATGGTTTGCAGAAACCAGTGTCTGAGAGATTAAAGTGAACTCTGGTACAAAGCTGACTATACTATGCTTTCCACTGAATCAGTCCATGCCCCAGCTGTGCCCACAGAGGACTGAAGGACACTGCTGTGCTTACCACCACATGTTCGATGTGATTCGGACACATCCATCTGCCCAGGGGCATGGCAGTGAGCGGCGGCTCGAGGCAGTCCATGTGGAACAGGAGGGGGCAATAGTCACACTGGATAAGAGGGGCCACGCGACAACTCCTGCAAAAAAGAGATATAGGCCATTTCTATGGCAAGGTGGGAGAATTCAAACAAACTCTGCACTGTGGAACAGCTTCCCTTCCTTAATCCTAACAATGTTCTCCCACACCCTCCTCCCCAATAATCCCGTTACATTCACCATTAGGAAGATGGATGAAGTTGGGGGCTACCACCAGGCTCCTCATTATTCTCCCTCCTAAGAGGAATGTAGAGAAGTGAATTTTTTTGGAGTAGAGCTAAAGTGGTTGTCACAGCAGGAATGATCAATGCTTGATACCCACTGGGGGAAGACAGCCAACCCTGCTCTGATCTTTCTACTCCTTAAAAGAAAGCAACTACCTCAGTTTAAAAAAAAACAAAAACAAAACAAAACAAAGCACTAGCAACCTTTCCAGAGTCTTATACTACAAGAAGAAAAGACTTCTCTTCCATATGAAGCACTCAGCAAAACTGACAACCAGAGAGTTGTGCTGGAAAAATGATATTGTAATGTATTCGTGTAAGCATAGATCAAGGGAGGGCATGTAAGCTAATGCCAATCATGATTTGTAACTACGATACTCAGTGAGTCCTTAAGCTATTCTGGAGACACAGTTTGGGTGTGGCTCAGAGTTCTGCTGCTCTACTATCTGGTTCCCTATAGCTTTTGCTGTGGAACATTTCTTTTTGATAGCTATTTTCTCCTGCTATCCTGCCCTTCTAACACATCCAAGCCAACAAGTCCAGCTTCAGTAACTGAAGCAGCTGGTTCCTATCACTGAGGAGATCCTATTTGAAGGGAACCAGCATCCCAGGGAAGCTACAACTGGGGCAGCCTAGAGGCTTTTGGAAGTCATCCAGCCTGATGCATACCAGCTAGTATGGATATCTGTACTACTTTAAAATTCATCTTTAGTGCTTTAAAAATCATTTGCCTTTTTCCAGGGATGTGTGTCTCTGCTGGCCACAGTTCTTCCTGCTGGCCAGTCTAAATATCTCATGCTTCATTTTAAGTCCAACTCCTCTCGTTCTAGCCTCTATAAACACGGTTTACAGTACTTCTGCATCGTGATTCTTCGAGAATTTTTTGTTACAACATTCAAGGCTCTGGTCAATTAGTCACTCAGTCTCTTTGTACTCATACCATCAGAATATGGGTTATCTATATTTAACACATGTGGTTTGGAAGAGACAATAGAAGAGAGAAAAAAACATTTGCTAAATATGAGGAAGAGCCTCTTGCTATGGAAGAAAAATACCTGTTACACGTGAAACAGACTTTGACTGGTAAGGGAACAAGACCATTGTGATCTAACTCATGCTGTGTCTTCTTAACGTTTTTCCCTGTGGTTTCCTCCTTTCTTCTCCTCTTGCTAGAACCTAGAAGAGAAATTGGTGGTGTTGAATTTTCCCTGGATGGAGAGTTCCTAGTTCGGGATATGGAAACAACAGTAAGTCCGAGGAACAGGTCTTAGTAAAAGCATGTGTCATGGCCTGGACATGCATCTCTTTCTGAGGCCCCCTGGGCTGGTTTGAAGGGAGAAAAAGAATGAGAAAGGAGGAAAAGGGAGATATAAGTCAGAACTAAGATTACAAGTCACTTGCTCTATGGCAGAAACACATCTAAATGTTTTGCAGACATGAAGCGGTCAGAAACCTAGGTTAGATACTGGTGACTTAAGAAATAGAAATACCCAGGTCTAATGGTCAATAAAGACTATTCTGTGAAGGTGGCTGAGGAAAAGAGTATAATTTTACTGCATTTTTATAGAAAGCAGAAAAGCTTTGAGTCTGTATGCATCCTACTGACCAGCAGGTTTCTTAAGCCTGCCAATTTCACTTTCACTGGGAAGAAAATAAGATCTAGACGCTTTGTGGTATCAAGTAGAAGCCATGAGTTGATTAAAAAAAAAAAAGGGAATGGAGGACAATTTATAATATCCATCAAAACTACAAGTGCATAGTTTAAAAACAATATAAATGCATAGTTTTGACCCAGCAATTCTAGTATTAGTAATTTATCCTACTTATCCCACTGATACATTCACATGTATACAATGACGTATTTACAAAATTATTTGTTGAAACAGTATCTGTGGTAACACAAGATTAAGCACAACCAGAATTTCCATTAATAGGAAATTGGTTAAATAGATTATGGTACATCTATATAAAGAAATTCTAGGAGATACATAAGAACCAAACAGTGGTTATCTGTGAGGGGTAGGAATGCAGAAACTAGGCAAATGGCAGACAGGGATGGGTGTGAAATTTTTCATTGTAACCCTTTTTATATTTTTTGATTTTTGAACTATGTGTGTGTATTACCTTTTTTGTTTTTTAAAGTGATACTGGGAAGGGTGGAAAATAGAAAACTGAGCAAGCATTGTAAACCTGCAAAGATCTCGAACCAAGAACAGGAACCTGAGACAGTGGCTACACGGACAGTGACCTCACAGGCTGCACAGCCCTTTGGTTGGACAAGAGTCCTTTGGGGAAGCCGGGATAGGGGAGAGGATATGACAGTCTGGCTAACCTGGTAGTGCAGTGGTACAAGTCAGTTCATTGGGCAACTGAAATTGGGTGGGGTTCCGCTCCATGGCGGCAGCAATCAGCAGCTCAAAGGGGCGCCTTAGCTGGGGCTGCACGTAGTCCGGCTCTGCTGCCACTGGCTCCTCGTCCACGTCGATGATGTCCTCGTCGACATCATTCTGCTCAGAGGTGGGGGTCTCTGTGCTGGCATTGGATGTGGGCGTGCCAGGACGGCTGGCTCTCCTTTCCAGGATCCGGGCATGGGCAATGGCCTTGAGTTCAGCTTTGCTGGCTGATCTGTCCAACAAGTCAGTGTCGCTGCTGGGGGATGTAGTCCGCTTGCCAGATTTGTCCACCAGTCCATTGACGTGGCCCAGCTCCTTTTTTTGCTCTCGTTTCTGTGCAAATAAACAGGTGGGCCCATCACACAAAGTGACACAAAATAGAGATGGATGCTACAAAGTCCTGCTAGACCACTAACCAAAATTACGGAAGTCTCTAATATCAGAGACTCATCCACCTGGGTGGGGACTTGAAACAATGGTCTGTTAAAGTTGACAAAACCATAGCTGAACTAAACTAAAGCTGGCAAAACCACTGCAGCAGGGAATCACCAAAAAGTACAAAAGTTAGAAACAATTTTACAAACCACACATCATATGATACACAGTGTCTGTACACAAGGTGGGGGGGGGGGCGGTAAAGGGATAAAACGTTAATTCAGTGAGAATAAACTTAGACTAAGTGAGGACAGTGAGAAAAACGTAGAGAATCAAGGAGAGCACTGTTGTTTGCCTCGGAGTGCCCTGAATGGTTTTATGAACTTTGCTCAAAATACAGAAAAACCTGCAGAAGCAAAGGTAAAAAGTAAAACAGGCAAGCAGAGCTCCCTGTCCAGGGAGGTTGGGTGCTGACTTGCAAGGCAGCCACACCACAAGGTGGAAGGGTGGTGTGTGGAGGGCAGTAATCCAGCAATCATGGCGTCCAAGAACGGCGGCTTTCAATGTCTCAAGTTTAACTAGAACTCTGACAGTGACACTTTTTGAATGGAAAGGTGGGGACATGGAAAAAGATTAAGTGTACAGAGTAGGACTGAATGACTGATGATACATTTTCCTCCAGGGCTCCAAACAGAGTGGTCAAATGAAGGTTCAGCATTGGTCTCCAGTCAGGAGACCTGGGATCTTGTCCCAGTTCTGCCTCTGATTCCCTATGACCTTAGGTGACTCAGGCCGGAGGGCAGGAATTTCTCTATGTGTAAAGTGAGACTAGTAAGACCGTTCTTCTCCTCCTCTCAGGGATACGGTAGAGATAAAGAGCATCACATATATGAAAGGGATGGCTCTGAGTTGGGGGAAGATCTAGCCTCCACTAGGAATAAAACCCGAACATCAGAGGTTGATGAGGCCCACAGGATGTATCATTTCAATCCACTTCACTGTAACTGCAGGACGCCAGAGGGCTGTAGAGGTGATGGTGCAAAGGGCAGATTTGGCACTGGTAGGCATAGAGGTCCATCTGAGAGCAGGTCAGAGTGGCATTTCAGGAAAAGCACACTCTGTTGAAAAAGGCATACTATAATATAATCCCCAGAAAGTAGCTCTGTTTCCAGAAAATTGATGAAGAAGTAATAGGGCTTTGGAACGAAACAGAATTTGGTTCAAATCTTGGCTGTGTCCATTCCTTTGAGTACTTGGGTAAGTTCTACAATTGTGAACCTCAGTTTATTCCTTTTAAAAAGGGAGAGAGAAAAAAAAAAAAAGGAGAATATACCACCAGTACCCATAGCTGGCTGTATGGGCTAAATGAGATAACACATGTAAAAACCCAGCTATGATGAGCACTAAAACAATGTTAGTTCTTCGTCTTCACCCTCTTTTCCTGGCTTCATCTCTTCCGCCACAGCTGTTCTCAACGCTTTCAAGTCCAGCTTCTTTGAGTGGCAAGTTTCTGAAAGGCCTCCTGGCTGGCAGGTGCCTCTAACTGGCCCCACTCTAATCTAGCTGGGGACACACAGGTAGAGATCTTGGGAGGAGGACAAGCTGGAGGCACCCTGGTTTGTGGACTTCAAGAGATATTAAACTACAGCTGTGGTTAGATGGCTGACTTGGCCTTGGCTTGCTTTAATAAGAACCCTATGCACACATTGAAGAATAAAGGTCTGCCTAATTGTTTACCTTCTTCTTAAAGGCTGAAAACTGTTACACACATAAACCACAATCTCTGAATCATCTCATCCTGTTTCTGCAACCAAGGAAGTAATCATTCATTGTGACATCATGTTGAGGGGCCAGGAAGAGGTGACGTCACAACAAGGGAAAGTTGCTTGGTGTATAATTAGTGTGGGGTGGAGGGTAGGGAGTGGTTTACAATTCACAGACAAATTTGAATCCACAGCCTATAATTTGAGGATTGGGTCTCTCATAATCTGGGTGGAAGCACACCTACTTCCTTTTTTGATAAGGGAGTATTTAGCTTTTATACCCCACAGAAGTTCTCAAAAGTAGAAAATTATGTTCTCAAAGCCAGTATTGAATTATCAAAGCTGAGGGAAGGGGAGCTAAAGAAAGGTTAGGCAACCTGGGGTCCAAGTGGGTCCAAGTCCTCTCCACCCCACACACCTGGCCAAGCTTCTGGATACCAGCAACTTATTTGCCTTGGGGTGAAGGGAATCCTTTTTGTACCAAGCTGGAGGAGCGCCTTCCTCTTCAGCCTCTTTCAGCCACTGGATATGGCTGCCACATTCAGGCCACTTATCAGGAGGTCTACAAGGAGATCAGACTACTCCTGTCACTAGTGAATTAACATGGCTCAGTAAATTAACACACCTTTTCTGCCCATTTCAGCAGCCCATGTTTGGATTTTAGGCCCTACTGGATTCTAAACAGTCACCATGGGGAGTGTGAGGGTGATTCCAGGGCTGGAAGAGACAAGAAGAAGGGACAAAAATGCCTTCAGGGCCAAGCCGTCTTAGCTCTAGAATATCAGTGCTCTAGATCTGGCATCCCGAGCAAAGCCTTCAGAAAGCAGCGTTATTACCTTTCGGCGAACAGTGCACCGGTGACACATCCACTCCCCAGGAGGCAACATCTCTTCACTCAGTGGAGGGTTACTGTGGGGAAAAGACAAGGGCAAGACTAAGTAACTAACCCTTTGATGCAGCAGGGAAAAGTCTAACTAGGTCTGACACAAAGCTGCATGTCCCTCAACTCGTATTCTGGCCAGTCCTGCAGCACTGCTTGGGTTCTCTTATCCTTCAAAATGCTTACTTGGCATCATTTACAATAACCTAAGGAGAAAGCATCCCTTCTCATATCTTAGGAAGAGAAGCCAAATCCAAAGCTGTTAACACTGGGCTTACAGGGAAAGAAAGATATAATGAACTAGTCTGAAGCCTTGAAGAGTCATTCCCAAACTCTGCACCAAGCTAATAAAATCACCGAGAGAGAGGTCCTCCACCATCTTTTTAAAGCCTGCCAGTGTAAGTCCAAGATCTCCCATCTGCTGTTCAAAGCGCTCTGTAAAATGGTCTCCTTCCATCTTCCCAGGCCCCATGTAAAATGGTCTCCTTCCATCTTCCCAGGCCCCATTCGTGTTCTTTTTCTCCTAGTTAAACTGAAGACTTGCTATTTCTTCCTCTAGAACTCTCCCCCTTGAAAGCTATGCCTACCAAAACCCTATTCATCCTGTAAGGCCTGCTTCAATCAGCCTATGGTAGATTAAAGATGCCTACAAATTTTTTGCTACTCCTTCCGCCCAGAAGTAGTCCATTTCCTTCCTCTTGAATTGAGCTTATCTTGTGACTTTTTTTTTTGGCCACAGCTAGTGGCCAATGGGATCCTAGTTCCCCGACCAGGGATTGAACCTGCGCCCTCAGCAGTGAAACTGTGGAGTCCTAACCACTTGACCGCCAGGTAACTCCCTCTTGTAAGTTGTTTTGACCAACAGAATGCAGCAGAGGTGACAATGCTGTAACTTCCATGGCTGGGTTTGAAGAGACCTGCAGATTCCCTTTTTACATGCTTGCAATGTTCCATCTCAGAGCCCTGCTCTCATGCTGAGAGGTCACATGGAGGAGACTTAAGGCACTTCAGTTAACTCCAAGCCAACAGCTAGCACAAACTACTGCTATGTGACTGAGTCATCTTGGATCATGCCAGCTCAGTTGAGCCTCCAAATAACTGCAGTCCAGATAACAATGTGTAAAGAAAAACCACCCAGCTGAGCCTAGTCAACATGCAGATTTGTGAGAGATAATAACTAGTGTCAAAAATAAATAAATAAATAACTAGTGTCTATTTTAAGCCACTGAGTTTTGGGGTAGTTTGTTATTCAGCGACAGATAACTGAGCACACAGCTCCTCCATGTGCTCTTCCCAGATTACTCAGACATCCTTCTTCAGCTTTCCCTTGTGTGACAATTTTCTTACTTCTTTTATTAGAGGAACCAAGACAAGGACTGGATCTCTTCCCTCTTTGTATCTTTATAATATAGAGGTTGTACACACAGTAGTCACTCAGTAAGTCAATACTGAGTCAAAATTACAGCTGTGTAGGGCCGGCCTTACTGCTCCTCCAGATCATTGACTTCCATTAAGGTTACACCAAGAACCGTATGAAATTTTATTAAATTCTTAGGAGGGTCACATTTATAATGTCTATACAGCAGTAGTTCTCCAAGTGTGGCATCAGCATCATCTGAGAACTTACTAGAAATGCAAGTTCTGTTCGATAAGATACACGCTCCCCTATGTTCACAGCAGCACTATCTACAACAGCCAGGACACGGAAGCAACCTAAGTGTCCATCGACAGGTGAATGGATAAAGAACATGTGACACATATATATAATGGAGTAGTACTCAGCCATAAAAAAAGAATGAAATAATGCCATTTGCAGCTAAGTGAAGTAAGCCAGACAGAGAAAGACAAATATTCTATATCATTTACATGTGGAATCTAAAAAAAATGACACAAATGAACTCACTTAGAAAATACAAAAAGACTTACAGACATAGAAAACCAATTTATGGTTACTAAAGGGCATAGCATAGGGGGATGAGGGGTAGAGGGAAGATAAATTAGGAGTCTGGGATTAAAATATACACACAGTACTATATATAAAACAGGTAAACAACAAGGACCTACTGTATAGCCCAGGGAACTATACTCAACATCTTGTAATAACCTATAATGGAAAAGAATCTGAAAAAGAATGTGTGCATGTGTGTGTGTGTGTGTCTACATGTATAACTGAATCACTTTGCTGTACACTTGAAACTAACACATTGTAAATTAACTATATTTCAATTAAAAAAAAGAAGAAATGCAAATTCTGAGACCTCATTCCAGGCCTACTGAATTAGAAATTCTGGGAGTGGGGCTCAGCAATTCATGTTTAACAAGTTCTCCTGGTGATTCTGCTCAATACCAAAGTTTGAAAACCA
Organism: Neophocaena asiaeorientalis asiaeorientalis; assembly: GCF_003031525.2. Taxonomy (NCBI): domain Eukaryota; kingdom Metazoa; phylum Chordata; class Mammalia; order Artiodactyla; family Phocoenidae; genus Neophocaena; species Neophocaena asiaeorientalis. Next base: position 3,968,023 of record NW_020172446.1, read on the forward strand.
CTGCTATACAGAATAAGGCTACATTTACTCTTAAGAAATACCTACATTTGGTTCCTGGGAGTCACCTACTTGGAATGGTATGGAGGAAATTTTTTTTTTCAAAATACATGAGAAATGCCTAATATATATATATATACTATGAATATATAAGGACTCTCCCTTAAGTCCCAGGCCTTAATGCTAGGCTGCTTTACCGTTTCTACCTAAAACAGCACTTGGCTTGACAAATTTTCCTAGCTCCCACTTTGCCAATGCGTCCCTGGAGCCCTGAGCATACATGTCAGGATGTCCACCAAGCCCTCACAGCTCATTGCTTCCTATCCTCTGTTTCCTTGGTGGAATCTCAGGAGGATCCTTACCAGGAAGCATAAAACTGGAGGCACACTGGCCTACTGGGACAGGTCTTCAAGCCCTGGAGGGCCACAAGTGAATGTTGCCTGTAAAGTCTTCCCTAGTTCTCTCCAATGTATTTCTGCATAGGCCATATCCAAACTAATGAAATGCATGCATGTAATGTGCAAAGGCCTACAGACTCTGCTATGCTTCAGCAGCTGTCATATTAAAACTAATCCTGAAAAGGCTGCCATTTCTCATTCTGTTTTTCATCATTTCTTTTCATCTGCCTACTGACTTTGTGTTTTGTACCAAGATACCCTACAGCAAACATGTAAAGCACAGAAGGGTGAGGCAAGGCGGCAGTGGCTTAGATCTTTTACCAAGATGTGAATGGCCCCCTGGCCACCCTTCCTGCCTTCCTCAATCTATTTCCAACCCTGCTGGCAGAATAATTCTGCCACAATTCTGATCATATCATTCTCCTTATTAAAAAGCCCTTCAATATTGCCCTTACCCCATCAGGATAAAGTTCAAGCTCCTCAGCACTGCAAGCCAGAACCCTGTCCCCTCCCCAGTTCCATCAGTCTGGTGGCTCCCTACACAGTCCACACTGTTTCTCAACCCTTTCTCTGATCATTCTCATTCTCTGCTACCCCCAACCACAAAAGCTGAGCCTCCCCCCACTCCTTCACCTGGTGAACACCTTATCTTTTGGAGCTCAAGTCAGGCACTATCTCCAGGAAGACTCCTCTGACAGTCCCTGATTCCCTACAGCACTTCTGTGCCATACTATAGTGAAATATTATGTACCCGAATCTCCTTCTCTGCCTCATTTACCTTTGTATCTCTATACTCTGTATTATGCCTGGCACACAGTAGGTACTCAATAAAGCTTTAAAGAACTGGGGAACACTAAAATAATGGGCTTCTAAGAAGTGAATGTAACCCCCTCCACCCAAGTCATGAGGCAAGGCAATGTGGATGTGCAGACACTTGTTTTGGTGGTTAAATCACACATGAAATTACTTATGTTTTCAATAAGAAGACATCAAAGTCCATACTTGCAAGCTTGAACTTCATACTGTAACCTACTTAAACCCTCTTTAAACAATATGATTTCTCATTTCTCTTTATTTTTAACATCTTTATTGGAGTATAATTGCTTTACAATGGTGTGTTAGTTTCTACTTTGTAACAAAATGAATCAGCTATACATATACATATATCCCCATATCTCTTCCCTCTTGCATCTCCCTCCCTCCCACCCTCTCTATCCCACCCCTCTAGGTGGTCACAAAGCACTGAGCTGATCTCCCTGTGCTATGAGGCTGCTTCCCACTAGCTATCTATTTTACATTTGGTAGTGTATATATCTACATGTCACTCTCTCACTTTGTCCCAGCTTACCCTTCCCCCTCCGTGTCCTCATCATTTCTCTTTCTTAACACAGGGGTAAAGTGCTCAAAATCTGTATTAAGAGGCTCTCAAAAGTAGCTCCTGGTTGGTTTCTAAAGGATCACTTTCAGAGATACCACGCTGAAGAACAAACATTCATCAGAATTGTAGATTATGGCCACAGGCTCCTCTTGTCTGCCCTAAAGTTCAGGCTGTGAATTTAGGGAGCCATGCAGGCAAGTCAGAGTGTTGTCTCCAGGATGAACACAGAACATTTAAAAGAGTGAGGCCTTGTTGGGATTTTGCTGCTTTCTTAGAGACAGAACATGCATCTTGAAATAAATCTGAAAATATGGTGGGACTTCCCTGGTGGCGCAGTGGCTAAGAATCCGCCTGCCAATGCCAGGGACGTGGGTTTGAGCCCTGGTCCGGGAAGATCCCACAGGCCACGGAGCAACTAAGCCCGTGCGCCACAACTACTGAGCCCGCATGCCACAACTACTGAAGCCCGCGCACCTAGAGCCCATGCTCTGCAACAAGAAGCCCGCAATGAGAAGCCTGCGCACCGCAAGGAAGAGTAGCCCCCCTCCTGCCACAACTAGAGAAAACCCACACAGCAACGAAGGCCCAACACAGCCAAAAATTAGAAGGCAGTTTTTCAACTCAAACATCTAGAGGAAAAGGATTCATGAAATGACTCAAGGAAAGACAGGCTGCCATTGGGGTAATAAGCTCAGGAACTAGTTCTGGAAGATGTTGTTCTGCAAACAGACTAATTTTGTTCCATATGAGAAATACTGTCAACAGACAAAGGATTCCAGGGAGAAAGGAGATTCTGCAGCCTCGGGGTACTCACATACACATCCTGAGGACTTCCCCACCTCACCCACCCGTCTTAAAGCTCCTTGCCCCCAATGTTCTCATAAGTTAAGTATGAACTTCAAAACAATTATATGCATGCCAGAATCTTTAAATCATGATATGCCTGTCAAGAAAAACATGGCTCTGTTCCAGCTCCCTCTCATCCCCATATATCAATGAAGACAGGGTACTGAGAGCCATCCTCTACAAAAGGAAATCATTAAAAGTTAAAAGTCAGGTAGTGCTGAAATTATCAGTTTCTGCTGCTCAGCAGTAAAAACCATGAAAACACTGTAATGAGCCAGTGCTGCTTGTAAAGACATCGATATGCTTCCTAATCGCGAAAGCTTAGAAATAGCAGAGTGATAATCTCATTTTACATCTAGTCTATCACAGTTCACAGATGCTCTTACTTGATCTTCACCATCATACAGTGAAAATTAATTCTTACTCCCATCATACAGGTATCTCTAAACGGACTTATCTAAAGCCATGGAGTCAGAAAGCAGAATTAGAACCAAAATCAGCTTCCTGGTTCTTCCAAATCTTGAGCCCAATCTGATTTCTAGGTAGTTCTCCTATTTCTAGGGAACACAGTGGAATATCCGTCACAGTATCTTCCTCAACCACAGGGTTGAGCATTCCCCTCTCCTTTAGTCAGTATTTACTGAATTCCCACTGCTTACTAACCAATGCCACACTGGAGGTACCATGCTAGAGGAAGGACACAAAGCAAACAAGTTATGATCTAACCCATCAAGAAACACAGCCTTTAGGGAGAGAGGACCAGAGTCATTCATCCACTCAAGCATTTACTGGACACTATGTTATGCTAGGCAATGCACTAAGTGGTGGGATTTCAAAAATGGTCCTTGCTCTCAGGGATCATAAAGTGAAAAGGACAGTTGGTAATGAGACCACACATAATCAACTACAAACTGATTCTGATTCTTGCCATACAGACCTATATAAAACTCAACAGTTCATGGATGCCAGACTCAACACAGAGCCTCAGAACTTTGGTCTTTTGGTACCTGAAGGTGACGGTGGCCTTTCCCCTACTCTTTCCACATCTCAACAACTGCTATTCAGCAAATGGTAATTAAGCCAGTGATCCTTTAAAGATGGTGAAGTTAAGGATCTTGAGGTGTTCACGAGGAGACTATAGTTTTAGAAGAAGGTATATTTCTGTATTTTGAAAACCTACCTGATGAAAGGAAGGTTCTGGGAGTAGAGACATCTCCCTGGGAACAGAGACTAAAGTCCACCTAGCACACAATATTATTTGAAACTTTAGATTCCTTCTGAGAACTGTCTACGTCCTGGGAAGGAAGGTGAGCCCTGGAAGAGTCATTTTCTGTATGTGAGCTGGCTTGTCTTGGAAAACTGGTAGCTCTTTAGCCAACAGGCCAAGGGCCTTTATTTTATTTTCTGACTTCAAAAGAATATGGCCTGCGGTGCTGCGAGACAGGCACTCTGCTCCACGCAGAGAAGAGAGTGCCCTGTGAGCATGGCGCTCTTGCAGAACATCTTCCCATCTTCATGGCTATGGATGTTTCCTTCCAGATCGTTTGTTAAAAAGCCCTGGCCTGCAATTCCTGGCCACAAAGTGACTGTTCACTGCTCTCCAACTTGTTATTTATTTTAACCACTACCTGATCTTGAAGACACTTGTTAGCTATAAAATAATTCATAACAATAGAGCTCTAAATCTTCAGAGATTGTACAACTGAAGAGTATGCGTCTCAGAGTTTGGTGTGGCTCTCTGTGAGGCCTGAGAGGGCCTATAAACTGTTAACAGTAACATCTGCACACAAACCAACTAAAAAGCTGGACAAACATTAATTTTTTCAAACTAAAACTCCTAAAGCCAACCTCTGCAGCGGGACTCTAGCATCTGAACTTCCATAAACAAATGCAAATGATGCATCTCTGTTGCTGAACAGGGTGTCTAGATTGGTCTATTTCTGGGGTCATCGAAAAGAAAACCACAAACATACACCCCTCAGCTAACTGTAATGCCTGCACTGACAGACCTCTCCGTCTCAAAGATTCAAAGCCCAGAGCCAGATGATCCCAACTTACAGCCCAAGGACACAGCCCAGTTTTAATTTAGAATGCCTCTTTCATTCACTAATGAGGCTGCAGCTCACCACTGCAGGTGGAAGATATTGGTAGTTGTCATGGTTCTTGGCTCTCTAATTAAGAGGATCTATTTCAAGTCATATACCAGTGTGGTTGATCGGAGTCTAACCTCACTCATCTCCCTCGCCTATTAATATATGTGAACCTGCACGACATTAACATTTACTTCAGATTTAGTCGCCACCAGTGGGACCTGTTGCTCCATAGCTCTGCGTTAATTATCCACCCAGCACAAGCAGTTTTTCAATATGGAACTGAAGAGAGAAGGGGGAGGGGAACAAGAGAACAAAGGGAGGAGGGGAGAGGTGAAGGGAGACAGAGAAGCAGAAAAGACTGCCTTTTATTTCAGAGACCTATTTTTTACATTATAACATGCAGATAAAAATGGTGTTGGGCTCTGGACTTTTTTTTTTTTAATATGTTGTTACTGATGTATGGCTTGCAACTGTCCATCCAGCCAAGCAACATTGACATTTTGCAACCTGAGCCAAAGGCAGCCAGAGATACATGAAAATATCACTTAACCAAATCATGAGCTTTGGTGTACGTCTTAGGACAAGAGGGAGCAAGTGGATGAAAAATACTTAAGAAAGAACACACTCCATTTTCTCTTCCTGGACTGACAAAAATATTCTATTTAACACAAACACTTAACAGGAACACTGTGCAAACAGCATGTCTGCACACAATATACCAACAACAGCCTTTCACTCAGGTTCTCTTCTAAAAGAGGTCAGTCAAATGACCCTGGTTAGGGTCCCTCCTGTCAGAACCCATCATTCTCCAAGAATCAGAAGCTCTCTAGCTACATAAACAGTCATTTCAGTTGAAATAAAATATCAGACTAAGAAAGATTCCGCTGCCCGCTGCCCCGCATCATCTGTATGTCCCTCCCCCCCCTTTTGGTGGTGGTGGGGTATTCAGCAAGCAAACAACGGCACTGAGCAGTTTTGATTTTTAATTTCACAGTTCATGGGTCTCATCCATCCATGTGAGGTCCACTACCAGATAAAAATCCTGCATCTATATTTCACGGCATCGTGTAAGACCAACTGCAGAAGACAATACATGCGCAGAACAGGCCTCCTCTCTCTCAGACTGGCCCCGCTGCTCTCCGTCCGCTCAGGAAACGTGTTGGTACCAGTCAAAAGGGGAGTGAGGGTGATCGCTGACAGGACCACAACCATGTCCCAGCCTCCTAGCGGCCATCTTGATCTATAAAGGCACCTATCAGTACAGAAAACAAGCCTTTTATAAATTGAAATCAGCTTCTGTCCTGGAAAAGCTAAGAGGTGATGGGTAAAGTTTAATTTAACAATATCTTTTAAAACTTAAATTAAAAGCTATATTAATAATTCCCAAATTTAATGGTCTGTGTTTTGAGGGAACAAAATTTAATGAAATTTAAATGGCAGCAGAAATAGTAAGCTTTCTCTGGACACTTGCGTGGGCATCAGCTTTTCCCTTCATGGATGGCCTACCTTTCAAAGGCAGAGAAGAGGGTCATATCGAAGGATACTGGAGAGATGAAAGCAGCGAGAAAGTTCATGGGGGTCCCTGAACCTTAATTTCTTACTCTCCTTTACCCCAGCTACTGACTCAAATACAGCTAATGCCACAAAGTACATAAAAAGTACAAGGGCTGCTGGTTCTTTCATGCAGAGCCTTAGTAGCTGTGTTAACAAGGAGGCCAATGAAGTGCCAGGCCATTACAAATGCCCTATTGAGAAACTTAGCTAGTTGCGTCACTTCCACAGGCATATAATCCTTTCAAACTAGCTGACTGTGCCCCCAAATTTTATTGCCTTCTATGTAGAGCTGGCTTGGGGCATCCTCCCAGTGAAGGACACCTGGAGAAGAGGGTTATAAGAAGTGCAGGGAAGGAAGGAGGGAGGGTAGAACCAAAAGTTATAACAGGTGTTTGCCTCTGCTAACTTCTCTACAAGCCAAGCCCGGTGCCACAGGACCTGATCTACCACTGGTTTGCCTATTCTTGCAATCCTGGCTTCTCTACAATGGAAAATGAGCTGGCTGCAAACAGTCAAAAAATGGGCTTCATTCATTCACCTTATGATGGATGCTGGAGACCACCTATTTTAGAAAAGAGTCAATATTCTGGCCTCAACAGTCACTTTCTTTTTTTTTTTTTGGCAACAAAGGATTTTATTTATTTATTTAAAAATTTTTTTATCATCTTTATTGGAGTATAATTGCTCTACAATGTTGTGCTAGTTTCTGCTGTATAACAAAGTGAATCAGCTATACGTATACATACATCCCCAACAGTCACTTTCTAATACTCCACTTTCTAATATTCCATTGGAAAGAACCAACAATTTTAATTGTGTACTCCATAAGAGTCTCAAAGGTATGGAAAACTGGGTACTGTTCCGTGGTCAAATTTTAGTGGGACTATCAAGAATAAGGAGAGAGGCTACACTCTTCTTGTAGACACAGCTCAGGGAATCTGGACCAGTTCACACCTTACAGATATTGGACCTAAAATTCTATAAAGGCTGGAAAAACTAAAAATAATAACATCTTAGGGAGAATATCTGAAATCCAGCTAAATGTAGAGCGGGTTTCCACCCAAGGCTCAGCTGCTTTTCCCTAAGGAGGATTTCTGCTTCATTTACTCTCCTCTGACAGGGTCTTCTAAAAAAAAAATGAAGGAGGAAGAATAATGTTACTGGGACTTCCCTGGTGGCGGAGTGGTTAAGAATCCTCCTGCCACGCAGTGGTTGAGAATCTGCCTGCCAATGCAGGGGACACGGGTTCGAGCCCTGGTCCGGGAGGATCCTACATGTCGCGGAGCAACTAAGCCCGTGCGCCACAGCTACTCAGCCTGTGCTCTGGAGCCCGCGAGCCACAACTACTGAGCTCGCGTGCCACAACTATTGAAGCCTGCACGCCTGGAGCCCATGCTCTGCAACAAGAGAAGCCACCACAATGAGAAGCCCGTGCACTGCAACCAAGAGTAGCCCCCCTCGCTGCAACTAGAGAAAGCCTGTGCACAGCAACGAAGACCCAATGCAGTCAAAAATAAATAAATAAAATTAAAAAAAAAAAAGAATCCGCCTGCCAGTGCAAGGGACACGGGTTCGAGCCCTGGCCCAGGAAGATCCCACATGCCGCGGAACAACTAAGCCCGTGTGCCACAACTACTGAAGCCCGCGTGCCTAGAGCCCGTGCTCCACAACAAGAGAAGCCACCGCAATGAGAAGCCCGCACATCGCAAGGAAGAGCAGCCCCCGCTCGCTGCAACTAGAGAAAGCCTATGTGCAGCAATGAAGACCCAATGCAAACAAAAATTAAAAAAAATTAAAGAATAATGCTACTATTGGGGCCAAAACAGCACAGGGCTTATTCCCCTCTTCTTTTACCCTTACCCTTGCTCCTCCCCCAATTTTACTCAGAAACCTCAAAGCTCCCCACCCTGCATGACTGAAGTAATCTCCTGGGCACGCTGTCAAACTGTGCTGTCGTGGTTTGATGCCACAGCTAAGTGCGGACTTGGGCTTCTGAAGCCTTCCAGTTATACCCCTGGTGACCTATTTAGGAGTTGAACATACTTGTCAGAGACAGAGTGCCATGATTTTTCCCTTCCGCCCACTTTTCTCTCAGATGGTCCCTAACCAAAGAACAGTCACCCTAAGGGCCTGAATGTGTGCACACAAATGGTAAGATTTGTGGAAAGCTTGTACACAGCAAGCATACAAGCCTTGCACATGAGCTCTTTCCTGTAACTTAAATAACCTGCAGGCACTTTTCTTACTATACAGCTTCCTACAACACCACAAACTGCAGCCTGAAGTCAAAGATGTCTGATATCATGGAATCAGGCGGCAGAATTGCTTTGAGTTAGAATGGCTAAGTGTCATCTATGCCAGGCAAAACCAAGAGGACTACCAAGGAGGGATAAAGCAAAACAAAGATAATAAAGCAAAACAATGTTTCTCAATAAAGGTCAAAATTAGTGACAGTTCTCCCTACATTTAAGACGCTCTTTCAAAAAAATGGCAAGATCAAGGAAAGTTAAATATAGCCAACCCATGTATAGAACTATGAGAAGTTACAGGTTTAGACACATTTAATGAGATTTATGTAGTATAATTTTCACAATGTATTTTGACCAATAATTGATGATTGTTAATGGAAAAAGTTCACCACAGAGTTTCCCTCTAATGTTTCCAGAGCCTTGTTAAAACCAAGAAGCAGTAGAGGGGCTTCTCTGGTGGCGCAGTGGTTAAGAATCCGCCTGCCAATGCAGGGGACACGGGTTCGAGCCCTGGTCCGGGAAGATCCCACATGCCGCAGAGCAACTAAGCCCATATGCCCATGAGCCACAACTACTGAGCCCACGTGTTGCAACTACTGAAGCCCGTGCACCTAGATCCCGTGCTCTGCAGCAAGAGAAGCCACCGCAATGAGAAGCCTGCACACCACAACGAAGAGTAGCCCCCGCTCGCCGCAACTAGAGAAAGCCCGTGCACAGCAAGGAAGATGCAATGCAGCCAAAAAAAAAAAAAAAAAAAAAAAAAAAAAAAAATA